>NC_057862.1:178423227-178726561 GCF_019393635.1 Dromiciops gliroides
TGAATTCTTTGGTTTTATCTCCCACAGGCGAATCATCAATAAACATACAGATGAATCATTGGGTGACTGTTCCTTCCTCAACACCTGTTTCCACATGGATACTTGCAAGTATGTACACTATGAGATTGATGCCTGTATAGATGCTGAGGCACCTGGCAGCTCGGACCACCCCCCTAGTCAGGAACTGGCCCTCACACAAGGTGTTGGTGCTGACTCCAGTGTGGATCGACTCTTCCCACCCCAGGTATCACTGCTTAGAGAAATCCTGAGCCCAATTTTAGGAGTGTTTATGTAAGAGAAAGCCAAAGTTGTAGGAAGGGCAAAGCTGTAATAGGTTATTACCCTACTTATTAGGAATAGGGTAATTTTTTACAGTGGGCTAGAAGGATAAAAGAGGGATTGGAGCTGGATTTGACTTTTGGAGGCAAGAAGATGACCAGTTTACCTCCCACACAGTGGATCTGTTGTGACATCCGCTACTTGGATGTGAGCATCTTGGGAAAGTTCGCAGTGGTAATGGCTGACCCACCCTGGGATATTCACATGGAGTTGCCATATGGTACCCTAACAGATGATGAGATGCGGAGACTCAACATCCCAGTGCTTCAGGATGATGGCTTTCTGTTTCTCTGGGTCACAGGCAGGTATGCACATTCCAATTTTAGGGATATGAAAATACAGTTATGGCATAAAAGTACTGAGTGCTATTAAGCTTATGATAGATGTTAACCTATCCTACTTGAACCATGACTCACCCCATTCCTCATTTTATATTTTTATAATTAAATTCCTCAGCGGGGTGGAAAGAGGCAGTGATGATATTTAACTCTCCTTTTTTTCCTCCCTAGAGCCATGGAGCTGGGCAGAGAATGTCTGAACCTCTGGGGGTGAGTTTTAATAATTCTGTGATATAACTCCATATCCCCCCACATTTTCCAGTTCCCCTTTTTTCCTTTCACCTTTGTAGATGATACTGTCCTTGCAGAATTTGAAAGGCTAACTGTATTTATTCATTTATTTCCCATAGGTATGAACGAGTAGATGAGATTATCTGGGTGAAAACAAATCAGTTGCAACGTATCATCCGAACAGGGCGCACAGGCCACTGGCTAAACCATGGGAAGGAGCATTGTTTAGTAAGTATCTGTGGAAATTGACTAAATAGGATGAAAATGGAACAATAACTTAGTTTTTTGTTGAGGTACAATGTGCTAGCAGAAGCTTCAGAAATACATATATAATGCATTCTCTGTCTCCATGGTGGGCAGGTTGGTGTCAAGGGAAATCCTCAAGGCTTCAACCGAGGCCTCGATTGTGAAGTGATTGTAGCTGAGGTAAGTACCTGTATCCCCAAAGCATTCTGCATTTCCCTCTCTATAGTGAATTCTCACACACTCTTCAGTATCTCATTTCATTGTGAAAATGTTCATTTTCATTTTAAAGCAGTTATGACTTTTGTTTTTCAGGTTCGCTCTACCAGCCACAAACCAGATGAAATCTATGGAATGATAGAGAGGCTATCCCCTGGGACCCGAAAGATTGAGTTATTTGGACGACCACATAATGTACAGCCCAACTGGTAAGGCTCCCAGAAGATAGCCTGGGATAACAGCTTGCTGCATCCCCCTAACCCCCAATATGGACTGAAAACTAGCATAGCTTCTTCTACTCCACTCTTATTCTAATGCCTGAGCCCGAATTGCCTCACATTCTGTTAGGGCTGCCACTTGTTTGGTGGGGGTACTCTGCCCCCTTGTGGTTGTGAAGATTATTCTTTCTTTAATGCTCAGATGGGGCAGTTAATTTGGTTCAATGCATCCCAAACCTAATCTCTTCCCAGAGTGACTACTGTCACTTATTTCATTCACCATTTTCTAAAGAATGTCTAGTAACAGCAACATTGAGAGGTCTAGACTAATGTTGGCATGTCATCTGTGTGCTATGAGCACTTCTAACTTTTGAGCTCAAAAGTTATGCACCCGTATCTAAGCCCGGAGTCTACATAGGAACTAGATTAAATTTGTGGTAGCAAGTGGTCTGGGAACCTTGAGCAAAGAAAGAAAGAAAAAAAGGACCATATTCTCCTTTGATAGTAACAGTTAAGGCATTAGATTAGATATTGGTTTTTAAATATTTTGATAACTTTCTCTATCACTGGTTCCTTTTCTAATCCAATATATTTTATGTATTTAATAGCATTATTCTGAGAAAGGGTCTGTTACACAAAATAAGGTTAGTAAGTCCAGAGTTGTGCTGAGTTTTTCACTGTTACTCCTTATTTCCAGGATCACCCTTGGGAACCAACTTGATGGGATTCACCTGCTTGACCCAGATGTGGTTGCCAGGTTCAAGCAACGGTATCCTGATGGCATTATCTCCAAACCTAAGAACATGTAGAAGTACTTCTTTCCTGGATAGCTAAGCAGCCATAGGGATGTCTGCTGTAATTACTGCCCTGGACCTGAACAGACTCCTTTGGGGGAAGGAAGGGGAAAATGGGTATCTTTTTAAATAAAATGGGACTGACTGTCAAATTCTATGTATGGGCTACAGCCATAATTAGTAACTAATAATACATAAATGTATATAGAAAGGGAGAGAGAGGCTAATCTCTGAACTGTTTACTCTAAAGCAAATATGAGTTTTTGCTACTCTTCATTAACTAATAGGTACTTTTTTTTTTTCAGAATTGCAACAAGTGAAAACGTACCACTGGATTACTTAACCTGGCCATATTTAGAGGACCAAGAACAGTTTAGGGTATGCAGGCCTGGTTTACCCGCTAACTTAAACAAGAATCTCCTCCCTTGGAAACACATGTAGACAAGTACTTTGTCAAACACTAGTGTTCACAGCCTCTAACAATTAGAGACATTTTACTAGCAGAAGGCAATCTGACCTTCACTTATGACCTGAGATAACAAATCAGGTAAGGAGAGGTTGCTGAAAATATTTTGTTTACAAATCAAATGGGGAAGAGATGAATGTATAGAGACCATAGAGCCACGTTTCTTCCTAAGACATGAAAAGCAGTACAAATGTAAACATGTTGTTTTTCTTTGAGGTGCAGAGCTATGTATTTTCTCTTATCATTTTAATTATCTTTCAGACAAGTCCTTTGAAAATTATACCAACAATTTTTTTCTTAAAAAGAATCAAACAACTCCCCTACCCCCCCACCTCCCCACGTTCTGTCTCACTTCCCCAACTCCTCTGCTGTCATCACTGGGCCCTCTGCTTGTACTTGAATGTATAAAGCAGCCCCAGATTTCAGCAAACATGGTGACCCTCCTCCAAAGCCTGGTCCCTATCCAAGAAAAGAAAAGGGAAGCAGCACGGAGGGCCATTATTGACTGGAATTAGGCATCACCAGAAGCCCAGCTTGTATTCCATATACAGGCTGATAAGTTTTCACTGGCTTGGGAGATGGGATGGACTATTTCACAAACACCACTGTGCTTGAATTTCTGGATGCCACCCAGGCCAGGAATACATCCCTAAAGGGGGAGAGAAAGGGAAAAAGTTACATTACAAAATTCTACCACAAACTATTCAAGTCCCAAGTAATTCCCCAACTGCATGAGTCCCAGTGAATATGCCCAAGAGGTACCAGAGAATAGGCTTAAAGGTTGGAATCAGAATAAAGAAAGCCCAGGACTACTATCCCCATTCTCCCATACCAAAGAAGGTTTGAGATTAGGCTTTTTGATTCATGGAGTATACAAAATTCATCCTTGGTATTTCTATTTACCTGATATAAGCTAGTATGAATTTATTTTATTAAATTTTCATCATAGCTAAAGTGGTGAGAGTTCAAGGAAGTAAAGATTCTTTAAAGAGAGGTAGTTATGTATGAAATTTGCTCCTCATAGTCTCATTGTGCATGAAGTCAAACAACCTGTATTCAAATTCCCCCTGTGCAGCTTACTACCTTTGTGACTGAAATATTCATGTATTACTTGTAAAAGTAGCCCTGAGACCATTTTAAATCTTAAGTAAAAAATCAATAAATAGTACAATCCCATACAATGTAAGGGAAGAAGAACCTGAAAAATCACCTGTATTTTAGATCTATGAGTAGTTTGATGCTTAGATAATGAAGTTTAAAATCCAGGGCCTTGAAAACTCAACCCTGGTTTGAACTAGGCCAAATAAGCCTTGTGATCTCTTCCCTAAGAAGTAAAAAGGACCTGAAAAACTGTTACAACTCACCTGCAGTGCTTCACTACACACTCATTGCTGCAGTATTCATTGTCCCAGTCCTTACTCACAACTGGAGGGTTCTCGCAACCTGACCTCACACATCGGGGCTGAGGGGAGAGTGTCACAGGAGACCCAGTCACCAGCTCAACATCCATCTGAGAAGGAGATTCAACCTATAAAAGGAAGATAGCCTTAGTACCCTGACTCCACCTTAGTATTGAATACAGGCTCTTTTGCTAGAGGCTTTAAAGTGGAGATTCCTAATTTGTCTTCCTCTTATTAGCATCATGTCATAGGAATTATAGTTCTCAAGTGGTTTCTTTGTCTTGCTCCTAATTCATCCATGCATATCCCTTTTATGGTTGGTTTTATCACCTCTATTTCTCTAGTTACTACTTTAAAAAAATCAGACCAAAAGCAAGACTAGGAAGTCACTTCAAGTAAAATAGGTAGGTCAGGGAAATTGAGATAGATGTCCCAAGTTACATATGAAATCTGTTCCTGATAACTCTTTCTAAACTGGTTACTGAGCCACATGTGTGCCGAGTAGCTATTTTGATGGAAATCAGCACTCAGTCTTTGTTTCAATCTCTAGTACAGTGGAAAGAACACTCGCCAATGAATAAGAAGACTTGTGTTCAAATTCCAAACCATGCACACTTAACTACCTATGTGACCGTGGACCTAGGATAGCTCATTTATGAGACCGTTTTACTAGATGACCTCTGAGGTCCCTTCAAGCTCTGGCCCTATGCTCCTATACTGAGTTCTGTGGCCCAAATGAGACTTTTCTCATGGAAAAATTGGGATAATACTCCTGGAGAAAAGAATCAACACCCTTGTGGTTCCTACACACAGTACCTTTCAACTCAATGAATAGTGGCTTCAAGTTTAGCTTACATTCTCCTTCAGTAGGGACCTGGTATACTCCCTATGATCAAGGGAAGGGTTCTCACCTCAGGTACAACATCTGTGATCATCTCAATTGGCTCAGGAGAAGTTTCCTCCACTGCATGGGGCTCAGGACTGGTGGTACCCGGCTGTTCAGGGCTATTCTCCAGAGCAGGTGGGACTGAAGCAGGCTGAATATGCAATGTAGGTGGAGGAACAATCTTGATCTGCAGAGGAGGTGGCTGTTGGAGACTAAGCCGAACCTTTTGCTGTGGGGGCTGCTGCATGGCCTGGAGTGGGGGAGGCTGCTGCAGAATGGTTACTTGTTGCTGACTGGGTGGTTGAGGCATCTGTTGCAGTGGTGGGGGCTGCAGTCGAGGTGGCGGCAACTGCATAGAAGCAGCCGCTGCTGCTGCTGCCTGCAACACAGATCGGGTAACAATCTTGGCTTGTTGGCTCTGATCAATGGCAGATGTGCTGGTAGCTGCCTGGATTTGGCTTAACTGAAGCCCCTGGGAAGTCACCATTGTGGCTGGGATGACTGTAACCATGCCCCCTTGGGACATGGCTATAGAAGAAGTCAACTGGCTAGATGTCAACGTCTGTTTGGATATAATGATCTTGGTGATGCTGGTCTGGGCCCCTGTCCCACCAGATGTCTGGCTTGTCACATAGGATGAGAGGGTAGATTTAACCACAATGGAAGAGGACAGAGAAGGGGGATCTGTTGATGCTGATGCTGATGCTGGTGTTGGTGTTGGTGTTGGTGTTGGTGCTGATGCTGATGCTGGAGAGGCTGGCACAACAACTGTTGCAGCAGGAGATGGAGGAGGAGTCTGCTGTGGTGTCACTGGATCCAGTTCCACTGTCTCCACAGCAGTCTGGGAGGATAGAGTAAGATCAACAAGTGTAATCATATAGCCTCATTACCTAAAAAACATCTACTAAGAAAGGTATAAAAGAAATAAAAAACGTGATAAACTGCTGGAAGAAGAAATTGAACAGGATTAAGGCTAAAGCTTTTCTGGCAATCTCATGAACTAACATAGAAATAAAACTCCTGTGGGTCTCCAGAAGAGAAATAATAACTGTATAGGGGGGAAATAAGCTTCTCACTTTTCTCTCCAATAATACAAATTGATTCAACTACTTTTCATAGTACATCTCACAAAAGATAACAGCTAATAAAGTATCCCCAAGAGGTTTACTAGCTTTTAACTATATGGCCACCCTTTAATAGTCTTACCTGACACACCTGATTGGCTTTATAAGCTGCCAAAGCCTTCAAATATTCCTTCTTGGCAGCTTCAGTTTTCCTTTTATATACCTGCAAGCAAAGAAGACATTCTGGTCAACAAGAAATTAGGGGAGTCATGACGGTATTATATTTACACAACACTTTATATTTCTTAATACAACTGAAGAACCTAAAATGGAGGTTAACTGCATTTTCTATATTCTTACTAAATCAGTGTCCAAGCTGAGAAATTAACTAGCAAGTGGGATGAATTGTTAATTAACAACAAAACTTCCCAATTACTACTAAATATCAATTTTACATGTAGGAGAAACTGGTAATGAAAGGCTAAGTAACTGTCCCATTGCCTATAGGGTTAAGAGATTTTTACAATGATCCAGGCAGAACAACGATGCATACAGCATTTTTATTATACATTGTAATTACATATCGCATACTCTTCTACATAATAGAGATTAGGGAAACTAATGGGTAGGAAGGAAAAGGCTGTAGGACTAGTGTTGCAAGAATGCAATTAGGTCAAGTGTCAGAACTTGAAACAATATGAACATTAAGTGTATGGCATGAGGAAGGATTCAGGTCCACGGGTGAAGTCACTCTTCCTTGAACTTGGCACTTCCAGTTCCAACAAGCTCTCTGCCTCTCCTCAGAATGAGGCTTCCCTATCTGGGTAGCCCAGCCTTTCCCAGTAGTAATGTTTTTTAGACAGATGGGATATTGATTTTAGCTTTCTCCTACAGCTGCCATAAGCAGGGAACAATATGATAAGTTCCTGCAAGCTGCTTATTGGGATGATTTTTAAAAGCATATTGGGAAATTATAATATCCACAACATTTTATTATAAGGGGACATTTACTACATCAGTGATATAGCACTGTAACTGCTAGAGATAAACCAAGAGGTAGAAGTCAGGTTTTCAAACACATAAAGGACAGTTAAGGTTGTAAAAAGTGAAAATTACAAACTAATTTTTCTTTTTCTTTTTTGGTGAGGCAATTGGAGTTAAGTGACTTGCCTAGGGTCACACAGTTACTAAGTGTTAAGTGTCTGAGACCGGATTTGAACTCAGGTCCTCCTGAATCCAGGGCCAGTGCTTTATCCACTGTGCCACCTAGGTGCCCCTACAAACTAATTTTTCACACAAAAGTTCTAGGTTTAAATCTTCGCCCTATTAATCACTACTTAGTAGCTCTGCAACCCTGAATAAGTCATTTCAGATCTCTGAACATCAATTTTCTCTTCTATAAAATGATATGATCATGCACTGCCAACCCTATAGGGTTATGAGGATGAAATGAGAACTTAGATATGTCCTTTATAAAACAGAAATGCCAGTTACTATAATATGTGAAATCTAGTAAAGATTTTAGGTGAAGGATAACACTGAACTCAGAGTTGATGCTAAATAAACGTTTGAGATGAATATGGAATAGAGAAATATTTCAGAGTCGTCTTTTCCACTTGGAAACTTTGTTAACTTCTACTATCCACTGTTAACCCTTGCTCCTCACATCCCCTTACCTGTTTTTGCTCTTCTCCAAGACTGTCCCACATGGAAGCCACGATTTTTGATACCTCCCCAAAAGTAGCATTGGGATTCTGTCCCTTTATGGCTGCCTGTGTGTCACGGAAGAACAAGGCATATGCTGATACTGGTTTTTGGGGTTCATTGGGATCTTTCTTCTTCTTTTTCTTTGGAGTCTTCTGCTTTTTGCTTGACTCTACCACAATTGTCTTCTGACTGGGTAGCTGCAGAAAGGAAAGGGAAAGGGAAACATTGTGCCTTAAGAAGTTTAAAAAAAAAAACCAACACATAATTTGAGGACCAGGAATGGGAAAGATGCCACCTAGCCACATGGATATTTTCCAAAATCCCTTAAGGTAAAAGCAAGCACAGAGCATACAGTGAACCAGAAGATCATAACAAGGAGAATGGAGGAACATTAATCACAAAAATATGGGAAAACAGAAGAGATGGCCATACAGGAATGAAGGAAAATAACTGAGCTCTACATATAGGAGTGTTACACTTGGGCATTGCACTTGGATAAAATGAGAGTAGCAGTTCTGCTAAGGGATGTCTCACCCGCCGGAAATCCTCGACATCATCCTCATGAAGGGAGCTAGTAGGTGATGGGGTGGTTGAAAGCCGATCCTCAGGTGACTGGGCAGATGGAAGGATAGTGCCACCCCCTAAACTCAAGCCAAGCTGAGAGCTCAGCTCTGACTGGTCAATGGTGGTCAGCTGGCTGTGTCCCATCAAGCCAGATGACACATCTGTCATTGGTACATCAATTGTGACAGGTGGGTTGGCATTATACTGAGTCCCTATAGAGTGGTCCAAGTCCTAAGAGGTAGATAAAGATAAATTTAGGCACTAAATGCTCCAGACTCATGATATGGTCATTGTAACCACAATGGTACTTCCTTTTTATAACCTTATTTCCCTCTGGGGAACAACCTTTGACAGTTATGTCATCACCTTAAACTGCAAGATTAAAATGAGGAGAAAAAATTTTGATTGAGTATTGTACAAGAAACAATCTTCACTCTATTTTGGCTAAAGTCTGTAGTTGGACATTCAGTCAGGTTACAAGTACAATTTGCAGAGATGGGCATTGACTGTCGGGGTTCCTGTCACTCAACTGAACTCTGCTTAAAGTAATTTCCAACTAACATTTATAGTAACAATGAAACAAAAATGAAGATACATATAGTCAACAACAAAAAAGTAAAGTATGGCTTTATAGATATAAGAAATAGAACAATAGTAATGTTAACAAAACCTTGAAAAATCTGATCAGTGGATTCTGGCTTAATGGGAAGCCAAGGATGTTTCTCTAACCCTATATTTCTTATAACACTAATACCTAATTTTTGTAATGCATAGGAACTTTTACTGTCAATCACACTGTAGGTTTCCACAGTATGAACAGTGAAAGCAGCAGCTTAAAATCACTGATACAGATAACAGAGCTATCTACTTAAAGGTACAAATTCTTCAACAGGTTCACCCTCTGGAATTAACAGGCCTATTTATAAATATTAGCAAATAATTAGAGCCATGTTGTTTTCAGGGAAATCAAAATATGAGAAAATGAAGTACCCAAAGGTTTAGAGACCACAATCAGAAACTAAGGTAAGAGGCCCCTTTGACTTTTGCCTGACACATTAACTTTGAAAACTGCAACTGGCATGCAGAGTAAGCAAGACAGATACTATCTGAAAACATAACTGCACTGTATTTGAACCAAAGAAGGGGTGATAGGAGCCAAGACACTGCTTCCTCCCTCTCCCTAATTCCTTACTCACTTCCCAATGAAGTAAATTTCTGGCCTATGCCAAAGCAGGTCAAAATGCTTTAAGTTTTCTCAATTACTTATACTTCAGGGTGCTATTTCATATTTGAAAAATGTAAAAGATATTTGCTAAAGAAGTTGAATTAAGTAATAAACCTTTGTCTAAAACCTCCCCTCCACCCACCCATTTTTTGATCTAGAGTAGACCTAAATCTACTCTTAAGTACCAAGATGATAAACATCATACAACCACATGTATATCATCAAGCCTACGGAGTTGTGTCTTCCTCAATTCACCCCATGCTTGGGGTAAGCTTAATAATGTTCTTGCCTCTTACCATGGCCAAGCCCCCACTCAGGAGCCCCCCGCCCTGTTCCATCAAGCCATGAGGCATGGCCACAGGCATATCCAATGTCTGGACCCCATACTGGGCTGAAAAGCTGCCATCCTGTGAGGAGGTAGGGTTCTCCCAGGTCATCAAAGTGGCCGATCACATCAGAGACAGCCAATGAGGGGTCAGAGTCCAACGAAATAGGAGGGATCTCAAATTCCTCATCACCCAGACTTGGAGTATGGAATGTCTGAAGGGGAAAAAAAAGATGAGAATTAGTTAGAAGAAGAGAGAAACATACCCATTGTTATAAGGAAGGGAACATGGCTTAGGGATGGGGGTTTCTCAATGTATTTCAGCCTGTGGTTCCATTCTTGTTATCAAACTCTTAAGACGTGCAGTTCTACCAAGAACATTCCCTCCTGCCTCATCTTCAAAGTCCTATTATCCATATAGCTAAGTCTGTCAACACTGTCACATAAGTCTCTTTCTGTTGACTAACCATTGCCAACTGACCAAAAAAATTAGAGACAGGGTCACTGAAGTTTTATTCATTCAGAGTGAGACACTCCAATAGCAAACGGAAAGAAATGTGTCTCATAAAACTGCTGGACACACAAACACACACCACTCATTACATAAGATAAAGAGGAAAGAGGGATTTTGCAGCTGGTTACATGAGATGGAACACAGTTGGTTACACAATAAAGAAAATATATATATATATATATATATATATATAACTCATGACATGAAATAAAGTATAGAAAGTCCTTGAAACAATTACAGGTGAAGGAAAAAGAAAATAAAGGAAGCTAGTTGGCTTAAACTACTCCTGTGGTTCTTATATAGCAGTTAGTGCTAAGGTTATAGCTACCAAATGTTGAATAAGAATAATCATAATAGGTACTACCAATCTTAAGGGTGATTGGAGTTTTCCTGTTCAGGGAGAGGCAAAGACTGGATACTGGGGTCAAGGATGTCAGATTTAGATGTGTTAGCAAAGTACCAAGTCCTTGCCTCTCTCCGGAGGATTGGCTCTCTCAATTTGCTCCTGGGGCCTTACAAATCCACTGTCATTTGGTGGCCCCAAAAGTCCCTTATAGTTTTCCCCTAGGTCTGGTGAAGATAATACAGAACCTTTGGCCTTCCTCAATTTTTTCCTTAAATAGTCCCGAGTTAGATGTCCCCTTTGACAATAAACGCATTCTCATGTTTCATACTGGGTTTGCATTACAAAAAGAGCCTGTGACCTGAACAGCGGTTAAAATGGATTGGATTTTTAACTTGGGCCTCTCCTTTCTATCATCCACTGTGTTTCTTCCTTCATAAACATATTAGACAATAGCCTTTAGTTCACCTATTTTTTTTTTCATGCCACCTAGGGCAGTGTTCATGAAAATACTGTCTGATCTCTGACAGGGATTGGTTGGCAAAGGTGCCATTAACAATCCTGCCATTCCAAGGGTTAAGAGGCTCTAACCCAGTGAAGTGCTTAGCACTTTCAGTATAACCTGTCATAAACGTGCATGAGTACCTCATGTTCTTCTTGGGTGGGCTCCTGAAACTTACTCCAGTTGTCTGGATGCATAGCACTGAGTTCCATACCCTGAATTAAACAATCTCTCACTTGAACCAGCAGGGCATAGTGTGCAGGATAATTAGGGGCCACTCTGTAAAAGCCAGTCAGGAACCCCCCTGGTACTGCTGCAGCATTTCTCCTCGAAATTTTTATTAGCAGCTTCTGTTATGGCAGTTCTTTCCCCTGGGGAGAACAAGGTTTCCATTAAGTCAGTTAAATTTCCCCAGGTTGGGTTATAACCCCTAAATACACCCTGAAACTGGCTTATAACAACAGCAGGAGCATCATCAAATTAAGGGGTATCTTTTTTCCAAATGGAGAGATCAGAAAGGTTGAAAGGGTTATGTTCTCTAATAGGGGCTAGGGCTCCCCCTGTGGTCTAAAAGTCCTTTTCCACAAGAGGGAAAATGCGAGTAGGCTGTTCTCCATTTGTAGATGTTGTGGAAGGAGAAGAATAAGACAGAAGTACAGAGAGGACAGGTTGAAATTTAAGAGCCTTAACTCAAGAGTTTCCCAGTAATTTCCCAGTATTTGGTTTTATGTGAGGTTTAGGAGACTGTTCAAAAAAACCCCTTTAACTTTCTAAGTATAATTAAAAGTTCTAAATATTGGTTAAAACAAATCATCTAAATTCTTAGCATTTTCAGACCATTCCTTTGTATAGCCTAATAGCTCTTTTCTTTGTCGTCACCAGTTGGATGGGGAGTTTAACCTTATCCCATGATGCAAGCTATTTGCCCAAGGGGGATCCTGTAAGAATACTGAAGCTTGACCTCATATTTCCTCCTAGGTGTTCCCAGAAAAGAGTTTTCCTCTCTGGAACTCTCTTGAAAGAATTTCATTGAGAACCCTCCTGCTAGAAATTCCCAAAGTGCCTAGTTTGCCTCTAAGAAGTTCCAAATCTGTCTTCAGATACTTACTAGCTGTGTGACCTTGGGCCAGTCACTTAACCCTCAAAAAAAAAAGAAAGAAAGAAAGGAAGTTCCAAAGAAGATGTCCCTAAAACATCCAAGGAACCTGCAATATAGGTCTTTTCCTATCAGGATATTTTCTGTCCTGTCCCTAAGGTAAAAATGCTCAATTATCCAGGTATTTGTTTTTTATGTATTTCTCTAATTCTTCTCAGTCCGCCAGTATAATGTTCAGTTTGGAGGTTCAGCCTTAGGACCTTTTCTGCTGGTTTTCAAGCTTATTAATAAAGCATGTCCCTAGGGTCCTCAAGCTACTTTCCAGGAGAAGAAATGCTGTTCCACTTCTAAGAGGGAATCTCTTAATTGTAGAAAAGATAGCTCTCCTTTATCTAAAAGAAGTGTTCCTGTTTGCATCAGTATCTATCCCGGCTATCTATGGGACTTTTTGTTTGTTTGGTTTTTGCGGGGGCAAATGGGTGGTTAAGTGACTTGCCCAGGGTCACACAGTGTCAAGTGTCTGAGGCCGGATTTGAACTCAAGTCCTCCTGAATCCAGGGCCGGTACTTTATCCACTGCGCCACCTAGCTGCCCCAGGACTTTTTCCTCTGACTTTTGAGGCTCTCCCATTCAAGACACTAGACTTGCTTTGGGGGCTTGATTTAATAGTCTTTGGGAACTTTCAGTGAAAATCCAACTTCCCTTCTAATTAGTTAGCTTGTCTTCTATGGAGTTAGGAGTCCCTAGTCTTGAGCGTCGACATGATTCAACTTCCTTTGTCTCTGCCCCTTCAGTCTAGTCCTATTGGCCTAATGGTAACCAGAATCCCTTTGTGGCCAGACCAGTTTCCCCCCAATGGGTGCAAAGATACTTCAAGAATTCTAGTCAGACTTGGTGTTCAGCTCAAAGGTCAAACAGAGATGCCAGACAGCCAGAATAGGTGTTAGTTAGCTATCAAAGAACCACTAGGTTCAGCGTGATTGTATGACTCTTGCTTTCTGCAATGGTTCGGTTTATCTGGCCATTATAGGTACAGCTGTCTCAGGAGACTTAGTCACAGGCTTGGTCCTTGTTTATGGACCTAGAGGAAACCCACTGATAGCCCTAAAAGGTTTTCCCTGCTGAGAGCTCAAGGAGTTCCAGTTGGCAATCCCTGACATTACAATCACTGCTGTCCACTCATAACAACCTCAGGGCAGATGCCACCAACTTTAGCACCTAAGTACATCAGTTCATAAGTAGGGAGGCTTTTGGAGGGCTACAGCTTCCCTCACTGGCTCCTTTTAAGGTGACCAATAGATTAAGTTCAAGTCCTGGTGCCCAATTTATGGCTAAGTGCTATAATACAATGCTTTTAAGCAAAGAAAGACCCAGAGAGGGGCAGCTAGGTGGCGCAGTGGATAGAGCACTGGCCCTAGATTCAGGAGGACCTCAGTTCAAATCCGGCCTCAGACACTTACCTAAGTCTTTTTTTTTTTTAAGTGAGTCAATTGGGGTTAAGTGACTTGCCCAGGGTCACACAGCTAGTAAGTGTTAAGTGTCTGAGGCCAGATTTGAACTCAGGTACTCCTGACTCCAGGGGCCAGTACTTCTATCCAGCTGCAACCACCTAGCTGCCCCTGGCCTCAGACAGCTTAACACTTACTAGCTGTGTGACCCTGGGGCAAGGTCACTTAACCCCAACTGACTCACAAAAAAACCAAAACAAAACAAAAAGACCCAGAGACTGGTCCCAAAGGTGAAAGACAAGGTTTAGATAATCAATAAATAGAAATTTTAAATCAATTTTACACTTAAAATCCTATTTTATGCTCAAAAATTCTAAAGAAGAAGTAAAAGAGACTAAAAAGAAAGAATGTTCTGCTCAAAAACTGCTAGCGTCCCAGAACTTGAGGTCAGGTCAGAAACATTCAGCGAGTGGAGAAGGGGAAGGACACTGGTATTGTAAGATAATCCTAAGATAAAAAAATTCAATTGTAGTACTGAAAAAATTGGGTGTGCACTTTAAATTCAGAGCTTTTTATTAATTTTCAATTTTCTCTAATTTTAAAATTCACCTGACTGCTCTAGAGCCTTTCTTGACTAAAAGTATCTAACACAGAAACACCTAATTTAATTTAGAAATGACTGTAGTTCCTTTTTCAAGCCCAATGTAGGGATCTCTTTCAAAATGAAGAATAAAGAGACCATGTAAGTTACAAATAAAGGCGGACTCACCAACTGCAAGTTTGGAGAGGTTCACCTGTGGCTTAGGAGATTTGGGTGCGAAGGTTGAGGGGGGGTCCAACCTCCCAGGACCCTCTTCCTTGCAGGAGCCAGCGGCGAAAAGATTCGTCCGAGGCACCCTCCTTTTGGGGTCCCTTGGGAAGGGCAGCCAAAGGGGATCGGGATCCACACCTCGACCTCCTGTCTGGCATCACCAAAATTGTGGATCGTAAAAAATCCAATCCACAATAAAAGGAAACCAAGGGTAAAGCTCTGTGCTTAGATCAACTTATTATGGAGACCCAGTGGTCCCTAAGCAATTGGATCCAGAACTTTCCTCGAAGTCAAGATCCCTCGCCCAGAGATTCACCCACTTTATGGTTCTTTGGAGGTTGCGAAAAATAGAATGAGGCTCTTAAACTGTCATCTTCAGAAGCAGGGAACTCCTGTATTGCTAAGAAGATATCCATCACTACTAATACTTTGTCAGCAGTACTTTGGGGCTTTCCTTCACAGGCTATAAGAACATTTATGACAAGGGGAACAAGGGAAACTTCTTTTTCCAACATAGTCACTTATTGCGAGAAAGGGAGTACTAGTGCTAATACATCAATTTCCTAAGAATGATAATAAGTCCTAAATATAAGTCCTTAATAAGAGGGCCTAACTAATAAAGTTATAAATCAATCTTATTAGATCAAATATAAGTAATATTATCAATACGTGTGGGGTTAACCCACATGACTTCTTGTAACCTACATGACTTCTTATTCTTACAGCATTGAATTAAATAAAACTTAAATTTATATTTTACTTAACTCACTAATAAAAATCAATACCCATTAATTCACAATGGACTGAGTAAATACTGATTAAATTGAGTACGAGTGTACAAAAATATTTTCATGTCTGCTTATACTAAAATGGTTCTTTCCATCTTATTTCTATGGCCAATTCACAGTGGTATTCCTTCTAGCAGATCCAACTTTTTCCAGTTTCCACTCATGAAGGTACCGTACATAATGCTAGTCAAACCTGCTAAGTGATAAGGGCTTAGAATGATTTAGTGAGGTCTGACAAAACCTGATCACACTGGCCTTCTAGTAATTATTGCATGTGGTGAAAGTCTTATGGTGTTAACCTTAAAGTCCTCAGGGTTATATAAAGACCATCAACCAGGGTACCTGTAACATGCTTAAAAGTTTTAAGAGTTTCAATTTTTACATATCATATTTGCTTTCTACTTTGCTCAAGACCTGTAAGTGATATGAACAATGCAATTTTTGGGTCAGAGGAAACATTTTTAAAAGGCTCCATGAGACTTAACTTTAAAATGACTCTTCTGTCTGTCTCCTGATATTATCAGGGAGAAAATTCAAACAGGGAAAATGTGATTTAAAAGATTCCTTACAACTAAGTAAAGCATCAAACCAACTTGTGAATTTGCAATTACTGAAAACCTATTCAAAACCCATTTATTTAGGCATTTATATAAAATTCGCTTGTGGATATTCAAACAAAATTGAAAGAAGTTCAATACTTTGCCTACCTTTTCAGTCATCTTTATTACCTCCAGATCAAATTTAAATCTATCATTTAGGACCATTATCTTTACTTTGCCTTTTGTTATTGTTATCACTGGCACAAAAGCAGAAGCTCTAAGGCTACTAATATGGTTATAGCTATCACAAGTCCTTAAGTATATTCTTTTACCTACTGGAAACCATATCCCAGTCCCAAGGAGAAATATTCTGATCTTGTTGCCTTTTTCAAAGTAAGGTTTACTATTCAAATTAAAAATAAGAATATTTAACATCTTTATCACTTATTATAACACCCTTTGAGGATATACTTTATCTTTATATCATGAGAAGGGGAAGGTTTATATAACCGGAAAATGTGTGCAATTGTAATGACATGATCACTAAATATATAAGTATTAAATCATTAAGCAAGGAGGCTAGTTTAAGAAGTGATTTGCTTAGTTGCTTAGGTTAGGAAGTTGAGACAAGTAATAACCATAAATTCTGAACAGTAGAAACAAAAGCAATAAGATCCTTTATACCTGGATCCCATTAGTAGGCTCAGAGATGCTAGATGATTGGAATAATAAGATCCATTATAAAACTTTTCTGTACTACAATAAACTTTTATGCCATTCTTTCTTTGGTTGTGTTTGTTTTGGAAGAAGGATCTTAGTTCCTCTGTAAACCAAATTACTATTTCATAATTTACAAGTTTCTCATTGCTTACATATATTCTTGCAGATGCTTCTTTCACAGAACTGATAAGATTTTGACCTTGTCAAAGGCAAATATCCTAATGACCTAGCAAGTTTTCAAAGAACTTCACAGATAAGACTTTCCAAGATCTTTTGTACTTTTCCCAAACATTAAGCAATTATCATCATTTTTTAAACAAAGTATACCCCAGGAATATTTGAGTCTTTAACCACACGAACACCATTTTACTGACAAATGAGTCTAATAAGTAACAGCTCAAATTCATAATTTCACAGCATTTAGATCAAAAGAGGAGCTAACCCCTTAATGATGCTTTACACAATAGGGATCACTCTACAAATTAGCAGCACTTCAAAACAATGCTTCCTAAAATCACAAAGTGAAAAATTATAATACTAACATAAAATGATACTGAATATTTAAAACATGAACACAAAACAAAACTTATCACCAGTCAAATTACATTAATCCACTTGAATTCATCTCTGTCAGCTACAGGGGGAAAAAATTTCATTCATCTAATTTTAGCAATCTATACTAGTTGTATTCAGGGACAAGTATAGAGTAATTATCACTTTTACACTTGTAGTTACAAAGATGACACCAGCAATTACTTATAGAAGCAATCAACTGTGCTTGAATTATTTCCCCAATTAATTTATCAAACCCATTATGAATCCAAATTTTAAATTTCTCAAGACTTCATATCACAATTTGGGTGAAAAATCACTATAGTTCTATGTGTCTGCTTTTGGGAAATCAGAACTGAGTTGTATTTTAAAAAAACTTTTCTATATCTAAAACCATTTTTATATACTTCTCAATTTGAGCTTCACATCCACAATGGGTCAGTGAAGTCTCCAACTTCCTCCAATTTTGTTTCCCTTTCTTCCCACAAATTCTGTTCAAAGCCTTGCAAACCACAAAATTTGCACCACACTAATTCAATGCTTCACTTTTCTCAACTGTACTTTCTATCCTGTACTTTTCTGCTTCCAAATCATCTCAAATTGGTTTGAGAACTAATTTTCTTTTACTCTTGAATCTTTCCTTTGCAAATTTAACACACTTTTCTTATATACCTCAAATTCATTACCTGATCAGAACTGAAACTTCAAGGTTTACAATTTCTCATTTTGTCAAGTAAACTGCTTTCAATTTAGTTTCTTATTTAGAGGCAGTCAGGTGGTACAATGAATAAGAGTGCTGGGTTTGAAGTTAGAAGACCTGAGTTCAAAATTCAGCCTCAGACACTTATTAGTTATATAAACCTGAGGAAGTCATTTAACCATTAACTGCTTCCGTTTCCTGAACTGTAAAATGAGGATCTTACTACCTCCCAGGGTTGTGAGAATTAACTGAGATAATATCTGTACAGTTTACCACAGTGCCTGACACATTTTGAGTGCTTAATAAATGCTTATTCCAGACTATGTATATAATATAAGTAGTAAATTAATATGGTAATCTAGTATTTGGTAAACTCAAAGATCCAAGCTTGGGGAGTAAGAACTTGCCATTTGACAAAAATTGCTGGGAAAACTGAAAAGCTGTTTGGAAGAAACTAGGCATGGGTCAACATCTCACACTGTATCTCAGCATATGGTCAGAACAGATAAATGATTTAGATATAAAAGTGACATCATAAGTAAATTAGGGGAAGATGGAAAAATTTATCTGTCAGATCTGTTACAATAAAGGAAGAGTTTCTGACAAAACAAGAGAGTGGACCACAGGAAGTAAAATGGATAATTTTGATTACATGAAATTAAAAATGTTTTGCACAAACTAATGCAGGTAAAATTAGAAGAAAAACCAGGAAACTGGAAAAAAATTGCAGCGTCTCTCTGATAAAAGCCTCATTTTTCAAATACATAGGGAACTGAGTCAAATTTATAAAAATAAGGGCCATTCTCCAGTTGATAAATGGTCAAAGAATATGAACAGGCAGTTTTCAGAAAAAGAAATCAAAGCTATCAATAACTGTTGTTGTTCCGTCATTTCAATCACGTCTGACTCTTTCTGACCCCATTTAGTATTGAGCGGTTTGCCAGCTCATTTTACAGATGAAGAAACCGAGGCAGTTAAGTGACCTGCTCAGGGTCACACAGCTAAGTATCTGGGACCACATCTGAACTCAAGTCTTCCTGACTCCAGGCAAAGCATTCTATCTACTGCTCCACCTAGCTGCACTCTAAGTCACATGAAAAAATGTTTTAAATCACTACTGGTTAGAGAAATGCAAATTAAAACAATTCTGAGATACCACTACACACCTATCAGATTGGTCAGCATAACAGAAAAGGAAATGACAAATGCTGGAGGGGATATGGAAAACTCAGGATATTAATGCACTGCTGGTGGAGTTATGAACTGGTCCAACCATTCAGGAAAACAATTTGGAACTATGCCTAAAGCACTATAAAACTGTACATACCCTTTGACCCAGCAATACCACTACTAGGTCTGTATCCCAGAGAGCAAAGAAAAGGGGAAAAGGACGACCTATCTGTACAAAAATACTTATAATAGCCTTTAGTGATGGCAAAGAATTGGAAATTGAGGGGATGCCCATCAATTGGGGACTGGCTAAACAAATTGCGGTATGATTGGAATGGAATACTATTGTACTATAAGAAATGACAAGCAGGATGGTTTCAGAAAAACCTGTAAGACTTATATGAACTGATGCAGAGTGAAATTAGCTGAACCAGGAGAATGTTGTACACAGTAACATCAATATTGTAAGGATGATCAACTGTGAAAGACAGCTACTTTGCTCAGTAAAATGATCCAATTCCAAAGGACCTCCAGAGAGAGAACTGATAAACTGAGTACAAATTGAAGCATGCTTTTTAAAAACTTTTTTAAATTTTTCTTGTGGATTTTTTGTGTATGTATTTTATTTTGCAAGATGGCTAATATGGAAATGTTTTGCATAAATTCACAGGTAAAATTGATATTAACTGCTTACTTTCTCAAGGAATAGAAGGGAAAGCATCTGGAACTCAATTTTTAAAAATATTAATGTTACAATTTTTCTTACATGTAATTGGGAAATATTTAACAAAATAAATAAAAGTATATTTAAAAAACAGATAAGTGATTATTCCCTTCCTTTACTTAAAAGCTGGCAAATGCATGGTCTATTTTTATTTCCCTTAAGTGACAGCTTCAAATTTACCTTGGCAATTAAGTTCTACTATTTCATTCACACCACAGTGGTAAGGTAAACTATTCTCCTAAAAAGAAAATTTTCTTATTCTCAAATTATTTGCTTTCTGCTTTAAAAAAGTCTTTTTCTTTCCAAAAGTCAAGAGTCACTAGGTGGCTCTTAAGTCTTCAAAACTACAAAATGCAAAACTGCTGGAATCACTAGAGACAAAACATTTATACTGGCTTCAGTTCTATTTAAGTACTGAGCATTCTATAGTCAGTGAAATCACCTTCTTTCCCACATTAAAATAAATCTTTCACTCTTTTTTTTTTAAGTGAGACAATTGGGGTTAAGTGACTTGCCCAGGGTCACACAGCTAGTAAGTGTGTCTGAGGCCGCATTTGAACTCAGGTACTCCTGACTCCAGGGCTGGTGCTCTATCCACTAAATCTTTCACTCTTAAGGGAAGGGAGAGAAAAATAGAAGGGTCTGGGTACTATTTGTATGCAAATAAATTTCACAGAGTTTCTTTTAAAAGTCCAAACGCTGGGGGGAGGGGGCCCCCCTGCGGCAGCTAGAAGGTACAGTGGATAAAGCACCAGTCCTGGATTCAGGAAGACCTGAGTTCAAATTTGGCCTAAGACACCTGACACTAGCTGTGTGACCCTGGGCAAATCACTTAACCCTCACTGCCCCACAAAAAAAAAAAAGGCCAAACACTGGGCAGGGAGTCAGAAAGACCAGAGTTCAAATTTGAACTCCAGCAGTTACTAAATTTGTGACCCTGGGCAAATCACTTAACCTCTGTTTGATTCAGTTTCCTCAACTGTAAAATGAGGATAATAACTTCACAGGGTTGTCATGTGGATCAAGTGAGATAATACTTGTAAAGGCCTTAGCATTTGCCTAGTACATTATAAGACACCAGATAAATGCTTACTCCCCACCCTAGGGCATTACAACCTCAAACCCCCCAACTAGATTATTTCACATACATAAAAACATTCAAACCACACTCTTTTTCATAAATTGGAAACACATGTTAAACTGATTACACTCCAGTCATAAATTTAGTCTCTAGTTTTTCAACATCAAAAATTCTTAAAAATGGGAAAAGGATCTCCCCTTCCCTCTAACTGGTTTCTCTTTCTGCATTCCCAACTTAGCCAGCATTAGAAACTCACAGAAATGAGACTTTATCCTTTGAAAACTGAAATTCTCAATATAAAAGTTACCACTCTTTTCAATCTTTTTCCTTTAACCAATCCAACCATAGGAAAAAGTCAGCTGGATTTACCAGGACACAGAATACCGACAAATGCTGTTTTAGTCATTTCCTGTTTGGTCTTAAGTTTTTTGTGTTTTTTTGTGTTTTTTTATCCAGAGAATCTTTCAAGCTAGCAACAATACTTTTTTTGATACCTTCA
The DNA here is from genome assembly GCF_019393635.1 of Dromiciops gliroides. Lineage (NCBI taxonomy): Eukaryota > Metazoa > Chordata > Mammalia > Microbiotheria > Microbiotheriidae > Dromiciops > Dromiciops gliroides. Next base: position 178,444,734 of record NC_057862.1, read on the forward strand.
GTTTACCCTTTCAAAACCATAAAATTTCATGACCAAAAGCACCATATGGTAGCCACAGCTGTTTAATAGAAAAAATATATATTATATTACATATGTGTTCTATATGCACCAATTAGACTAAGTTCAACAAATCTAGACTTAGAAAGATCAGCCTGTGCAGGAATTTTTCTTCAATTAGCCAAAATTATTCCCAGGGGGCCTTGTTCCAGAATAGACTAACCAGATCCCTTAATGACCAGTGACCACTCAGATATCTATCAAGAAGTATATCATTGGGGCAGCTAGGTGGCACAGTGGATAGAGCACAGGCCCTGGAGTCAGGAGTACCTGGGTTCAAATCTGGCCTCAGACACTTGACACTTACTAGCTGTGTGACCCTGGGCAAGTCACTTAACCCCAATTGCCTCACTTAAAAAAATATATAAGAAAGAAAGAAAGAAAGAAAGAAAGAAAGAAAGAAAGAAAGAAAGAAAGAAAGAAAGAAAGAAAGAAAGAAAGAAAGAAAGAAAGAAAGGATCATCTTAAACCTTTACTTCTGTGATATTATTCTAATGTATAATTCAGCACCTTTAGCCTGAATCAAACTCTTTCCTAGCTTTTCTCATTCTGATGGATTTACTTCTCTAAAGTCCTTGATATTTACCAATTACCTGAAGTGAATTTACTTCTGGGTCATTATAGGTCCCTTGAAAAGAAACCCTGAAGGACAGTTACAGGAACCTTCTGTCCCTCTCAAACAGTCTTACCAAGTCTGAATGATTTCTGGTGTCTTTTATTAGAAATCACAAAGCCTAGGGCAGCTAGGTGGTGTAGTGGATAGAGCACTGGCCCTGGAGTCAGGAGTACCTGAGTTCAAATCTAGCCTCAGACACTTAACACTTACTAGCTGTGTGACCCTGGGCAAGTCACTTAAAGTCCCCAATTACCTCACCCCCCCAAAATAAAAAGAAATAAAAGAAATCACAAAGCTAGCAATTAACTGAGGTTCCCACTTGTATAATATGCTAAAGAAGAACTAACAATTCTGAAATAAGGATAGTGATGACAAGAAAGGCCTATATGAAAGCTACAGCCAAAAACTATGCTGCTTAGAAATTAAATACATGACTATTCTTCCCCTTCAAAGTATCCTTTGCAAACACAGGGTGCAACAATGATGACTTACCAGGCTAACACAATCTTTTTTCATCTTCCTGGTTTAAAACAGCAATATTTATTTCTGGTAAAAGGCCATAACCGTTCCTCAGGTACAGAGGCTAGGCCATTAACACTAAAATCTTGGTAATTGCTGATTGGGTCTAATAATGATGCAGGGTACTGTCTCAGTGACCATATATATATATATATATATATATATATATATATATATATATATATATATATACACACACACACATATATATATATATAGCCTTTCCTACTTGAGGATGAGAAATTAAAATAAGTCTACTAGAACTTGCCACTAACTGCTTTACAATCAATGTGATTTCTCAAACAAACCTTAATTTGAAAATCCAATAAGCCTATGCCAACATATTTCAAATTGCAATAAAGAATAATCAATACAATTAAATTCCATGAATTACACAGGCATCACTCAATAAACAAAAGTTCATTCTTTTTTCCAGACCCAGGGCAGGATCACTATACTACTACAGTTTCATTAAATCATATTCCCAGGTTTCAGGAGATTTAGGGGGAATGAAATGTTCAGTTTGGAGACTACATAAATGAGAAAATGAAAAGAAAATGCTCATTAAAGGGAGAATCATGTATACATTTTCACCCTTTTCATGCTCTAAGCTCCTGAAATCTTAGTTTACTGCGTTGTTTTGATGAATGATATGGAAATTCCTATTTTTTCTGGTGGGGTGCCTGATATGGGGTGGAGAATACAGGAAAGTAAAGTGTAACTGCTTCTTTAGTTAAGTTCTGTCAACAATTTAAAAAAAAATTACTGCAACTTCCAATTCCCATCTTCAATCCCCAACTCCCAGCAACAAAGACAACTGCTTCTTCTTAATAGACTCAGATTACTCTGAATAAAGAACTTGGCTTCCTTCAATATATAGCTACATGCTCATAAAAAGTGACTGATAAATTAATGGGGATCAGAATAACACATATATTACTGTGGAAACAGTTTTCAAATTTTTTTTAGTCTTCTAAGAACTTTAGCTGGGAAAAAAAAATCTGTTCTATCACTCCATTAATTTTTACTTGCCACACTCCAAAAGGCCACCAAGAAATAGCCAACTAGTAATTAGGAAAAAAAATCACAATATAATTTAATTTCTAAGAGAAAACTTCAGGAAAGTTTAGTGTTTGGATTTTTTTTTATCATAAACATCAGTATAAGTGAGTAGTCCTTAGACCACAAAGAAGCACCATAAAGACCAACCACATTTGCACTGATGTAATCAGATTTTACCTATACAAATGGAAATTAGTTGTAAAAAATAAAAAGAATACTAAAAAGTCAACTACATACCATAATAAATGGAGAAATTCACTCTAATCTTCCACTATTACTATTAGAAATCAGCAGAATAAAAAGCAAAAATTATTTTCTTTCATTGGAAACGTGCAAATAAGATCAGAAAAAGAGCTATGACTATGGTAAATTCATCATGACAGAAATAATTTAAAACAAAACAAAGCATCCTTCCTTATAATAACAATTATAGTGGCATCTTATTTATATAGAAATAAATTAATAACTACTCCTGGTAATCACGCTAAGTGAAACCATGTCCCAAAATATTGCTTCTAAAATGGGAGTTAGCCAAAGTGAGAGAAATTGTAGTGTACTTTTTTTTTTTTAAGTGAGGCGATTGGGGTTAAGTGACTTGCCCAGGATCACACAGCTAGTAAGTGTTAAGTGTCTGAGGCTGGATTTGAACCCAGGTACTCCTGACTCCAGGGCCGGTGCTCTATCCACTGCGCCACCTAGCTGCCCCTGTAGTGTACTTTCAATATCAAGGAGGAATGAATCTTGTGGTCTCTTTATATGCTATACATCTAACAATTCTTTGGGCTATGAGCTTATACTGATCAATGACAAATGGCAAGGCCTTCTGGGGCTGGTAACACACACTGAAAACATATTTTCCCCCAGTAATAAGGCTCTAACACCACCACAAATGACTGTTTTTCTCCAAAAGGAATTTATTGTATTTCTTCCCTCAAAGCAAGAAAAGGGAATAAGCATTTATTTAATAGTGCCTACATTAGGGGCAGCTAGGTGGCGCAGTGGATAAAGCACCAGCTCTGGATTCAGGAGTACCTGAGTTCAAATTCGGCCTCAGACACTTGACACTTACTAGCTGTGTGACCCTGAGCCAAGTTGCTTAACCCCCATTGCTCCGCAAAAAAAAAAAAAAAAAAAAGTGCCTACATTATCTCAGCAACCCTGAAAGATAAGTGATATTATCCCCATTTTACAATTGAAGAAACTGAGGCAGGCAGACTAAGGATTTGCCCAGGGTCACAAACCTAGCAGGTATCTGAGGCAAGATTTGAACTAAGGTCTTCCCAACATTAATCACTGTACCATCTAGCTGCCTTTAGAGGGGTCAAAAAACTAGAATGGTCCTAAATCTACAACATTTTAAATATGCCATTATAATAATAACTAACATTTATTTATATAGCACTTTACAGCTTCCAAAGCACTTGATTATAAATAAGAAGGGAACTATGCTTTAAGATGCTTTAATTAGAATGAAGCACCTTGAAGGCAGGGACTATTTTTTTTTAGTTTTTATCTCCAGCACTTAGTACAGTGCCTGACCCATGGTAGTATAACGGACAGAGTGTTTTGACGTGGAGTCAGAGAAGATCTGAGTTCAAATCGTGCCTTAGTCACTTACTAGCTGTGTGACCCTTAACAAGTCACTCAACCTCTTTTCCCCCAAAGTTTCCTAATCTATAAAATGGGGATAATAGCCATCTACCTCACCTTAAATCACAATATATTTAAAGTGCTTTGGGGCAGCTAGGTGGTACAGTGGATAAAGCACCAGTCCTGGAGTCAGGAGGACCCGAGTTCAAATCTGACTTCAGACACTTGATACTTACTACCTGTGTGACCCTGGGCAAGTCACTTAACCCTCATTACCCTCCAAAAACAAAAACAACAAAAACTAAAACATAAAGTGCTTTACACACCTTAAAGTACCATAATAATGCACATTATTATTAGTAGTAGCAGTAATTGCTTACTGACTACTGACAAATGTGATTCTTGATTATCCAAGATAATAGAAAGAACAGAATGTAAAGTAATGAATAACCTAAGTCATTTATATTTGGGCTTAGAACCCCAGCCCTTTTGTAATCATATTTAATAAATACTAGGCACATAATCAAGGACAGATCATTTAACCTTTTAATGTCCAAGGATGAGTTGTTCATTTGTATCACTGGAAGGAGTTTCCAAAACCAGGAGTTTCTACAAAGCTGAACTCAAAGGTCTGGACAAATTGGGTTCTCTTTATCTAGTGTCCTACTTTGAAGTCTTACTGTGGAATGGAGGTGACCTTGGCTTTAGAAGGAACAAATTCCAATTTGTCTCACTAAAAATGGAGAGACTAACAACAGACTATTTCTGTTGTCTAAGGACCAATTGAGCTAATTTAGAATAGTCTCATACTCACCAGATGGTTGGCGAATAGGTGATTAATGTTTTTAGTCACAGTAATTCAGTAAGCCATGTACTATAGAGAGTTTACTATCTACATAGTTGAGTTTACTATCTACATAATTGGCACATTCTAACAAATAAAATCATAAGACCTATAAAGTACTAATATATTTAAATATGGATAAGACTAATATTTGGGAGGTTCACAACATTCCAAACAATTTAATGAAGCTAAATTGTAAAGGCATGAGTCAAGGAGAAGCTGAAGATGAGAAAACAGCATTGGAATCCACAAAGAACCAATCTAAATTTTTAAAGGTATGGCTTTTGGCTTCCTTTAAAACAGTGGAATAGGTCATTTAGCATCATGATATTAAAAGGTCTTTCCTTTTAGCCTTCGTAGATAAGGCTGAAGGTTTATAGGGAATCTCAGTAGGAAAAGAAGGTAACAAAATCAATAGAAGAACAGAAATTAAACCAGCAGCTGCCCAGTTTCCAAATCTAATGCTAAGGGTAAGAGTTAAAATAACCAACACAATCCATTCATATATAGCAAACTCAGGTGAATGTATAGTATGGATTGGGATGTTTGCTGCATCAAAAGTAAAGGAAAGCTAGGTGGTGCAGTGGCTAAAGCACTGGCCCTGGATTTAGGAGTACCTGAGTTCAAATCCAGCCTCAGACACTTGACACTTACTAGCTGTGTGACCCTGGGCAAGTCACTTAACCCCCATTGTCCCACCAAAAAAAAAAAAGTAAATGAAAGAATAAATAAATAAATAAGGCTAGGCTTTCCATTAAAAATTGTAGAAAACGAAATGCTTTCTATCTTCTTTTTCTTACCTACAAAGTGATGACGAGTATGTTTGCCATGATAATGGCAGTAACACCTAATCCAGGATTCAAGTAACAACCTTAAAACTCTTCAAAGCCATCACTTCTGCTTTACAAATAACAATTCTAACTATTATTAGGTCCACATATCACTTGGAGAGAACTGTGACCCAGAAAGGCAAAGTAACTTGTCACTGCCACAACAGATACCCAGCGCGAACTTTCTCTACTTTGAGAAGGCAGCAAGCTCATATAGAATAGGGAGAGACTAAATCATGCCATTTTTTACAACCATAAATCCCATCCCACCCCCTCCCGCCCACAAAAACAATTGAACTCAAACTACTTCTCAGGAATGAACTCCCTTCACTACACTTTCCATCTCAATTATCTCTACAAATTTTTCTCTCTGATGCAAACTACATTATTCTCCTGGCTCAGGCTATCTCTTGCAAAAACTGTCAGTCCTCTTTTATTTTTTTCTTCAAATCAAAACAATTCTACTTCCTAAGGATTTTTTTCCTTTTTCTCGTCCAGCTTTTCTAGTCTCAACTGTCTCCTCGGCCCGCCCTTCTAGGCTCTGGTGGGCTGTTTGAGAACACTTCCCCAGTCCCGTTCCCACCCCTCCACCCCCAAGGGCCTGGTGCCCTTCCACCCGCGTTAGCAACTCTTGCTCACCTCGGCCCCCGACAGGAAGGGGTGCGAGGACCCTGTGATCGTCAGGTAATTGTCATTTCCTCCGGGAAACTGGAAACCAAAAGAAACCCGCGGGGATGTTAGGGGTGGGGGGGGGTCAGGGAGTCAGCCTGGAGCGACGGATTCTGACTCTGACCCCGACCCCCGCCGCCGCCTCCCCAGCTTCTCTTGCCCGTCGGCCGCTTCTCCGCCCAGGTCCCTTCCTCTGTTCCTCTCCCTCTTGCCTCTTTCTCTCCCTCCCGCCTCCTTCGGGCTCAGGATCCTACCTCCATCTTCAATACAACCGCTACCACCGCTTCAGCTCTCTCATAGCGCCCACCGCCCCCGCCGGAAACGGAATATGCGTCACTTCCGCCAACACTCGCGTCTCCCTTTGGGGATTGGAGGGTTCTTTCGCGGAAGCAGTGAGTTGGTAATAGGGGAGGCAACAGACCGGAAATGATGAGCTGAGCAGCGCCCCCTTCGGCCGGAGACCAGAATGCCCAATGGAGGCCTAGAAGTTTCGAAAAAAGGAAGTGTCAAGTTACAGCCACACATTACTACACTGTTCCTAAAGAGAGCAATAGAGACGTAATCTCAGGCTAGAGGAACCGGATGGGGAAGTAGGGGTATCGATAGGTCGCGTGGCTAGAGAGGCCGGAGGTGGGTGGCCAGAGAAGTGGGGAGGACTAGCAGTCGGGACCATGACTTACGCTTATCTCTTCAAGTACATCATCATCGGGGATACAGGTACTCTGCTGGTGGGGCTATCTGCTAAGCTGAGACGTAGGATCTAAAGCCTAAGGTGGCACCGGTGGAGGGCGGGGCTCGATGGGAAGGCGGGGCAACCCGCAGGGGCGATGTCGGGGGCGGGGCCAGCGTGGGGGCGGGGCTGGCCGGGGGGCTGAACAGAAGGATCTCTTGCCCCTTTGCAACTCCGGGGGAGCTGGTCCAAACCCCATCACATGCTTTCCAGCAGTATCTTCCCCGGGCTATCTGTCCCACCTTCCCTCTCGGAAGGATGGACCTGAGTGGCCGCATCCTCTTTCAGGTGTGGGCAAGTCATGTCTCCTCCTGCAGTTTACAGACAAGCGATTCCAGCCTGTCCACGACCTCACAATAGGTAAGGACTTTCTGCCAGCCACAGGAAAAGTGTGAAGTTAAAAGTTAGCAACCTTCAAAGTGAAAGTCAATTTACTCCCACTTTTAACTAACCAAAAGTTGTGTTAATAAGTGGACAGTGGAGGCAGATTCATCTAATGGAAAGAGCATGAATTTGGAGTAAAAAGATTTGACTCCTGAACCTCTGTCCTGAAGCTTTTCTAGTTTAGGAAAGTCATTCATATCTCTAGTCCTCAGTTTCTCTCTCCATAAAATCAGAGAGTACTAAGTACTAAGATCCCTTCCAGCTTTAAATTCAATGATTCTGTTAAAGAGTGCTGGCAAGTGATTGTAACTTTTGAGACTCAATTAAAAATAACAAAGGGACTGAAGACTGGTTGCTATCTGGGTGACCCAGGTCAACCTGTTTCTCTGTAAGCCTCAATATCCTCATTTATAAAATTAAAGGATTACTCCTGAGTATCCTTCCAGTTTTGATACATTGTAATGACAAGAGAAAAACTGAGTAGTTGGTTTGAGAGAGAGATGAAAGAACTTGGTGAATTCCCTAGTGGCAGTATTTATAATTTTCAGATGTAATGAGTTTCTTTTCTAAATGCTTTTTCATAGGGGATTCAGAGCAATTGCTAATTGTTACTGGTACTGGAGGAGAAGGAACAAAGAGATTAAGTTTACATGACTAGTGATAAGAAAAAAATTATAGCAAGGTAATAGCATCATTAGAGTATTAAAAGAGAGGCAAAACCTTTAGTTTCCATCATATAGAGAAAAGCCTCTGCATACCTACATACAAGCAAAGAAGCATGAAATTTAAGTTTCCAAAAAACTACTAGCAATTCTGAGACACTTTCTCTCTTAGAAGACTTGCTTGATCAATAAGTCACCAAACAGATGCGTTCATAAGAGACATGGGTTCGGTAACACCCGGGAGCATAGCATTGTGCCCAAATTCTAGCATGGAATTTATGTTCCTTTTAGATCTGCTTTTTTTTTTAACTTTAAGCAAAACTAGTTTATTTTTGTTTGTTTGTTTTTTGTTCTTTTAGTGAGGCAATTGGGATTAAGTGACTTGCCCAGGGTCATACAGCTAGTAAGTGCTAAGTGTCTGAGGCCGGATTTTAATTCAGGTACTCCTGACTCCAGGGCAGGTGCTCTATCCACTGCACCACCTAGCTGCCCCACAAGACTAGTTTATTAACAGTGGCACATATAACTGTTAAGAAAGCATGTCAGACTGGCCACCTCAAGAAAGCCAGCAACCCCAGTGAGAAGGAGGAGGCCCTTTTTATTGACACACCAGAAAAAACATGTGTCTTGGTAGTCATGTAACTAAGTTTAAATCCTAGTACTGTTTAGATCTGTTTTTTGCAGTGACACAAAGAAGTTGGACAAGATATGCACGGGAGCCCAAGTGGCTCTAAGACCATGTTTATGAAAAATTGCAAGTGAGGACAGAAATCTTCTTTTACCTTTATTCATACTGAGATTGTTCTGTAGCTATCCAAGAAATAGAGAAAATTTTTTTTCAAGAAGTTACTCCATTCTTGATGAATGAATTTGAAGAGTTGTTTGCATTCAGCCAGATTCAATTCCTGTGTCTTTCTAATTGACTATGACTAGCCCTCCTGAGACTTCTTAATTTAATTATGAATACTGTCAAAAGTGCCATTGACTAAGTCAGCATTTTACTCCTAGCTAAGGTAAAGCTACTTCTTCCTTAAAAATTTTGACTCCATATCATGTGAAAATGGCAGGATTTAGAGTGAAATGAAGAGAAAATACATAGTTTGTTATCAAATATGTTTAATAGCAGCATCCTTCATTTTCTGGCTTGGGCCTAGTAATAACACTCTAATGTGGGAATGTAGTTCCTAATGCAGAAACTAAGTTATTGCAGGCATTTTAGTTCATAAGAGACGATATTTCTTGAGAAAATACACTATATTATGTCTTTCAAATAGATCCCAAAGTTGTAATAGATAGTGATATGGATAGAATGCTGGGCCTGAAGTCAGGACAACCTAAGTTCAAGTCAGCCCTCAGACACTTACTAGCTGTGTGACCCTGGCTAAATCACTTAACCTCTGCCTCAGTTTCCTCAGCATCAAAATAGACATAATAATAGTAAGGTCATTGTGAGGATCAAATGAAATAATATTTGTCAAATTCTTGGAGCATGGTACGTTATTAATAAATGCATATTTCCTTCTTTATAAGAAATAATTATTGTTCCATAAAGAAGATTAGAGAATGAGTATGTGAGGGAAAGGTAGTGTTCAAAATTTTAAACCTTTTAACTTATACTTTAAAAAGAAGCTATAAAGTTTATTTCAACTAATTTTTATAGTGGTTAACATTTGAGAGTTAGGATGGCTTAGTGGATAGAGAACTAGGCTTGGAGCCTGGAAGGCCTGGTTTCAAGTCCTAACTCTGACACATACTTGCCATGTGACCATGAACAACTCAATGCCCCAAAAAACTCTCTTAAAGTTTACCTGTCCGGGGCAGCTAGGTGGTGAAGTGGATAAAGCACCGGCCCTGGATTTAAGAGGACCTGAGTTCAAATGTGGTCTCAGACACTTGACACTTACTAGCTGTGTAACCGTGGGCAAGTCATTCAACCCTCATTGCCTTGCAAAAACAAAAACAAAACAAAAAAGTTTACCTGTCTGTGGTACAGGAAAATTGTCAATCCACTTAAGTGGGGAGAGTTTCTATTTCAATAGTTCTCTGGTAAAATCACCCCCCTACCACCACCAAAATAAATCCAAAACAGTTTGTGGGAATTTATTTTGATTTGGGGACCCTGCCTTTGGGCTGAGATTGAAGAGCCTTGGGCCCTCAGATTTTTTTTCTGTGTGGGAGGGGCTAGTGCCCCTCCCCCTCCACTTCAGCTGAACCAAAAAGCACCATGGGCCTTACCAGATGCCAGGTCAGATGGCTGGGGAAAAAAACCCCAGGTCCCTCCGCCCTGGGGGGATCTACCCCAGAGATCTGGGGCTCTTGCAGGCAGGCCTCTGACAGCCTGTCCCAGGCCCCAGGCGAGCAGCAGGAGGCATGGCCCCTTGAGCCCCACTGGGCCTAGCTAGGGCAGCCGGCAGATTAATTTAGCCTGTACGCACATAGCCGGAGGTTTGAAGGGAGAGAAGGAACATATATACAGGGGAGAAGACAGTGAAAAGGGGGCAGATGATACAGGAGGTTGGAGAAAGTGAGAAAAGGCTACGATACAGAGATGCTAGAGACGCCACGGGGTTGGCAACAGAGGTGAGGACGCTAAGGGTCTTTTCAGGGGGGGTCGACAAAGTGAAAGGGGCTTGGAGTTAGAAGAAAGCAGCTGAGCAGTGAAAGCACAGGGAAGCTGGAGTGAAGGAGAAAAAGAGTGAAAGTTGGAGAAAGCTGGAGCATACCCTAAGGCTAGAGGCAGCAACAGCCCTTATTGTATTAAAAGCAGACAGGTTGTATCATTTGCATTTCTTAACCCTTATCGTTTACATTGATTTTTATAAATAAATTCTGCCTTGATTATTTAATTAAAAGGCTGCTTGTTTGCTTATCAATTTGGGAGCAGCATGGAGAAATTTTGTAAATGGCCCATATTAAATTAATAGCAGTCAGATAGCCAGCCAGTCAAACATCCACAGATTAGTCAAAAATCCACAGATTATTCCTCCAGTAAATTTAGTCCCCCCAAATTAGGCCAGTAAGTCAAAATATTTCTACAAGTTAAACAGTTAAATGGTGCAAAATTTAACCAAGGTTAAGAAATTAGCCAATTTCCACGACTTGCTACTTTTACCTTGAGAAGATTATTACCAGAAACATAAGTATATAAATCCAGATGAGAAGGAAGGATGAAACTAGAGCCTGAGATGCTGTGAATAACTGTCAGGGCTACAGCTGCAATTGGAAAAGACACAGGGAATAGAAGCTGAAACATGTGGAGGCCAGAGCCATGACTCTTCATGCATTGATGATAATCATTATATTCTCTGTTCTTCATTGACAGGTGTGGAATTTGGGGCCCGTATGGTCAACATTGATGGCAAACAAATCAAACTGCAAATCTGGGACACGGTGAGAAAGAACAGAAAAACTCATCCCCTTCCAGGAGCTAAGCGTACATAGAAAGGGGAAAAGGCTTTGGGGGTGGGGTATTTTGAACTGAAAACAGAAGAAGAATGAAGTTAAAGAGAGTTCATAGATTCCCTTAGATCCCAGCTCCAAATCCAGGATGGGACTCCTTTGCACAACCTTTTTATGTTTCTTTCAGCTACAGCCTTTAAGAAGTCAAATACTAGTGGTGTTACCTCATGGCTATATACATATTTACTTTGCCTTGTTTACATACCTATTTTTTCCCAGAGCATCTTCACTTATTTAATATCATTTGATTCAGTTCTTCTCTCTTCCCTAAAGAAGTGTATTCAACCTCTTCACGCTCTCTGAATTTGTGTGTAGGGGAGCTGGTCCTAATTTCTATTCAGAATCTTTACTCTTTTTGGTTCCTTATAGGCTTTTTGTATTCCGTCACTTAACTGACGTAAGAGCTGAAGCATCTGTGTATAAAGAGGTTCAATCCTGTGGATAGTGATCCTGGTGATTTTTCTTGAGGACTGTCCTCTTGCTAATTGAATTGAATATTGGATACATTTTGTACATAGCCCCTCATTGTGTATACCCTTAAAGTTCCCATTACTGCTTTGGTGTGCCTCTACTTGGTCAATCTGCTTTTTAATTAGGATTATATTAATATAGGCATATGTAGGGTTGAGTTTTCCAAGGAGTTTTGCCAAGATTATTCTGTCAGATCCAGACTCTTCATCTCTCCTGGTCAGGGCCATCATTATCACAAGTAGTTCACAATTCATATAATACTTCCTATAGCCTCATTAAGCCTGCACCCTCTTAACCCAAATCCTTACTTTTATTTCCTAGCATCCAAATTGACAGAAACTAAACCATATTTATTACCATACATTTAAGTATGTATGTTGTCATTATTTGCACTGTCTCAATAGCTGACATTTACATAGTACTTTATAGACATCCCATTTGGATATCAAAACAACCACATGAAGTAAGTACTTCAGGCATTATTATCTCCATTGTATAGTTAAGGAAACAAGGACAAAGAAGAGAAGTATTTTGCCTGTGGTCACACAACTAACATCCACAAGAAACATTCACACCTAGCTCTGCTTCATTCCAAGTCTAACACCCTCACCACTACCTCATGCTGCCTTGTATTTCCTTTTCCAGCTGATCTTCGTTCCCATGTTTGTTCTTGTTGACTGTTTTTGGCATACTCGCCTGAGTTTCAGTCCTGGACAGCTGAAGGCTTGTGGGGAGACAATTAATAGATGGTGGTGGGGGTCTGGGTGCCTTATATTTCTTTATATTGCCTGGGCCTTTGGATTCTTTCTCACTGTGAACCCCAAAATGTCAAAGGCCTGCTTTGTTTTTCAACCTCTCATATATAGTATCTCTCCATTTAGTATCTCTTAGCCTTGTGTTTCCCAAACTGTTGTTCTGCACCCAGAGCGAAATCCTAGAAATTCTGAGAAAAATCATATAAAGAAAAGCTGCAGGCTTTACAAATAGGCAGTACCAGCTGAGACATCCATGCCTCTCCAGTGTGGATCAGGTTTAATGTGAGAGTTCAACAGAGCCCTTGACTAATTTGTTTATGATGGTATGAATAAGTTGATTTGTAGCTTCTTTTTGGAGGGATAAATAATATAGGTCATAAATGAGAAATTGGGAACTAGCACTCTTTTTTTTTTTTTTTGGTGAGGCAATTGGGGTTAAGTGACTTGCCCAGGGTCACACAGCTAGTACGTGTCAAGTGTCTGAGGTCGGATTTGAACTCAGGTCCTCCTGAATCCACTGCACCACCTAGCTGCCCCAAAGCACTTTAAATATATTGTGATTTAAGGTGATGTAGATGGCTGCTCAAGTCACTCAGGTTTAATGAGAGTTCATCACCACAAACTCTTCCTGCCAGCTCCAGTTCTTCCAAGTAAGCTTTTGGAGAAGTTTTCTTGCTGATCTGTGTTAAGGGTTAAAATTCTAGCTAAACTGTCTAAAATATCTAATGAGTGGTCGCCAATAAATTATAAGCTTTAGCAAGAGTTAGACTTTTAAGCATTTATTAAGGAGAATAAGAATTTGGTAAAGAGAGAGAAAAAGGCCTAGATTTCTATCTATTAAAGGGAGAGCACATTTCTAGCTCCCTTCTCCACCAGAGTCCAGAGGAAAAGAGCCCCAGAGTCAGCACCAGTCTCTTCCTTCCTCCTCCCACTAGTCTGCGTCACTTCCTCCCGCCAAGAACTCTTCTACAGTAAGTATCCAGCAGGTGGCGTCATTCCAATCGTTACATCTGTATCATCCAAACTTTGCTTCTCCCTTCTATGATACTGTTCTTTGGAACTGAATTAAAAGCAACAAATACATAAAATTTCCATAGATTGAAAAAGACTTTTTTAAAATTTAAAAACACTCATATCTGGGGCAGAAGATACTAATGACTAGGGAATCCCTGTTCCAAGTATTAATTTTTTTAAAAATCTGATGAGATGCTATCTTCCATATTTTTGCTTTACTGTCATCTTGGTACACTGGAGTGTGTGTGTGTGTGTGTGTGTGTGTGTGTGTGTGTATGTAAATTTTTTTTGGAGTGCCTTACTCATACAAGCCTCTCTGTGACCTCCTAAATTTCTTACTTCTTATGAGTGTCTCTTTTGTTAAGAATTGAGAAAGGATTGGGGCAGCTAGGTGGTACAGTGGATAAAGCACCAGCCCTGGATTCAGGAGGACCTGAGTTCAAATTTGGCCTCAGACCCTTGACACTTACTAGCTGTGTGACCCTGGGCAAGTCATTTAACCCCAATTGCCTCACCAAAAAAAAAAAAAAGAATTAAGAAAGGATAATATTCTATTGTCTTTTATTTATGTTGTGTGCAATCAACTCCCAAGTATCCACATAAATGAAGGGGAACTTTCAGGTTCATACGATTTTAGAAAATAATCCAAAACTTATTTGTATTTGACTTTGGTGTGCATTTTGATATTTAACCCTGAAGTGGAGTATACCTGACATTCTAGGAAAAAGAAGTCATAACCTGTATAGTGTACTGGACTTTACAAAACAATGTGTTGAGGGAGATAGTGCAAATATTATCTTTGTTTTATGGAAATGGAAACTGAGGTCCAAAAATGTTTGGTAATTTTTCCCTAGTCATATGGTCAGTAAGCATCAGAACTTGGCTTGAGCCAGGTTTTATGATTCTTAATTCCACTGTTCTTTACAGAACATTCAATCATGAGGTTATGGTCTGAAGAGTCAGCTTGAGAGAAGCCATAAAGCTGTCCAGCTTGCTCCTTCTACCTGTCAGCTTCTCCTGCTTCTATCAATTATGTGCTAAATATAGATGGGGCTATCTTTCCTTTAGAAGCTGAACAGCCTGAATGGAGCTGCTTCTCTTTCTGACTGCTTTCTACCCAGTCCTGGAACAGGTGAACCTGGACTGGAAAAACTAATCAAGTATTTTGATTTGGAAAGGATTTTTCTAATTTAGCCACTTTAAAGACACAGGAGATATTTCCAGGAGCTGAACTTAAATACTCTTGTGTGATTCAGCCACTATGTGGGCTTCCACCAAACTTCCCCTTCTTGTTCTTGCTGGACTGCAGTCTACTTGCAGAGAAAATCAGTAGAAGTTAGAAAGTCAATAGGAATTCAAAGCAAAACAGTGCTAAAATAATGGTATGTTGACTGTGTCTAACAAAGAATATGAAATTTTAAGAAAATATGTTCTTAGATAATATTTTTCAAAGCTAAGGTGGTGTAGGTATTAGCTTCAAAGGACTTGGAATTATTTTTCTTATTGGAGTCTGATGTCCTAACAGCTATGTTATTCATTGAAACATTTATATAATTCTTAGAGAAAATCTAATCTAAGGAAAAGAAAACTAGATAACTATTCAGAAAACCCAAACTATTCTACAGTTCCAATAATAACTTATTTTGTAACCTTAAGCAAATTACTTTGTTTCCAACGCTTATATCTTAGTTTCTTCATCTTCAAATCATGGATGATAATGGTCCTTTTATCTCAGATTTCCAAGGAACCTATGTAAGGATAAAATCAGAGCTATGAAAAGCTTTTAGCCATCCTTCCTAGTAGAATAGATTGAGGACTTCTATTCAAAAGTCATTTTATTCCTATAAAAACAAACAAACAATGGCGCAAATAATCATGAGACCAACTGTTCCTAGTATGTTGTTTTTTTGTCTGTATTATATGGGCGAGGTTGTTAATGATATATATAATAAACATATGACATAATTGAATATGCAAGTTACAGCTTTTAAGCTTTGGTAAGGGTTCATTTACTGAGTTTTCTCCCTGTTTCTTCAAGCCACTCACCATATTAAGATTGTGGTTGGACAGAACTCCTAGAAAATTAACTCCATTTTTGCCAGTTAACTCAGCTTTTGCCAACATAGCCATAGCTACTAACTTATAATATATAATAAGGATTCCACCATGAAGGATGTTTATCACATAACATCCTAAAAATAATTTTACTTTGTACATCTAAAGAAACAGGAATAGAAAGGTTAAAATTATATATGAGGGGCAGCTAGGTGACGCAGTGGATAGAGCACCGACCCTGGAGTCAGGAGTACCTGAGTTCAAATGCGGCCTCAGACACTTAACACTTACTAGCTGTGTGACCCTGGGCAAGTCACTTAATCCCAATTGCCTCACTTTAAAAAAAAATTATACATGAAAAATTCCTGGCTAACATATCTGGGGCCAAAACTTTAAAATGCCTAAGTTTCTAGTTGATTGTTTAGCTGAGCCCTATTGGTGCCACCTTTTTTTGTAGATTGGCTTTTTCCAATCCTCTTAGTCTACAACAGAAACTTTTCTGTTTAAGAATTGTATGTGGGGGTAGGGTGTGATTCTGCCTGTTCTGTAAAAATAATCTGGTTTTGTTTGGGGTTTCTTATTGCCATGTTGGTGGGAAAGGCTGGGCAAGAATCGTTCCGTTCTATCACCCGTTCCTACTACAGGGGAGCAGCTGGAGCCCTGCTAGTGTACGACATTACAAGGTGAGTGATGTCTGGGAGGTGTAGATGTGGGGAATAATTTTTTTCTAATACCCTACAAATTTCCTACTTGATCACCCACCAAATCTATTGAGAAAGCCATGCAGAAAGAGCTTCTACATTCTCTCTCCCTCTTTGTTATGTGGAAGCTACCTTCCCCTTTATTTTGGGCCATGTTTATCTGTTCTGATCTCTTAAGCTAGGTCTCTTTCCCTTTCTTTATACTTCCATCCAACAGACGTGAGACCTTCAATCACCTGACTTCATGGCTAGAAGATGCTCGGCAGCACTCCAGCTCCAATATGGTTATCATGTTGATTGGAAATAAGAGGTACATTTGTCTTATGTTGACTATTAAGGAAATAGATTCTTCTGCTCTCTACAAATTTAATTCCCAGGCATTCCATAGGCTCATTATATATTCCCTTCTAGGGTTTGTATATAAATACAAATGGAACAAATATAAATGCCTCTTTTATGCAGTGTTTGGCTGCAAGCCAAGAGTGCTGGGCTTGGAGTCAGGATGACTTGAGTTCAAATCCAGTCTCAGATGCTTACTAGAAATGTGACTATGGACAAGTCACTTAACCTTTTTTTGCCTTAATGTACTGAAAAAGGAAATGACAAACCACTCCAGTATCTTTGCCAAAAAAACCCCATGGACGGTATGGTTTGTGAGATCACAAAAGTCAGACACAATCGAACAACAAGGAAGCTCACAATTAAGTTTGAGGGGTTCAAATAGTGTGTGCACATGTAAGTAAAATACAAGGTATGATATGATCAGTACATAGGAGAAATCTAGACAAAATCCTATGGGAGATTTGAGAAGGCAGAAGAATAGAGATAGTCTAGAGGCTGGAGATACAAAGGCAAAATCAAAGCAGTTCCTTCCTTCAAGGAGCTTATGTTCTACTTGAGGAAAAACAACATACACACAGATAAGTGATGCAAGGCTGATGATACCAAAAGTCATTGTGAAAATTGAGTTGGGAAGCTCAGGAATGTGCTGAGAAGAAAGGAACTGGGTAATGAGGAGGGAATCTGCCTCACCTTTCCTGGAATGTGTTCTAGGTGTCCCCTTAGCCTTGCTTCAACAGCAAAACATCCTACTCACTGCAATTCTGTTATTGGCTATAACTGTCCAGATGGTGCTACAAACTGTTGCAGGCAGGTCAGCAGCTCCTGCCTAGATTTTGGTTCTGATCCAATTAGTTCCCACTCTTGTTCTGGACTTTAATGAACGAAGCATTGGTTATTATTTTACAGGAACAAGGAAGTGTGTCCCAGAGGACTTGCCAGAATTGAAGAGGCAGTGTAGTGCTGGGGACAGGACACCATAAATGGCATCCAAGTGCCCACATTCAGATCCTGGCTCTGCTGCTTACTGTCCTGGTAACCTTGGACATGGCATTTAATCTCTCTAAAAACTGTAGTTTCCTTATCTGTAAAATGAAGGCCTTGGACTAGATGCCCTCCAAAGTTTCTTCTGGCTCTAAATCTATGATCCTAAGTAAATACAAAATATATACAAAGTAATGCTGCTGATTATGCAGCTGAAGATCACATTAGCTATTTTGCCTGCAGCATCATACTGTTGAATCAAACTGAGTTCTCCGACTACTTAAGTCTAAGGTCCATCTTAACTTCTGTGAGGATTGTGAGATAATATTTGTAAAGCACTTAGAGCCTGAAACACAGTAGGTGCTTACTAAATGCTTATTCTCTTCATTTTCTACCACTTCCTGGCCACATGACATTGGACAAGTCACTTCTCAGTTTCCAAAGCCATAAAATAAGGAGTTTGGACTCAATGATCTCTAAGGCCCCTTCTAGCTTTTCTATCCCATAGTAATTAGCCTTAGTAATCTACATGTTATTATTTCAGTATCCTTGGGTGTAGTACATCTGGACCTGGTGACTTCAAGTAGTCAATAAGCATTTATTAAGCACTGGCTGCAGAGAATTGTGCTAAACCCTGGGGATACAAAGAAAGGGCAAGAGACAGTTCACTAAGTACAGTTATCTGTGCTCTCTTACTGGCTCTTCACTTATCTTGAGTTTCAGTTCCCTATTAACTATTGCTATTTCATCTTGCTAGGTGAATATGATTCTTCTTGATAGAATAAAAATAAAAGAAAACAAGATGCTTATAGTTTATAACCCTTTATCTATCATATGTTATCATTATCTATTATCTTCCTAGCCCAAGCTGTAGTCTTTTCCCTATCTTTCTGCCAACATAGTTTTTTTTAATAAAGTATTTTTTTTCCCGTTACATGTAAAGATAGTTCTCAACTTTTGTTTATACAAGCTTTACAATTTCAGATTTTTCTCCTCCGCCCTGCCCTAGACAGCAGGTAATCTGATATAGGTTTTTATATATATATACACACACACACACATAATAACATTAAACATATTTCTGCATTAGTCATGTTATAAGAGAAAAAATCAGAGCAACGAGGAAAAACCTCAAAATAGAAAAAACAACAGCACCAAAAACAAAAGAAATAGTATGGTTCATTCAGCATCCATATTCCACAGTTCCTTTTTTTTTCCCTGGATTTGGAGATCCTCTTCCATCATGAGTTCCCTGGAACTCTTCTGTACCATTGCATTGGTCAGAAGAATATAGTCCATCACAGTAGATCAACACTCAATGTTGATGATACTGTGTACAGTGTTCTTCTGGTTCTGCTCATCTCACTCATCATCAGCCCCACGCAAGACCCTCCAGGTTTCTCTGAACTCCTCCTGCTCATCGTTTCTTACAGCACAATAGTATTCCATTACATTCATATACCACAACTTGTCCAGCCATTCCCCAATTGATGGCCATCCCCTCAACTTCCAATTCCTTGCCACCACATAAAGAACAGCTATAAATATTTTTGTACATGTGGGTCCCTTTCCCCTTTCCATGATCTCTTTGGGGAAAAGACCCAAGAGTGGTATTGCTGGGTCAAAGGATATGGATAACTTTATAGCCCTTTGGGCATAATTCCAAATTGCTCTCCAGAATGGTTGGATCAGTTCACAGCTCCACCAACAATGCATTAGTGTTCCAATTTTTCCACAGCTTCTCCAACATTTATTATTTTCCTTTTTTGTAATTTTAGCCAATCTGATAGGTGTCAGGTGGTACCTCAGAGTTTCAACATAGTTTTTTTAAATCCCTTTTTGTTTTTCTTCACATTTATCACAAGCCTACATGCTTTCTGAGATTTATTTAGCCTTTATCCACTTAGGGTCTTGCTATTTTGGATTTGTCCTTAGGTATCCATCCTTATTTCTAAGGTACTGTTTTTTAAAATCTAAGTTATAGTAAGTAGCTTTCCCTTTTCCTCCTCGATTAGTATTATAATTTATGATCAAAATTTTCTTCCTGAGAACTTCCAATCACTTGAGGGCCAGTTTTCCTTTTATAATCATAGCCCATATGATCTTATATTCTACTTTTAACAGATATCAACAACAGATGTTTGGATATTGGAACTCTTCAATTCAGTTCAGCAAGTTTTCAATAAACACCTGTGACCTACCTCCCAATCAGTTTTATTATTGGTTTCTATAATTTATTGTCCATTCCTATAATCTAGATAGGTAGTCCTTCAAGAGAAAGATAGAACTACATACAGTTGAAACCCAAGATAAGTGATGACATGGGAACACTATGCCAAATAAATACCAAGTGGCTCTGGGACCCAGATGAATTATGTGCAATAATTCTAAAAGAACTAATGAATGTTATAGCTCAGTTGCTGGCAACAATTTGATATAAAAAATCAGGGCAAATAGGAGAGAAGACACAAGACTAGAAACTAGGAAGAGTTTATTGAAAGAACTTCATGTGTACCTCTCAATTTGAAATCAACAAGCATTAATTAAGCAATCACCAGAAGCCAGGCCCTTTACTGGGTGGCCAAGAATACCAAAATAAAACAAAAAACAGTCATCTCTGTCTTTAAGGAACTTACATTCAGTACAGTCATTTATTCATATACCTACTGTTGAAAAAAATGTGTACCAAAAAAAATACAAAACTTATGCAAAAACAAACAGAAAAATAATTTTTGTGGGGGAAGGATTAAGTGGAGGGAATCAGGGAAGGCCTCATGTAGAGGGGACACCAATGCTGAGGGAGACTGGATTTCCGTTGGGGCCAGGATGAGGAAGAAGATCTTTTTAGTTATGGGGATGACTCCATAATGTTGTATAAAAGTAGGGACCATTTGGCTAGAGTATATATTGTTATAGGGGAGAGAGTAAGAAATCAGTTTAGAGGTCTAGGTCAAAAGTAAAACTGAATGCCAAACAGAAAAGCTTGTGTTCTTTTTTATAGCAGTTATGGAGCACTATCAACCATGATAGTGGTCTCTAGTAGAATGCTGGAGAGCAGTGGTGTCTGAAGTGTGCCCAGGCAGTCCTAAGGAGTATGTGATCAACAGATGGTGAACTCAGATCCCATTCTCTTCTAACATAGCCAATCCTGAGGCTTGCCTCCAACAGAACTATACCTACACTTACCTATTCCATCCTTTCCTTCCACTCTGTAAGTTCCCAGCCTCCTTTCTGTACCCCCAACACCTTTCTGAGCTGGAAATTGGCCCTTCAGGACAGTTACAATCTAACTACTACCGGGGCCCCCACAGCAGCAACTGCAGAAGTGCTATTGGGAATAGCCCTCCCTTCCTAGCCAGAACATCTACCCATATTCCCCACCCTGATATCACCTCTGACTAGAGAGGTGACCCCCTTGAGGTCAGAATTTGGCTTTGGGTGGGACAGGATGAGCCTGCATAGATGGGTTGTGACAGAATGGATATCTCTACATTATGTCTTACTGCCCTACCCAATGCTTTTCTAAACTCCTCTATTGCTTTTGAGGAAACCACCAACCTTCATCAGCCAACCTCAGTATCATCCTCATTCTCACTACATTCCACATAACAAGTCAGTTGTCAACTCTTGCCAGTCCTGTCTCCACGGTATGCCTCTTATCTGGCCCTTTCTCTCTACTCAGAAAACCACTTTCTCATCACTTATCATCTGGACTATTGAAATAGGCTCCTAATTAGGCTTCCTTTTTCAAAGTCTCTCCCCTCTCCAATCCATCTTCACAGAGCTGCCAAGTGATTTTCCTGAAACGTGTCAGACCATGTCACTTCCCTACCCAATAACTCCAGTGGCTCCCTTTATATGTAGGGATCAGAAATATATCCATCTTTCTCATCCTTTCTTAATTTCCACTTTGTTTTTTAATGCATACCATAATATTGTAACATATTTCTATAATTTGTAAATAAGTATACATGGGGAGAGGGGGTAAGTGCCCCCCAATTTTTTATTGATAAAGTATGTAGTCTAAAAGAGGTTTGAGACCATTGCTCTAGGGAACTGTCATTGGTTTTGTTATCTTTAACCCATCACAAAATCTCAAGAGAGAGATTGCAGACACCTGATACAGCCTGTAACTGAAAAAGAAGTGCCCTCTACAAGGTAATCAAGAAGCAGTCATCTAGCTTTTTTTTTTAAACAATCTCTAGTTAAAGATAACCCACTACTTCCTGAGGCAACCCATTCACCTTTTAGATAGCTCTAATTGTTAGGAAGTTTTTCCTACATCTACTCTAAATCTGCCTCTGCTGTTTCTACCCATCACTTCCTAGTTTTGCCCTCTGGGGACCAAGCAGAACAAGACTAATCTTTCTTGCACATGACAAGCCTTGCATGTACTTGAATACTGTTATCTTGTCTCTCCTAAGTCATTTCTTCCCTATGCTAAGCCTTTCTTTATTTTCTTTTTATTTTTTAGTGAGGCAATTGGGGTTTAAGTGACTTGCCCAGGGTCACACAGCTATTAGGTGTTAAGTGTCTGAGGTCAGATTTGAACTCAGGTACTCCTGACTCCAGGGCTGGTGCTCTATCCACTGTGCCACCTAGCTGCCCAATGCTAAGCCTTTCAAGAACCTTCAACCATTCTGATATGGCATGCTATTGCAACTCTTCTCCATTCCAGTCTTCTTTCCTATGGAACTCATCAGCTATCAATGTCCTTCCTAAGTTGTAGTATCAGAACTATATATCATACTACAAAGGTGTTCTGACTTGGAAGGAAATACAGCAGGATTATCAGCTTTAAGTCCTGGTTTACTATGCCTTTCTGTTAAGGGCTGAAATTCTAGCTAGTCTGTCTAAAATATCTAATGAGTGGTCACCAATAAATTATAAGCTTTAGCAAGAGTTAGGCTTTTAAGCATTTATTAAGGAGAATAAGAATTTGGTAAAGAGAGAGAGAAGGCCTACATTCATCTATCTATTAAAGGGAGAGCACATTTCTAGCTCCGCTCTCCACCAGAGTCCAAAGGAAAAAGAGAGAGACAGAGCGCCCAGCTCCCCCTTCCTCTTCCCACCAGCCAACGTCACTTCCTGACGCCAAAGAAAGACGCATGGTCTTGCCCTCAAAGACCTTCCTTTCATGGCAGAGCTTTTCTACAGTAAGTCTCCAGTAGCGTGGCGTCATTCCAATCATTACATTTCTTTGTATTTAATTTTTTTTTATTTTGTTGAGGCAATTGGGGTTAAGTGACTTGCCCAGGGTCACACAGCTAGTAAGTGTCATGTGTCTGAGGCTGGATTTGAACTCAGGTCCTCCTGAATCCAGGGCCAGTGCTCTATCCACTGCGCCACCTAGCTGCCCCCAATCGTTACATTTCTTAAGAGAGGTCAAAATCATATTAGGGTTTTTGGTCATTCTATCACATTGTAGATACATTGATCTTTAAGTCCCTTAAAAACATCCCTGACCATCTGCTACCTAACCACTCCTTTCTTTTTTTTTAATTAATAAAGTATTTTTTTCCCATTACATGTAAAGATAGTTCTCAACTTTTGTTTATACAAGCTTTCCAATTTCAGATTTTTCTCCCTCCCTCCCTCCCCCCTCCCCTAGACAGCAGGCAATCCGATATAGGTTTTATATATATATATATATAAATACATACATAATAACATTAATCCTATTTCTGTATTAGTCATGTTATAAGAGAAAAATCAGAGCACGAGGAAAACCTCAAAATAGAAAAAACAAACAGCACCAAAAACAAAAGAAATAGTATGGTTCATTCACCATCTATACTCCACAGTTCTTTATTTTTTCCTTGGATTTGGAGATCCTCTTCCATCATGAGTTCCCTGGAACTCTTCTGTACCATTGCATTGGTCAGAAGAATATAGTCCATCACAGTAGATCAACACTCAATGTTGATGATACTGTGTACAGTGTTCTTCTGGTTCTGCTCATCTCACTCATCATCAGCCCACGCAAGACCCTCCAGGTTTCTCTGAACTCCTCCTGCTCATAGTTTCTTACAGCACAGTGGTATTCCATTACATTCATATACCACAACTTGTCCAGCCATTCCCCAATTGATGAGCATCCCCTGACTTCCAATTCCTTGCCACCACATAAAGAGCAGCTATAAATATTTTTGTACATATGGGTCCCTTTCCCCTTTCCATGATCTCTTTGGGGAAAAGACCCAAGAGTGGTATTGCTGGGTCAAAGGATATGGATAACTTTATAGCCCTTTGGGCATAATTCCAAATTGCTCTCCAGAATCTAACCACTCCTTTCTGATATTATACTTATAAAATTGTGGGGTTGTTTTTGGCCTAAAGTGTATCATAGCTAAATGAAGTCTAATAAAATGAAATTTGAACATAGACCTCTGACTCTTGATTCTTCCCCACTACATCATACTGCCTCTACAATGCTAGTGAGTCCAGTGAGAAACACCATTGTATTTCTCCTTTGGAAAATATGGGCATTTGTTTTTTTCCATTCTTAGTCATTTCTCTTCTTATCCTGGTCTTTGAAAGAGCCCTGACAATGACTTGTTCTTTAGTACCCTGCAGTGTCTTTCATCTGGATCAATGATTTGATCCTGTCAAGGAAAGAAGTGTGCTTTCTTGTGATCTTTTGGTTTTAGCCATTTTTGGTTCTGTCCTTGCTTATCCAAAAATCATTCTCCTTGGCCAGAGAAACAGAAACAAAGGGAGTGGAGGCAGCTTGGCCAACTGTCAGTTTGTCATTGCCCTATCCACTCCAAGGAGTCATCCTTTTGTCTTCTCTCATCCTCTTTGTATTTCCCCAATGTGGTTTTAAAATAACAACAACAGAAACCTTTGTTTCTTTAGTTTTCTTCAACAGCTTCACTTTATTCTGAATTCTGTCATTCCTGACACTATTCTTACAAAATTATGCTATGTTTTTTTAGTCATTCGCATTGCCTGCCCTTGCTTCCATCTTCTGTACATGTATTCTTCTTTTTTTTTTTTGTGGTTTTGGTTTTTTTTTGTTTTGTGAGGCAATGGGGTTAAGTGACTTGCCCAAGGTCACACAGCTAGTTAAGTGTCAAGTGTCTGACGCTGGATTTGAACTCAGGTCCTCCTGAATCCAGGGCCGTGCTTTATCCACTGTGCCACCTAGCTGCCCCTGAACATGTATTTTTAAAGTCTTAAATTGGTTGTGGCAAGTTTTTTGTGCATCCACATCAATCTCTACAACTTTCTTTTTTCTTCCTCATGAGAATTGTTTCTCTTGTGTCTTTAGAATTTCATCCTTAACCTCCCCGGATTGAATTGTCACTGTAGAATTTGAGCCCATGGGATCCTACCTATCCCCTTTGACTGGAAAACTGTTCCACTCAAAATCAAGGGTACATTTCAGGCTATTCTTGATTTTCTCTTATTTACTGTCACAAATTCTAAGATGTTTTGCAGTCCACGTCCCTTGAATATTCCCATCATTTCTACTCCAGCAACTAGTTCTTCCTTTTTGGTCAGAAATTTAAAGGAATTTAATTTCCTGTTGTTGTTTTCTTCATATTTGAATGATGGGGATTATTATTAAGGCAAGTCAGAAATCATTACTTGCTTTTCTTTTGGCAAAGAAAGCAGTAGAAAAACCTTGAATAATCAAAGTACTCACCGTCATTATGATATCATGCCTCTGTGCTACGTTATGATTTGTTTCCTGAAATCCCATCTATGTTCTTTTTCTACATGAGTGGTTTGTATTGATTACAATATTACTTCTGTTTCTGCTACTTGTGATCTTTACCCAGATGTTTTCTCCCTTAGTTTCCTAATTTCCTTACACAGATGAATATACAATCCTTAATATAAAGTATTATTTCCCTCCCTACTCCCTTACCTACCCTGCTCTTTTGAATAGCGTATACCCTTCCAGAGCCTATTCAGTCATGTCTCATTACACTGTCTCAGATGCGTATGAGGTTAAATATGCCTATGTGTAACAGCATCTCTGGTCTTTTTCACTTGTTATCCATACTTAATGAATTTAGGTATAGGCATCTGAGGCCATGGGATTTACTATTTTTAAAAATTTTAAATCATAAAAGTATTTTATTATTTTCCAGTTACATGTAAAGATAGTTTTCAACATTTGTTTCTATAAGCTTTTGAGCTCCAAAATTTTCTCCCTCCCTCCTCCCTCCCCAAGACAGAAAGCAATTTGATATTGGTTATATACATTTGTTATATACAAATTCAACATATTTCTGCATTAGACATGTGTGAAAGAAGAATCAGAAAACAAGGGAAAAGCCTCAAAAAAGAAAACCAAAAAAAAGGTAGAAACAGTATGGTTCAATCTACATTTAGAATCCACAATTCTTTTTTCTGGATTCGGAGAGCATTTTCCATCATGAGTCCTTTAGAATTTGTCTTGGATCACTGTATTGCTGAGAAGAGCTAAGTCTATTACAGTTGATCATAGCACAATGTTGCTGTTACTATATACAATGTTCTCTTGGTTCTGCTCACTTCACTCAGCATCAGTCATGGGTTTTACTATTAATGGCTTTCTTGGATTTTTGTCTTATAAACTTCTGTGTATCTCAAATGCGAACCTTTTTCCTACATTGTAACTACTCACTATTATGTAGCAGAATAACATTTATATACACTTTTGCTTTCTTACCCTTGGTTCTGTTCCATTTGATTATGTTATACCCTTTTATTGTATTCCAGTCATTAAATCACTTCCCATCAAGTGTCAGTGAATATACATATGAATGTATATTTATCTTCTCAAAGTAAAAAATTTGACTTTAGATTTTATGTGCGGAGAAAAGTAATAAATAAGTTTTGGATTTGAATCTTAGTAGCAGAGGTGATGTTATCAACACAATGGGGGTTATGGAAAAGGATGGGTTTGGGGGATTAGATATGAGTTCAGTTTTGAATAGACAGTTATAAATTCATAGCCTGCCAACCACTATGCCCAACAATTTGGAATGAAGCTAAAGAAGTGTCTAAAAGTATCCATCCATACTCTTTGACCCAGAAATTTCCCTCTATTGGGCATATAGCCCCCATGGAGATCAGAAGAATGTACAAAATATTTATAGCAGCACTCTATTAAAGTATGCTAAATAAATGATGGTATATGAATTAATGGAGTATTACCAAATCATAATAAATGATGAATAGGATCAATATAGAGAACCATGG
The DNA here is from genome assembly GCF_019393635.1 of Dromiciops gliroides. NCBI lineage: Eukaryota > Metazoa > Chordata > Mammalia > Microbiotheria > Microbiotheriidae > Dromiciops > Dromiciops gliroides. Next base: position 178,471,673 of record NC_057862.1, read on the forward strand.
GAAGACTTACCTGAATGCCTGCAAAGTGAAATAAGTAGAAACAGGAAAATAAATAGTCAATGGAGAGAACAACATTAGCAATAACAATAACAACAAACACTTGAATACTGTATAATATCTGACCAAGATTAATCTTAAAGACAGATAAGAAATGCATCTCCCTCCCTTCTTTGCAGAGGTGGGGCACTTTGAGTGCAGAAAGAACATTGAATACTTATCAAACATGGCTGATTAGTTTTGCTGAACTGCTTTTTTTCCTCCCCCTACTTCTTGTTTGGGGGATAAGCAAAAGGTATCAGTTTTGTTGTTTTTGTTGTTTCAAGAAAGAAATGCAGGTTTAGAGCTTAGAAGAAAAGTCTGAGCTGGAAGATAGAGATTTGGAACTCCTATACTTAAAGGCAATACTTAAAGCAATAAAACGAGATAAGATTGTTGAGGAAGATAATTGAGAACTAAAACAGAGTTGTCACAAGCCCACAGTTAGGTAAGAAGAGATAAAGGGGACTATTCTAAAGGTGGGGTTAAAGGCAGGATAATTCACCATTATAGAATCTGAAGGAAAAGTGTCATGGAGTAGTCGTCAAAAATCAATTGCTATAGGCTGGTCAAGTAGAATTAGAACTGAAAAACATCAGGGTAATTTTGACTTTAGAGGACATTTTCAGTAGAGGTGTGATCAGTAGTAGGCTTCCACCAGTAGTGGACGACCATGATCAGCGCCTTGAACAGCCACAGGCCACAGTGTGGCTGTGCAGTCCCATACGGGAGCTACAGCTCCTGCTGCCACGAGGACATCGGAAAACCTGCTCTCTCTGTTGCCTGTCAGTTCCTGCGTCTCCTTCATTTTTCTTCCTCCAGAGCTTGGAGGCCCATCTCAGCTTGCCCAAAAGCTGCTTCTGAGTACTGAACTCCATCGGGCGTGGTCTTTGGCCATCTCCTCCCAGCTGCCGTGTCTATTCCAGAGCCCTCAAGTCTCGCTTGCATACATCTCTGTAGGGAAGCTGGGGGCGTCCAGCAGGTCTTTGGAGTGGGCTAACTCGCCATAGAGTATGTCTTTAGGAATGTGCCCATCTTGCATGCGGTACACATGACTGAGCCAGCTCAGCCGTTTTTGTTTCAGTAGGGTGTAGATGCTCAGAGTTGCACGTGTTGGAGCACTTCTGTGTTGGTGATCCTATCTGACCAAGATATGCCAAGGATGCACCGAAGCAGTGCATATGGAAGCTGTTAAGCTTCTTTTCTTGTCTAGTGTATGTAGTTCCATGTTTCACTGCCTTACAGTAATGTTCTCAGGACACATGCTCTATATACAGCTTGCCCAGACACGCTTGGCAAGCCTTAGCCATGGTTGAAGTAGTTTTCCCAATCCTCTGATTGATCTCAGAATCAAGTGACAAATTGTCACTGACAATAGAGCCAAGATACGAGAATTGGCTTACGACATCAACTGGTAGCTACTGATGTGTTTCAATGGAGGTGTGATCACAGAAGCCATATTTCAAGGGGTCAGAGAATGAGTAGGTGGTAAGGAAGTAGAAGCAGCAAAGATTGACCAATCTTTAAAATATGGCTTTCAAGGGAAGAGAAAAAGAGATTAGTACTTCTGAAAGAACTGCATAGTCATGGAAGTTGCTTTTTTTTTTTAACTTAAAGGAATCTTGATCATGTGTGTAGGAAAAATGAAAAAACCATTAGGGTGAAAGATTGAAGGGTGATAGGATGGTGGGAATGATTTGATGGAATTAGAATGATGGGATTGGGGGGAAGCAGCTAGGTGGCACACACAGCCCTGGATTCAGGAGGACCTTAGGTTCAAATCTGGCCTCAGATACTTGACACTTAGCTAGCTGTGTGACCATGGGCAAGTCACTAACCCCAATCGCCTCACCAAAAAAAAAAAAAAGAAAAGAAAAGATGCTGGGATGGCATAAGATCAAAGGTTCTGTGCACATAATTTTCACGAAAGAGGGAAGAAGAGGAAAGATGGAGTATGAAGTCCCCATTCTGTTTCTAGTAACTTAGATTCCTCTTACTCATTTTCCTTTCTTCACCTTCACCAGATCTCCTTTAGCCTGTGAGTTCCTTGAGGGGCAGGTACTGTTTTTGCCTTTGTTTGTATCCCCAGGACTTAGCATGATACTTATCACATAGTAAGTACTTAAGTCTTTGTTGATTTAATTGCATCTCATTTTGCTGTAATATGTAGTACATGGAGTCAAAGTAAGCACAGTATTATCCTAATTTTTTACTAGGCCTGTGTTTATTCAACAGTGGAACAAGAACAGTTTGAGAGGCAGCTAGGTGGCACAGTGAATAAAGCACGGGCCCTGGATTCAGGAGGACCAGAGTTCAAATCCGCCTCAGACACTTGATACTTATAGCTGTGTGACTCTGGGCAAGTCCACTTAACCCTCATTGCCCCACAAAAAGAAAAAAAAGAAACAGCTTGGCTATGCCTAAGGGATTATTTCCCAGGTTCTCTACAGAAATAACCTTATGCAGGGGAAAAGCTATTATACTGCTGCACATGCAGAATCTGCTGCATGCAGAATGCTACACTGGTATCTTAAATTGAGACTGTACTGCCACATCATTTCTGGAGATTTCCAACTCTAATATGGGTCTTTTCTTTCTTCTTCATCAATTTCTTTCAGTGACCTAGAGTCTCGACGGGATGTGAAAAGGGAAGAAGGGGAGGCCTTTGCTCGAGAGCATGGGCTTATCTTCATGGAGACCTCAGCCAAAACTGCCTCTAATGTTGAAGAGGTACTGTTCCAAAGGGAGTGAAGAAATTATATAGGATCTAGATAGGGTTTTATCCTTACCTTTTCCTCCAGAACTCCTTTCTACAATAGCACAAATTCTTCATGTAAGGAAAGGAGTGGTCTTAATGGATTAGGGGAACAAGTGCTCTCTTTTTATGGAATTATTCCTTTTTTAAATTCTAGTTAATAATGGCTTTTTTCTGCTAAATAATTGTTAATAAAATATGGTTTATTCTGCATTGTTGGGTAGTTGCATAAACTGATTAGAAACCCACAGTCTTCTAACATTTTCCACCAGTGGTTGGTAGGATAAGGAAAATGCTTATTCAGTTGTATATAATATGAATCTCCTTTCCTTCTTTGCAGAGATGGGGGCTATGCTGGTGGAACATTTCATATTCTATCAGACTTAGTTGTTGTGTTGGATAGTTTTGCTTAACTGCTTTCCCATCCCTTTAAAAAAATTATTACAAGGATGGCTCTCTGGGGAAGAAAAGTTGAGGGATAGTTGGAAATGAAGGTGTATAAAAATAGCAAAGATATCAATATTTTTTAAAGATTGACTATGGTCACCATGCTGGGAAAATCTTGGCCCAGTACTGAGAATGGTACTGTAATTCTTGGGAAGCATTCTCTAAGAATCTGAAGATGGACCATATAGTGGTATCCTATGATCATCTTCCCTATCTTCTCTAAATTCCCTTCTCGTCTTTAGAATATACAAGAGAAGTAGCTATTGCATTCTTTCTCTTATTTTTCTATATTCAACTCTCCTTGTCTCTATGTGACTTGATTGTTTCCTTTAGGCCTTCATTAACGACAGCCAAAGAAATTATAGGAAGATTCAGCAGGGCTTATTTGATGTCAACAATGAGGTGAGAGAGGTGATGCATGGCCTAGCACTGTTGTCTTGTCCTGATGAGATGGGGATTTTCCTAGAATGTAGGTTCTCCCATCTGTTGCCTTTCTATTTAAACTAAGGCAGTTTAAATCTGACTCTTCACATGAAGACTTGAGAGATCCATTATTTCTTTCTGGTTCCTTCCTTCCTTCCTTCCTTCCTTCCTTCCTTCCTTCCTTTCCTTCCTTCCTTCCTTCCTTCCTTCCTTCCTTCCTTACCTTCCTTCCTTCCTTCCTTCCTTCCTTCCTTCCTTCCTCCTTCCTTCCTTCCGTCCTTCCTTCCGTCCTTCCTTCCGTCCTTCCTTCCTTCCTGGCAATTGGGGTTAAGTGACTTGCCCAGAGTCACAGTGGTCTGAGGACCGGATTTGAAGTCAGGTACTCTGACTCGATGGCCGGTGCTCTATCCACAGCGCCATCTAGCTGCCCTTACTGTTTCTTTGATGATGGTTGAAGAAATAAGTGGCTAGTAATCTGGGTTGCCAGACTTTAATTCACTGCTTCAGTTTGGGGTTTTTGTTTTTTTGTTTGTTTGTTTTTTACAATCCTAGGGTATGGGGAAGTTATGAACATCTATCAATTAGAAGGATCCATCTTCTGTACAATCTTGGGTAAAAACAGAAGGGAGAAACTTACTTTCCCACATCTATTCTCCCCTTTCCCTCTTTCCTTTTCACCACATGGAAGCATTTTTTATTATTATAAGATATTGTGGCTTAAAAATTTAAACGTAATAAAGGCATAATGTTATGAATGTGCATGTGTATGTACACACCTATATATAACAAAAACAACCATCCCCCACTAATTCTAGACAATCACATGTACATTTCTACTACAGTTAGCCATTATATAACTACGACAGACTTTGCAGCTGTACAGTATGCGTCTAGAAGAAATGTTCACCCTTCCAAGACTATTCCTACCTTTTGGAGAGTGTCATCAGTTTTCATGTTGTTGTTTTTTAAATTTTCTCTCTCCTTTTTTTCCTGTATCTGTTACATTTCAGCACTAAGGTTTAAGGATGTTTCTTATTTTTTCTTACAGGCAAATGGCATCAAGATTGGGGCCTCAGCAGCCGGCCTCAGCATCATCAGGACCCAGCTCATATCAAAGGAATTATGAAGGCACAGGTGACAGCTCGAGCTGTTGCTGAATTTCTGGCCACAGTATCTGGTCCTTCTTGGGACAGCCCCCTCATGCAGCAGACTTGAGGGAAGAGGTCCTGTGGCTGCTTTGGCCAGTGGAAGCCTCATTCCCAGGTGTGATATCCTGCCCTGCCACCTTACTAGGGAAGCATTTGTGCCCTTAACTACCAGTTCCTCTTGAGGACGTGAACGTTTCCTATAGATTAGGCTCCTCTCTTTTCCTTCCTCCCTCCCAACTCCTAGCCTCATATTTTAATTTCTAAACTGTTAGGGGCAAGACTGAGACTCACCAGAGTTCAAAGATAAGCAAACTCTGATTTTAATTTTTTTAGCACAACCCTGCTGCCCATTATGAAGTGTTAACAAGTGTCAGAGATCTTCTGAGTGAGCATGTCACAGAGTAAGAATCTGGTATATCATGTGGAAATAGATTTTCCAACTTGGGAATTTCAACAGCCTTTTTATTTCCTTCCCTTTGGGGGTCCATTTGCTACTTTTTCAGAGCTCTTGTAAGGAACACATGGTTACTTCTGCTAGAGCATTCAGAGATAATGAACAATTTTCTATGTCTATAAGCAGCTTCTCCCCATCGCTAATTTTTATCTTTTAGGGTCCAGTTTTAAAGAAGTAAATGAACTTCTTGAGGCAGTCCAAGATCTATAGTCTCTTTCTGTTTCTAGGACCTAGAGAAAACATCTTTACTCTTGTTCTTTTAGAGACCATATCTAGTCAAGACCCTCAAACAACTGAATCTCTATCTGACCAACCTCATTTCACTACAAATCCTCTAATCAAGCAAATCTGCTTGCTCTCCTCAGCTTGTTACACATGACTTCTCTTCTTACCTTCTTGCCTTTTCACGTGCTAATTCATGTTCTTTAACACATTGAGTTAAGAATAACTTCTAGCATATGTTCCAAAGTCAACCCCACCAAATTCTAATTGGTCCACTACTCAGTACCCCTTCAGCCTTCATAAACTCAGTATTATATTAATTTGCACTTTTTGTTTCTTTGTAAATATATCATCAGTTGTTCATGTGGAGAACCTATCTTCCCCACATAGAGTGTAAACCCTTTGAGGGCAGAGACCATGTCTTCTGTTGCTTTTGTGCTTCTCCTTCCTTTCCAGTTCCCTCACAGTGCTTAGTGTTGCACATAGTATGTACTCTATAAATTTGACTGACTTAAAAGACATAGAACAGCCTTACTGTATGCCTTTTCTGAGGCTTTGGAAGCACCTTTTAGGAACTATATCCCATTCTCTTCCAACTGCTAATCCTGGGATCCATATTTACATTTTTTCCTTTCTTGGGATCCATGTTCATTTGCCTTCCCTCCTACCATTTCCAGGATCTTTACTTCCATTCCATGCAGATCTATATAGGAAGGCTGACTGCCCCCTAGGCAAGCAAAACAGCATGCACTTTTCTAGTCAGTCCTATATTTCAAAAGCATATGATGCTACCTTCACAAAAATTTGCTCTATTCCCATTCCCCATCATATGTCTTCCCAATTCAGCCCCTGTATCTTTCTGCTTAGGTCACTCAGTCACCCTTTTCCACACTGGTGCCTCATGGATTTTCTTTCTTTCACTTACTTTTTTATTATTATTATTATTGTTACTATTATTATTATTTTTGCTGTTGAATTGTTTCATTATTAAATATATGCATGTGTCCAACCTGCTCACCTTCCATGTGTCATTTCTGATTGTAATTGTGGGAAGGCAGTGGTCAAATAAATTTCCCTGCCGTAAGGGTCTGGGTCAAAGTTGTTTACACAAAATCTTCCTGGGTATTGGTTATTTGGCCTAGACTTGTCTTGGGAGATGCTACAGATTCCTTTTCACCTAAGGTCAAACCCCTTCCTTCAGGGTCCTCTTGGAGGAGAGCAAGTACCTGGATCTAGATTCAGCACCCCAGGAACTGACAGCTCTCGGAAGAAAGGAGCTGAGTGAGACAGCTCTCCCCAGTCGGGGGCTCTGCCCACGCGGGATCCAGCTTGACTCCTACGCTGGGGCGGGGAGGGAGGCGCGGGGACTGGCCTCCGCTTGGGAGGGAGGGAGGCTCGGGGTCACAGTGGGTGGCGTCTTCTCAAGGACGCCCCATGGGACCCGCGTAGGATGAAGGGGAGTGGGGCAGAGAGGCTGGAATGAGGGGTTCAAACTATTTCCCCCACACTCAACCAACCCCACCAACCAATCCAACTCAAGATGTCCTCCCAGAAGTAAGTTACTAAGTCTTTCACTCCAGAGCTCCCCCAAAAGTCGGGGATAAAAAAGATGCTGAGGATTTCAAACCCTTGGTCCAGAGGTTCGTGACCAGAGTGCCACCTCATTTTGTTTTTAGTCAGGCACTGCCTAAGTCGCCTACGGACTCCTCGGCTTTCTAGGACCCCACCTTCCTTTCCCTCCAGAGACTTCCTGGATGGCGTTCACACTACCCTGCTAGATGAGTCCGGGTCCCCGCTACACCATTGGTTGTTGCAGAGAAAAGTGGGCGGGGTTCAGGGAGAATGGACTACCAGCAAGTTAGGTTGAAGCCGGGGCTGACCATGCTCTGCCAGAAGGCGCCTTGTTCTCTTAACTGGGTGAATTGAAACCCGCCCCGTAAAGAAAGCAGCAGGATATTTCAGGTAGGCTTCCCGCTTCCATCCCCGCGCCCCTCAGCTCTTCTAGGTGGATCTCAGGGGGTTTCCGAAATCTAAAGTTAATCTTCATCCAATTTCACTACCTAAACTCCACTCCCCTTCTCCTCTTTCCCCTCCTCCTCCTCCCCTCCCCCGTTATTAATGGGGGATCAGGTGCTACCGGGGGATGCTCCGGACTGAACCATTCTCCTTTGTGAGAGGCGTAGGGAGGGAAGTGGCATATCTGCAGGAAGGAGGGAGGTTAAACTGGGGGGTGGGGGGCGGGGAGCGCTGCACATTGCAGTTATTGCACTCTGTCTTGTATGGTTTGTGTCCTTGCATTACTGGGCGTGGTGTTGATTTGTAGCAGATCCTTCCTTCTGTCTTGTTCCCTTCTCTCCCTGAGAAAAAAACCTCCCAGTTCAGTTGGTCTCTCCGCACTGAGGTGGGAGGTTGGGTTATTATAAAAAGGTAGGTGAGGAGGGGGGAGGTTAGGTGTTGGGGGGGGGGCGGGAGAGACAGAGTTCTATATTCTGGTCTGATTGTGAGTCTTTAAGTAAAAGGGGGAGGTGGGCTACCTGTGTTTGGAGTGGGGGTAGAATGACTGGGGGCTTCAGCTTTGCGCCTGCATTGACAGGTCTGCGGGGCTCACGGATTTGTTCTCTGTTGCATTATGTAAACTCTCTCCCGGAGGAAGACCCCGCCCCCCCCACCACACACTGAATTCAATTTCTTTATTTACCTGTCTCTAGTGTCGCAGGAAATTTCCCTGCCCATTGCAGCGGCTGTGGAAATGCAGCAGCTGTAGGTTTTTAAAGGGGCAGCCACACGAGTGGATGAACTATTGAAAGGTGAGGCATGGGCTCGATTTCTTGGGTGGTAACTAAGAGTGAGCAAAGAAGTCATAGAATTAGTTCCTAGAACTTAACGTAATCCTTAAGACCAACGTAGATAAAAGTCCTGAATTGAGAGCCCTCAAGGCACATTTGGGCAGCTACATTAAAGGTTCTACTGCTTACTTACCAATCTTACCAGTGTCCATAAAGCATTCAGACCTTTTTATTTTCCCGAGCCCGTCATCTGTGACAGGAATGACTATGGATTATCAGCATTAGCTAATTGAGGACCGAGGGTATGAGAGTCTCTAGGATGCTAGAAGTTAAATTTGTTATTTTAGTACCAGCCAGTGTTAATGGTTTCCCCTCACTAATTTTGAAAGGGCCGCTGAACAGATATCAAAGGGAATTTTTTTTTTAAGGAAAAAAAAAAGATTATGGTCACTACCAGTGGTTCAGAATGTGGGAAGCTCTTTATTTTGAATATTTTAGAGTCATCCAGTTCCATAAGGGGAAAGAAGTTATGATAGGAAAAGAAACTGTTACTATTTGAGAGGCCCTTCTGTGTTTCAAGATTGGAATGCCAGAGAGCCTGCAAGGCAGGCTGAAGGACATTGGTGAAGTAATATATATGTCTCTGGGTGGTTGGGGGTGGGGAGAGTTTAAGACTGGAATAGCAAAGGAATGGTGGGTCAGGATAGAAGGGATTTAATGGAGCTGTATGTGGGAAGCTTACATGGTTCATTTCTGCCCTATATTTAGTTCTAGCTAGTGCATTTGTCCTTTTGATTTTGCCAGTGCTCAAATTGACAAAGTTCATTTAGATACTAAAGGAAAGGAAATGAACTTGCTGAGCTGGTTGTGAATCACTAGCAAACAGTCCCCGTATTCCTTTCTCTGCAGCCCTGCAGCGTGATGAGGTGGAGGTTTGTTGGCAGTGTGTTATCCATCACTGCAGACTATTGGTTGGGATAGGGATAATGGAATATTATTGTGCAGGAAGAGTAGTATACTGATAGTTGGCCCAGGAGACAGCGAAGGACTGAGGGAATAGTGTACTTCAGAGCACCTATGTCAGAGAGTTGTTATGAGGACCAAATAAAATAATATATGCAGAGCACTTCTGGAGTAAACCTTAAAGTCCTATATAAATGATAGTTATCTTTCTCAAAAGAGTCTTGTCAGTCTGCTTCTAACCCAAGTGTACTTACTGTTCAAGAGATCAAAGAATGAGAATTGTATTCCCTTGTAACTAGCAGGAGCCTATAAAGTGCTATGAGATACAGTATTGTCTATACTCTCCTAGAATTTATTTTCTCCCAAGCTGACATTAAAAAGCCTAAAATAGGGGTATTCGGAAAAAGGATCAATGACAGTCAATTGTTTACATCACTGGAATCCACTGAAGCAAACTTGAACCTCATAGGATTGATTCTGGAGATTTCCTGGACAAATTTCTTCAACCTACATAGAAGGGTCTACCTTTCTGAGATCTACCAGGAACAATTGCTCTAGGATTTGGAGAGAAGGAGAGATTCCTAATGGCATTTGACCTATTCTGAGACTGTTATGTTTTCCATGCATAGATTAATGTCTCTCTTAATGGGATAATTATGCAGTCCACACTGTTTTTTCAGTTATAGAGTTTTGCTTTATGATCATATCTTAGTTTAATTCCACTTCTTTCTATGGCCTTTTTCCCCTTAGTTGATTGGTTTACTCTCAATACCTTGCTGATGGCTATTTGACTATAAGGTACACATAACCTGTCTGTCAATTGCTTCTCTCAGATTTTGTTCCCTTAATTTTTTTTATTATAATTCATTGACATTTCTCTAATTTTTCTATGTCTTTCTGGTATCAAATGCCTACAACTGAAGTAGAATCTGAAAGATTATGAAGGCCTTCCCAGGAAGAAAGCCTTATAGCCTTATATAAAACCTGTATAGAAAGCCTTAACCTCAGTTGAAGTGTCTTTGGTACATGGTACCTAAGAGACATTTGTGTGTTTGCATGATGCTGTCTGTATTCTTATTTATCATTCCTTAAAATGTTATTTAGCCACCAACTATCTTCTGAATTAAAAAAAAAAAAGTTTTTTTGCTGCTCTCTCCTTTTTTTAAAAAACATGATTGTACCTACCCCCACAATAGAACCTCTCATAATAAATTAATACAGTCTAGGAAAACAAGTCAACACATTGGTTATGTTGCCACAGGAGACAAGACCCCTCTTGACTCTTCTCCAGCCTGGAGGACTTTCTCAATTGTCTTTGCTGGATCATTAGCCCTGTCCCATCTCCTAACTCTTTTTTTTTGGTGAGGCAATTGGGATTAAGTGACTTGCCCAAGGTCACACAGCTAGTAAGTGTCAAGTGTCTGAGGTCAGATTTGAACTCAGGTCCTCCTTACTCCAGGGCCAGTGCTCTATCCACTGCGCCACCTAGCTGCCCCTATCTCCTAACTCTTGATCTCTCTTTTTTACTCACCCTCTGTTGGTCATCTTATTCAGATTCCATTATAATCAATGTCAATTATATATCTGGTCCTTATCTCTCCAGAGTTCCAGTTATTTTAAAAGTCAAAATAAAACACATAGGACTACAAAGAAAAACTACTTATATTGTAATAGTTATAAAAATATTTTTTGAAAACAAGTTCATGGATCCCAGGTTAAGAACCCCTCCTCTAAATCCAAACTTCCTGATTCTTGTTGAGTGAACCAGCATCTTTCCAATCTCCCAGGTTCCCAACCTCAGAATAATTCTTCACTCTCCTCTCTCTCTTAATCCCCACTAGAAATATCTAGTGGTGCAGTGGAGAAATCAATGGGCCTGGAATCAGAAAGACCTAAATTCAGATGCATCCTCAGATGCTTATTGGCTTTGTTACCTTAGGCAAGTCACTTAACCTCTGTTTGCCTCAGTTTCTTCAACTGTACAATGGGGATAAAAGCAGCACCTATTTCACAGGGTTGTTGTGAAGATCAGACGAAATATTATTTGTAAAAGCACCTGGGGGGGAGGGGGACAGCTAGGTGGTGCAATGGATAGAGCACCGGCCCTGGATTCAGAAGGACCTGAGTGCAAATCTGGCCTCAGACACTTGACACTTGCTAGCTGTGTGACCCTGGGCAAGTCACTTAACCCTCATTGCCCCGAAAAATAAAAAACATAAACAACAGCAACAAAAAAGCACTTAGCACAGTGCCGGACATATAGTAGGAACTATGTAAAGGTTTATACCTCACACACACATTTATTCAGTTGTCATGTTGATTCTTCAAAATAAACCTTGAATTCACCATCCCTTTGTCTCAACTCAGAGAGCCACCATCTAGTTTAGGCCCTCATCACATAAGTAGTCTTCTTGCTTACAGTCTCTTCTTTCCATTTAACTGCCAAAATAACCTTCCTAAGCACAGCTCTATGTCACTTGCCCCTGTACAAGAATCTTAGCTCCCTGTTGCCCATAGGATAAAATGCAGACTCCTTTACTTGTCGAAGTCCTCACTATCTGGCCTACCATTCCAAACATATTTCATATTATGTCCCTTCATATGTTCTAATTAATGAATGAAAAAAGCATTTATTAAACATTATGTACCAAGCACCGTACTAAACATTGGAGATTTAAATACAAAAGTGAGGGGCAGCTAGGTGTCACAGTGGATAAAGCACCTGGAATCAGGAGGGCCTGAGTTCAAATCTGGCCTCAGACACTTGACACTTACTAGCTGTGTAACCTTGGCCAGGTCACTTAACCCTCACTGCCCCGAGGGAGAGAAAAAAAAAAAGTGAGACAGTCACTACCCTCAAGGTGCTTACATTCTAATAGGACAGAGACAACATGAATGGGGAGTAGTGACCAGTGCATCGATTTGTAATTTGGAAAGGGATGTCACATAATATAGTTAAGGTTCCAAAACTGGAAGAAGAGGGAATCAGTGGGTATATGGCCAACATACTAGAATAAGGCTGGGTGGTCAAGTGACTCATGATCAGAATCTACCTAGACAAAGTGGGCTGTGAGAGGCACTTGACAATCAAGACATTGGTCCCTAAGGCCTCAGTTCCAACCAAACTGGACCACTCACTGTTTATAAACTTGGCATTCTATCTCTGCTTGGGGACTTTGTACCATTTTGATCTTATCTGCCTCCCAAGTCTAGAAAGTCCTCCTTCACCTATTTGTCTTGGAATCCTTGGGGTTTTGTCAAGGTTCAGCCCAGAGACTGCTTTCCTTGGGAAGTTTTTCCTGATCTCCCCAGTTGTTAGTGTTCTTTTTCTCCCCTCAAGTTGTCTTGTTTTTCAGTAGAATATAAGCTCCTTGAAGCAAGGGCCAGTTTTCATTTTTGTCTGATCCCTAGTGCCTTGAGCATATTGGGAGCCTTAATTCATGCTTGTTGAATTCCTCTGATTCTCAATTGGTCAACATCATAAATGCAAATGCAGTCAACTCCAAATCATCTTAATTCTTGTTTTCAGGTGGCTTTTTAGGCCAAAATATTTGCATTCCCAAATTAGAAATGTGGCAAATGGCAATAAATCATAATTCATAGCTGTTTTATCTCTGTTGGAACAATGAAACTGTCTTTCTTAATCAGGGAAGAACGAACAGGAAGCTAGACAATTTTCCTGCTCATTATGAGTCGTGTTTTCAAACTGATTTTTCATTACTTCTTGACCTCTTGACATCATTAAACACTGTTTATCACTTTTTCCTCCTGGATATTCTCTCTCTGGATTTTTGTGGACACTGCTTTCTCTTTGTCCTCCTACCTGTCTGACTGACCCTTCCCAGTCTCCTTTGCTGGATCTTCATTTTGTTTGTGATGATGATATCACACTCATTAACTGTGAGTATACTCCAAGACTCTGTCTACAGCTCTCTTTCTATATTTTTTCACATGATCTTATAAGCTACCATGAATTCTATTGTCATCTCTACATAAATGATTTCCAGACCTATATGTCCAGCCTGTCTCCTGAATGGTAGTCCCTCACTGCCAACTGCTTTTTTAGGACATTTCAAACTGGATGTCAGATATAGGTATCTCAACTCATCACATCCAAAACAGAACTCATTCTTTCTCCTCTGATCCTCCAACCAACCCCTCTTCCCAACTACCCTTTACCATCTTACCAGTTACTCAGGTCTGTAAACTTAATGTCATCCTCAAATCCTCATTCTCAGTCATCCCATACGTCTATTCAATTACCAAGTCTTGTCCTCTCTGTCTTTACATCTCTAGTTTGCATTTCTTTCAATCCACTTTCCACTTTCTGCCATCAGCCTATTTCAGGTCCCATCAGCTCTCCCCTGGGCTATTGCATTAGTTTTCTAATTGGGTTCAGTGCTCAATGCCTTTCCGCACTTCAGTCCATCCTTCACTCAGCTGCCACAATGATTTCCCTCACCCTGACCCTGTCACTACCCGACTCCATAAACTTGTGTCTCCCTTTTACCTCAGTTGAAAGGTCCTTTGTTTGGTATTTAAATCTTCACAAGCTTTCACAGACTTTCTTGTCTTTTTACACTTTGTTCTCCTCTCAACTCTTCAATCTATTTGCTGTTCCCTGACTACCCATCTCTCTCATCTTGTTCCCCATGCCTGGAATGGTCTCCCTCCTCATCTGTGCCTCTTACAATCCCCAACTTCCTTAGACCATTTTCTTCTAAGAGAACTTTCTTGGTCTTCCCAGCTGCTATAGGCTTCCCCATTACAAGGCAGTTATTACCATTGGACCTAGACCTGGAGATAAGAAGACCCAAGTTCAAATCTGGCCTCAGATACTTATTACCTATGTGACCTAGGCCAATCATTTAGCCTCCGTTTTCTCATCTGTAAAATGGAGATAGTAATAGCCCCTATCTCTCAGGGTTATTATAAGGATAAAATGAGCTATTTATAAAATACTTTGCAAGAACTATATGAAATGCTAACTCTTTTATAGCTCTTATGAAATGCTCTGTATTTTTTATGTATCCTTTTATCTATATATTGTCTTTCCAACGAGAATGTAAATTACTTGAGAGCAGGGACCATGATTTTGCCTTTTCCCATAACCCCAACACTCAGCACAGGGTTTAATAAATGCTTATTGACTGTTTGAATTTTCAAAATATCAAAATTACCCATATTCAAATGTGAGGGCAAGGACACTCATGAGTTCTTTTTTTAAATAGTAACTGAATCATCCATACTATTACTTCCTTTCTCTATTATGGATAAAGAAATGAGTGCCTTAGTATGAAAGATCTTCATGAGTTTGCTGTAGATGAAAAAATTCATTTCCTGGAGGCCAACATTCTGGTAATGAGACTATCTGAACTTAATGAGGCTGACCTTATTTTCTTAAATAAAATAAAATGCTTAGCTATTACGTTTATTAGATAAAAGTATTTAGTATCACTCTTCTCCTTCTTCCCCTGACACAGTAGCACACTAAATGTAGAAGTTCTAATTCTCTTGGTAAGAAGAATATCTCAGACATTGCTTCACAGTTTACAAACCACTTTACATTCATTATCTCATTAAAGCATCAAAACTTCCTGTGAGATAAGTGCAACAGATATTATCACCATTTTACATATGATGGAACTTAGCCTCACGGAGGTTAAATGACCCCCACGTTGTCACACAGCTCACATGTGTTCTAAGCAGGATTTGAAGCCGTGTTTTTTTTTCTTGCTATCCATTTCACTACTCTCAATATACCTTCCCTATCTTCTTACATTTCTTTATTCCCAGGGTCTTATTCTCCTGGGCTTATATCAGAATAACTCTCTGAGAAGAACAAGTTAAGTACAGCAATTTTTCATTGTTTTGCCTCCCCCTCACCCCCCTCCCAAAGATGTTTAAGTACTATAAAAATCTTTTAGAATCTCTCACAAATTCTGAGAAACACAAAATTTCAGAATTGGAAGGGAATTACTATTCCTAGTCCTTCTTATTCCTTCCTATGGGACAGCCTATTCCTTATAACTAAGACTTTTTCTTCTTATTACACGAACATGTATAAGCTTCCTCATTTCTTCCATGTTTAACACATTTGCTGCTGTTTTCATTCCTTTGTGACACAGCGGAAAAATATTTTTCCAAGATTTAAGGATATAATAATTTGTTTTTAGTTGCCTTCGCAGGAACAATAACCAATTATTTATATAGTAATTTTTGCTACTCAGATGAACATTTTGATTCAGAGCAATGGAATTTTGTGACCTAAAGATGCTATTCCCTGGAGAGGAGTGTAAATAAATTGTGTGAATGGATGAGAGTGCAGGAATTTCTGAAAATCCACCAACTAAGATGTATCAATACTCAGTTATCAATCACTTTATAGGTCTTCAGTATTCCATATGGTAGTACATCATGCTTTCTTGCATAAAACTTCCCAAATCATCATTTTGCATCTCTTATCTTCCGTGTACCAAATGTTTAAATGATGAGGGACAAGGAGACAATTGAGGCAGAAGAATCTGATCATGTAAACAGCCAAGTGACATCTAGTCTAATCCGATGAAGAATTATATTTGACATACAAGCACTGTAAAATTAACCAAAGGCCTGTGGAATAGATGGATTCACAAGGTCACATGAATCAACATTAATGCCATCATTATAATAAATATGAGTAGGTCACATTTATATTGTGTTCTAAAGTTTGCTAAGTGCTTTCATCTCAAATATAAGTAATGCAAATGTTTATCTCCTTTTTGTGCATGAGGAAACTGAAGCTTAGAAATATAAAACATCTTTCCACTAAATCACACAGCTAAGTGTCAGAGCTAGTGTTTGGACCCAGGTTATCTCCTGACTCCACATCCAATGCTCTTTCTACCACACTCAGACATACATATGACCTGTGCTAGAAACGAGTGTTTGAGTTCTCTGATACTGCTTAACACTTATCCTGCTGTTCACCCCTCTTTCCTCCACTGGGGTCCCTTTTATAATTGACTACAATAAACACTTCTGGTGAAAATTCTGTGGAATCTTTCCCATTATAGAAGTGTTCATTCGAAATATTAGATCTGTCTGAAGAATTCTGTACTGACCTCTAGTGGAATATCAATGGAAGGCTGTTGTACCTATGTTATCTCTGATCATGCTAGCACCCAGATTTTTTTCCCCATTACACACAGCTTGGTTTTTTTTAAGTATATAGTATGGGGGCAGCTAGGTGGCACAGTAGATAAAGCACCGGTCCTGGATTCAGGAGGACCTGAGTTCAAATACAGCCTCAGACACTTGATACTTACTAGCTGTGTGACCCTGGGCAAGTCACTTAACCCTCATTGCCCAGCAAAAAAAAAAAAAAGTATATAGTACATTCAGCATATTAGTTCCAAAGTTAATTGTTGGTACTTCCTCTTCTTTACACTTTTTAAAATTCTTCATTCATTCATTCTTTTTTTTTTGCATAATTGTCATTAATTCCAATTCTCCCATCACTAAAAATAATTTTTAAAAAAAACTCCCTTATGACCAATAAACCTATTCAAGCTAAACAATTACTCATATTGTCCAAAAATGTATCTCATTTTTCTCCTCTGGTCACTTGTTTGTCAAGAAGTAGAAAGTATGATTTATCATCGAGTACCCAGAATATTTGTAGAAAGAGCACTAGACTGTAGGAGTTATATGGTTTGGGTCATTCAGCTTTACCATTAGCTGGGTGTGGAAGCAAGTCAACTTACTCTTTTTCCCCAGATGTTAGGAAAAGGATAAGTTTCTTTCACCTTACTTGTTAGGATAGTAATTAAAGGATAATACCATGGCAAAACACATTGACTCCCATAGAAAGGAAAGAAACACTTGGTAAACCTTGGAAATAACTTTATTTTCAATCATAAATACTTGAATCAACTCACAATTTTTATTAGCCACACATTTTCTAGGACTGATTTTTTGCTACTTGCTCCTTTATAGCATTTAGGATGCATCGTAATTCACCTTTGAACATAAATGTCTTCAAATGTTACAGAGAAAACAACCTCTCATACTCAGACCAGGGAAGGTAAGTAGAAGTTAACATTTTTGATCATTGACTACTCAGATAGATATTAACCCCATAAAATTTTAGATGTTTTGAGCTAAGTTAAATGAATATTATGATTCTTATTAATTATTGGCATTATAATTATAATCTCTCTGGACCTCAGTTTCCTCTAAATTTAGAAGTTTGAGCTAGATCTTCCAATTCAGAAATGATATGATTTGTTCTCCAAGTCCTATTGTACTTTCAGATCACTAGGCTTAGATTGTTCTGTTTGATCAGTACTCATAGTATAAACCTTGTGGAACAAGAATTCTTAACCCAGGGTCTGTGAAGGTGTGTGTGTGTATAGATAGTTAACTATATAATTGATTTCTTTTGCAATACCATATATTTTATTTTATGCATTTAAAAACATTCTAAGAAGGGGTCCATGACACAAGAACTGTTAACCCCTTCCACAGAGTTATTTTTAACCTTGAGGTAGCTAGGTGATACAGTGGATGGAGCGTTCCATCTGGTGGCAGGAAGACTTAAGGTCAAATTCACACTCAGACACTTTTACTAGATGTGTGACTCTGAGCAAATCACTTAACTTCTATCTGCCTCAGTTTCCTCATCCTCAAAATGGAGATAATAGTACCATCTTCTTCTGAGGGTTGTTGTGACCATCAAATGAAATAATAATTGTAACACACTAAGCACAGTGCCTGGCACATACATAATAAGAGATATATAAATATTACCTGTTATCATTAATATTATTATTATTAAAGGGCTTAGCACAGTGCCTGGCACAGTGGATGCTATATACATGCTTGTTTCTACTTTCCTGAGGGATTTGGAGCTGGTAAATAATAATAAATATATAGGTATGTCTACATATAGGTATAATATGATATGCTCCCTTTTTTGGGGGGGGTTGGGGGTGAGGCAATTGGAGTTAAGTGATTTGCCCAGGGTCACACAGCTAGTAAGTGTTAAGTGTTTGAGGCTAGATTTGAACTCAGTTCCTCTTGACTCCAGGGCCGGTACTCTATCCACTGAGCCACCTAGCTGCCTTGGTATAATATGATATGACCCAACTGTAACTAAAAATTAATTTACAAAAAGAACTCAGCAGTAGAGTTGGATGGGGCCTTGGAATTAAGAAAATTACCATATGAAAAAAATTCCTCCTTTACTGCCTACTTTCTTTTTTTTTTCCTTCTTTTTTTGGTGGGGCTATGGGGGTTAAGTGACTTGCCCAGGGTCACACAGCTAGTGTCAAGTGTCTGAGGCCGGATTTGAACTCAGGTACTCCTGAATCCAGGGCTGGTGCTTTATCCACTGCGCCACCTAGCTGCCCCTACTGTCTACTTTCACAAACTATTTTTAGGTCTAAGAGTTTCTGTAGCCACTCAGGGCTAGAAGGATTCAAATCTTGACCATCAGTTAAATATGTAATAGGTTCTTACTACGTGTCTAGTATTCTTAAGATTTTGGGAGAATATAGATTTACATAATAGCATCTCTGCCCTCTAGGAGTATACAGTTTAGTTTGAGCAATTCAAGACAATATACATGAAACAATCAGAAAATAATATAAGATGGTGCATGCATATGACAAAATACTCAATTAAATGTTCAGATGTCCAAAAGCATAGAACTGATAGACACCTTAAGATCATGAGCCAATAGGCTGAAGTTATAGAGGAAAATTTTGAACTGGATTGTGAACAATTAGTTTCCTTTCTGGTTCTCTCTGGACTCAGGTCAATCCTTCAAGACTTTAAAGGAAAAGATTCCAATATTGGCTTTTCTTCTACCCCTTTGACCTATTCCTTTGGCTTCTCAGCCCAATCTGTGCCTTGTTCTTATGTCATAAGAAGTTGTTTAAGGAGGTGGTTTCCAAACTTTTGTCACCAAGATTCTAAATTGAGGCTACAGCTTAAAGGGGAACTGAAAAGGGGAGTATTTACTTTTTAAATAATTAAAATTTTAAAGTGTACCTATAACAGTGACCATTACAATGATAAACAGCCCTTTTACTTTTAGGCTATGCGTTTGACCTACTTCCCTATCCTTGCCTATCTCTCCTTTTCTTTGGTACCAGAAACAAAGATGATGGATCTGCCCCAAGGGAAGTGATAATTAGTTGGTACTTCTTTAAAATTTTATTGCTGGTAAGAGGAGGCAAAATTGTCTTAATAATAGTCCATTGGGAGGAAGTCTAGTCCTAGAACTGGCACATGCGCATGGGCATGTGCGCTTATAAACACACACACACACACACACCCCTCTATTAGACCACCTCTGACCATAAAGGGATTGCAAGTCACTTAACTTTTCAGTGCCCCAGGAAACTTTTCATATGACTGAAAGTCACAGATGTGGTGCCAATCTGCATTAGTGAGGAGAATTTCCATACCACAGGTCCCCTATAGTGATGAAATCATAGATCCAAATAACAACAAAATACATGTGGTGTTTCTTTGAAGCTGACTCTTAGGTAGTCATCTACATGTCAGTGGCCTAAGTGAGGTTAGTTACTATTTTTCTCAAATCATAAGGACAAATGATTTTCTATTCATTCATGTGACTGTTACTATATGAACAAGACATGATGGGGGATACAATGATATAAAAGGCTTAGGTTTTACCTTAGAGAAACTTAAATCTATACATCTAGCCTTCATCTCTTCTGAACTCCATTAGTCCCTTAACAGGTGCCTGTTGGACATCTTCACCTGGAGACTCAGTGTGTCCTAAAGGGAACTGGTTATATCACCTTCCCCCACCTCCAGCTATGTGTCGAAGTAGATAGAATACTGGGCCTGGATTTGGGAACACTCATCTTCCTAAATTCAAATGTGGCCTCAAGCACCTAGTACCTGTGTGACCCTGGGCAAGTCACTTAACCCCATTTGCCTCAGTTTTCTCATCTGTAAAATGAGCTGGACAAGGAAATGGCAGTCCGCTCCATTATCTCTGCCAAGAAAACCCCAAGTGGGGTCATAAACAATTGGATATGATTTTTAAAAAAGACTGAACAACACCTCACCTCAATCTTATCCCTCTTCCTAGGAAGTCCAATGGCAGCTAGGGGTCATAGTGGATAGAGTTGCCAGGCCTGGAGTCAGGCAAGACCTAAGTTCATATCCAGCCTCAGACACTTACTGTGTGACCCTGGGCAAATCACTTAAACCTTTGTCTGTATCAGTTTGCTCAATTGTAAAATGGGGAGAATAATAGCATCTATCACTCATGGGTGTTATGAGATTCAAATGAGATAATATTTATAAAGAGTCTAGCACAGGGGCAGCTAGGTGGCACAGTGGATAGAGCACTGGCCCTGGAGTCAGGAGGACCTGAGTTCATATCCGGCCTCAGACACTTAACACTTACTAGCTGTGTGACCCTAGGCAAGTCATTTAACCCCAATTGCCTCACCAAAAAAAAAAAAAAAGTCTAGCACAGTGCCTGGTACATAGTAGGCAGTTAATAAATGCTTTTTCCCTTTGCCTTTCATTCCCCTAACTTTTCTATTTCTCTTGAGGGTACCACTGTCCTAGGCATCCCTGTTACCAACCTCTGAGTTATCCTAAACTATTCAGTCTCTCTCACCCCACATGTTCATCCATTTGCTGCATCTTATTCAATCTACCTCCATAACCCTCACATCCTTCCCTTTCTTTTCACTTACTTTCATCATGTCTTGCCTGAATTATTGCAATTGCCTCCTAATTGGTCTCCCTGCCTCCAGTCTCTTCCCTCTCTAATCCATCCTTCACACAGCTACCAGATCGATATTCCTAAAATGTAGGTCTGACTGTATTGCTCCCTATTACTTATAAGATAAAATACAAACTCCTTTTTATGTTATTTAAAGCCCTTTACAAGCTGGCTCTAGTTTGTTTTCTAGACTGATTTCATATCTCTTACCCCCCCCCCCCCAGCCCTTCACAAGCTTTACCTTCTAACCAAATTAGAGCATGACATTGCAAGTCCCGATTTCATGTCTTTACACTGGCCATTCTCCTTGCCTAGAATGCTTTCCTTTTCATGTTTACCCCCTTGAAATCCCTGACTTCTTTCAAGGTTCAGGGCAAGTACCACTTCTGACTCACAGCCTTTTCTGATTCTCCCACTTTTCCCTCCCCATTCTCCAGTCAAAATTACTTTGTGTTTACTTTGTATATAGTTTGTGTTTACTTTCTCTTCCGATCCTGTGGAGCCAGAAATTACTTCAGAGACTTCAGTATACTTGTTAGTATCCATGTACATTTCCCTCAGTGGAAGGTAGGCTCCTTAAGGGTAAGGACGGTTCAGTTTCTGTCTTTGTATCCCCAACCCTTAGCACAGGGCCTGACACATTTTAAGTAGTTGAGAAGAGGAGAGTGGGGAGGGGAGAGGTCTGTTTTGTACTTGGTGAGTGTGAGATGTATATGAGACATCCAGTTTGAGATGCCCAATAAGAAGCTGGAATTTTGAGTGAAGGTCAGGGGAGGAGTTACAGCTAAATAAATAGAGCTGAGAATCATCTGCATAGAGATGATAATTGAATCCTTGGGAGGTGATGGATTACTGAGGGAAGATTGTGTAGGGGAAGAAGAGAAGAGGACTCAGGACCAAAGCTTGGAGGCTACTCATGGTTAGTAGGTGTGACTTGGTTGAGCTTATCAAACAGATAGGAAGAGAATCTATTCTGTTCATTCCAGGCACTGTTCTGGGCACTGGTGACACCAAGACAGAAATGAATCTTGGCTCTCAAAGAGCTTACCAACAAAATATATTGTGACAGTTTAATCTGCAAAACTTGCTAATGAGCTTATATACTATATTTTGGGAGGTAAGGAAAGGAGATAGTGGAAGTATTAGTGATGATTCGGGTTTGAGCCTGGGTGGTAAGACAAAAGGAGGAGGAGCAATCAACACAAATAGGATTGATGTGCTTACATTTATTAAGTGCCTACTAGGTGCTAAACACTATGCTAAACCCTTTTTGTGTATAATTTCTTTTAAGTCTCACTACATCCCTGGGAGTTAGATGCTATTATTCCCATTTTACAGTTGAGGAAACCAAGGAAGATAGACTCTAGGCCCTGTACTCAATGCATTACGCCTCCTAGCTGCCAGTAAAGCCCTAAAACTAGCTTACTAATACTCTAATATGTAGAAGAAATAATTAAGTTTCTAGAGGGAAATGTGCTGAGTTTTGGGCTATAGTTTCTGGTGATATAACCTAGCTGGAGAGTGAAGTGTTAACTGATATATAAAGAGCAGAGAGGCCTGTTTTCTGTCATTCTGTGGTTGGCCAAAGTGTCACTAGATGAAAGGATTTGCTTGATAAATAGGTTCTGCACATAGTAGGTACATCAGTGTTTGCTGCATTGAATTGTGTCGGAGGTGAGAAGTGGAAAGGGTTTTTGGTGGGTCAGGGTGGCATTGCATTTCCAGGACACTGCAGAGGAAGGGTTGGGGGGCTTTAATTGGCGCGGCTGAGTACCAATTTGGCTGGTGGCAGAGAGGCCCAAGCCTCCGAGTAAGGGCTGCCACTGCAGCAAGGGGGCCGACTCACCCAGCTAGGGAGGGGAGCCCTGGGGCAGGGACCAAGAGTCTAAACTAAGCAGGGCTAGGGGAAGTGGAGAACAGGGTCGGGGTGCGGGGCTGGCCGGCCCAGGCTCCAGAAGGCCCCGGACCCGGAGGGGGCGCCGCGGCGCCGGCGAGGACCCCTCCCTCCGGAGTCATCCCTTGCCCGCCTTCTAAGTAGAATACAGAAAGGAGTCGAGGGGATCAAGAATTGAATCTCCAGAACTTGTTTCTCGCAGGGAAAAGAGGAGGCCGCAACCCTACTTCTTGGGCCAGGCTCATTTCTCACGCGAACCGCAGGCTTCGCCTTGGCCCTGGAAACCGGATAGGCCTCTTCATGCGCTCTCAACCTAACCCGGAGGGGGAGGGGGGGGAAGTCTCTCTAGTCCCGCCCCTCGCCTTGGTCGGTGTCGTTGTCGGTGTGCTGAGTGACGGGTCGTATCCACCAATGGGGACGAGGGGCGGGCGGGAGCAGCACGTTAGGCTGCGCAGGAGGAGGGGAACTGGTGCTGGAGAGACAGCAAGAGGGGCGAACCGGCCCCCCGCGGCCGCTGCAGGTAAAGCGGCCTCTCTACCCCGCGGGGTGCGGCGCGGCCCGTCCGCCCTTCTCTTTTCCTTTCCTTCTCTCTGTCGCTCCCTCTCGCTGTGTTGAGCCTCACATCCGCAGCCCCCGCCCGAAGATCGCTCTCGCCCCCGGGCATCCTCCCCCTCCCGCATCTTCCTGTGCTGCTCGTCCCCGCCCCAGAGGGCTCCCCGCCGGCCCCCTGCCCCAAATGCACGTCTCCCCGGTCCCTTTTCTGGAGGCCTTTCGCCAGAGCTCCCCTCCTCCTGCTCTGCGGCCCCGCTGGCACCACCCCTGGCTGCTTGTGCAGGTAATATCTCCGTCCCTCTTCCTCCCCTGGCCTCGCTTCCCACTCATTGAAACCCCCACTTCCTCAGCCCTTCCCTGCCCCCAACCCAGGACCTCCTTTCGGTACTTTCTCCTTGTCTCCTAAATGTCTATGGACATACCTATGCATATAGTTCTTGCTTATTGCGTTTTCCGTGTTTATTAGAGGGGGCTCAGATTACTTCAGTCTTCATCGCTCTGCTCAAAGATATCCCTATCAATCTAAGATTTGGGGTTGTTAAATGCTCTCAATTTGTAGGTAGAGAAACTGAGGCAGTGGCTTGTCCAAACCTGGTGCAAACTGTTGCAGAGGCAAGGAATGGGACCCAGATAGCTTGGCTTCCAGTAATCATCGGCTTATACTCTTATGTTCTCAAGTTAATTTCTCCTGTTTTATGCACCCTATCTTTCTATCATTTTATCTCAATTATTGAGGAGTACGAGAGTATTCCTTGACTATATGAGGTACCTTTCCTCTAGAGAAATCAAAACATTGTGTAGTTTCCATTGTTGAAGGTTGTTGGATCAGAAATTTCTTGGGTGCAAATTTTGTGGTTCTCCACTCCCCCGCCCCAGTATAATATTTAGTTTTAAGATGCCTTTTAGATTATTTTGGTGATTTGATTTAATTTTGAAATTACAAATTCTTCTGTGGCTTAAGGGGATTTATCATTAAGTTGTTTCTTCCCAGTACATATGTATATCCATAAATAGATATTGTGTATATATTTATGTATGCAACATATATATGCATACACACAATACCATCTAGTCCTGTTCATTATCTAACATCCTTTAGAATTTTGAAGGTTAAAATGTCAAGTTAATACTTAGAATAGTTGATTCTCTTCTGAATCTATGAACAGTTGTTTAAATTAGTTTCATGATATTTTTGAAAAGTGCATGGTAAATGTGGCATTGTCCTTTGCATTTTTTAAGAAGTCAGTAGGAATAAAGAAAGATTATAGCTGTACTGTGTTTACATTAGTGTCAACCATTTGTCTTTCAGGCAACTGAAACTCAGTCTTTCTGATTTCCTCTAGCCTGTACTGGGAGGTATGAAGAAGTTGAAAGGGAAATGTGTGGAGTAAAAAGTACAGGAACAAATCTGTCTTCCCTGCAGTGGGACAGGTAGAGACTGGAACAGAAATGGGAGCAGGAGAGGGAAAGGGAAGCATGAAATGAGGGCAAGGTAGTTGAGAATCTGGGTCTTAATAAAACCAGGATCAGCCAGAATAAAAGTGTAGAAGTTGCACCAAAGTGCCTAGTTTATATTTCTTCTGAGTGCTTAGTCTCCAAGGTGGAGGAATAATTGTCCAGGCATCTTATTCTTTTCCGTAATTAAACTCATCTTTTTAAAGGGACAGCTACTGCTGGCCTACATAAAATATTCCTCTAGAGGTGGCAGTATTTAGAGTTTGTAGACCTTCAGCCCAGGGTTTTGACACCAGCTGCCAGTCTGTTCCTCCAGAAAAAGACCCTGGATGGGAATTGACACTTTATTATCTAATTGTGTTTTGCTTTTGTTTTCCCTGATAGAAAAAAGTTAGAATTATGGAAAGTAACTACCTGAGCTTTGTGTCTTCTTTTTATCACATATAATTCTGTTTTGTACTGTAATCCTAAACTCTACATTTTCTTCATTTTGAAATTCTTTGCAATGTTTGATCCATTTGGACAGTAACTTCACCTTAGATGGTAATCAAATACTTTGTGGGTTTTCTATCTCATTTGAAAATCATTGGAGGTTAAAGAGAAGGTTAAACTATGAATGGTTCTGAGCCTTGTTGAATTTGTGGAGTTTAGCTAGTAGAAGCTTCATGCTGCTTCTGTAAACCAGAAATTGTAAGGAAAGAAGCTGGAGATATGTTGGGAACAAAATCGATCTTATGAAGTAGAGAGGAACAAGAAGTTGGGAATTAGTGGTAGGCGTGAAATAAACCAGAAGGGTGAGAAGCAGAATAGATGAAATAAAGTGAGAGGTTAAGCTGAATGGTAGGACTGAGTAAAAAGGGACATTTTAGTGTAATGTGGCACTGATTTAGAAGTGTTGCGTCTTCTAAATCTGGCAAGTCCAGGAGAGAGTTTGTTGGTTACAGAATGTATCGTGTGGGGGCAGGTAGGGGCACAAGTTATTGAGAGCAAATTGCTTGAGTCAAATGAGTGTAGAGAAATTATTTACAATCATATTTCCTTTATTTTCAATACTTAAGAAATGAGGCATCAGGGCAGCTAGATGGAGCAGTGGATAGAGCACCAGCCCTGGAGTCAGGAGTACCTGAGTTCAAATGCGGCCTCAGACACTTAACACTTACTAGCTGTGTGACCTTGGGCAAGTCACTTAACCCCAATTGCCTCACCAAAAAAAAAAAAAGAAATGAGACATCTCTCTAAGGTTGATACTAGGTAAAAAGAAGAATGATAATAAGGAATTATGATTAAAGGACCAACCTGCTAACAGTAACAGGGAGAGCTGGTTCAAAAGATTTATGAATTACTTTCAGTTTGCAAACTAGAGGACAGGAAACAAGAACTTTTCTTTGTATCATACTTAAATCATACATCTTAGTAGCAGAGCTGAAAGGGAACTTCTACAACATCTAGGTTCCCCCACACACACACCCCCACACACCCCTTACTTTACACCAAGGCTCAGAGAGGTTATGTGACTTGAGCAGGGTTAACACAGCTAGACTGAGAGGTGGGATTTGCACCTAGGCAAGTCACTTAACCCCAATTGCCTCACCAAAAAAAATCCCAAACCCACCATATTCTCTTGATAATGATGAAGATAAGAGTCTAATGGATGGATATTTATAAAAATATAAATTGCCCAGATTAACAGAAGAATAGCCCCATTTTAGAAAAAGGAAATTGAACAAGCCACCAACAAAGTCCCTAAGAAAAAATCTCCAGAGCCCGGTGGATTTACAAGTGAATTCCTCTAAACATTTAAAGAAGAGAAGAGTATATATTATAGAGTAGGACATAACTATGAAGAATAATGAGCATGAATGCTTACATAGTAATATTGACTCAACCTCCATAGTGATTTTGCTAAATAAGGAACATTTGATTCCATCACCCAAAATACCCTAAATTCTACTTTGGTATCACAGTGTCTTTCACTAAGTCAGTTAATAATGTTTGGATTGAATTCATTAATTGTTGGGTAGGCACAAAATAAAGAGAATGTTGAAGTGGAGGAGGCAGAAGGATGAAGGAATGGTTCAGGCAAGGGTGAGAATAACTTTAAAAATGAGATGGTGAGGATACATTTCATGAAGCTGAATAAGAGATCGTGTTGATGAGGGAGTTTTGAGTTTTGATTGACATGTCAACCATGATTCTTACTCATATATGGTAACAAGCCTTTCCTATACTTTTACATAGCCTGAATTATGCAGTGGC
Source organism: Dromiciops gliroides (assembly GCF_019393635.1). Classification (NCBI taxonomy): domain Eukaryota; kingdom Metazoa; phylum Chordata; class Mammalia; order Microbiotheria; family Microbiotheriidae; genus Dromiciops; species Dromiciops gliroides. Next base: position 178,498,822 of record NC_057862.1, read on the forward strand.
CTAGAAAAAACAGAATGCATAGTAAAAATTTTTTTTTTTAGTTATTTTTTTGGTTTGTTTTTTTTTGTGTGGGGCAATTGGGGTTAAGTGGCTTGCCCAGGGTCACACAGCTAGTAGGTGTTAAGTGTCTGAGGTTGGATTTGAACTCAGGTCCTCCTGATACCAGGGCCAGGGATCTATCCACTGTGCCACCTAGCTGCCCAATGCATAGTAATTTTCAGGGGAAGTATTAAAGTAGGTGTAGGAAACACTATTGAAGTTAGATCATTCACTGTGGTGACAATCATTTAACACTTTTCTGTGCCATTTTCCCTATTTGATGCCCCCTATCTTTTGAAACTGTTATGGGATTAGTTATTATATAGTACCTTGGTGACGAAGGAGTAAACATTCAATTATTACAGAACAAAACCTTCTTGGAACTTCCTCTGATACATTGCTATTGTTTTTCTTTGTATCTCCAGTAGTACTTTACTAAGTGCCTGAGATTATCATGTAAAAGGAGCAGGTTTTCTCATTTTCATTTATAATTGTCAAGTGACAGTATTTAACCAATTCCTAACCCAGATTTTTTTTTTCAATTTGACTTTACCAGTGGTTTCAAAGACTGTTGTGGTTATCTATTTATTAAATAAGTATACTTGACTGTCCTTTGCAAAGCAGATATGTCCTAACAGAAATTAATTTGTCCAGAATACAGGAAGTTCCCTGATATTCCATTTGTATAATCCCATTTATCTCTTAGAATAGCAAAAATTTGTTAAGTATTTTAGAAGGGTCCCTAAGACTGAGGACCCTACCATCATCATTTAGTGAATCCAAGCCAAATAGGCTCATCAGACAAGAGGGAAACAACATGTTGGCAGTGGGAAACTAGGCTAGATTTGGAGTCAGAACCTGGGTTCAAAATTTAGACTCTGCCACTTCTTACCTGTATCACCTTGGGTGGGTCATTTAACTTTTCTGGGGCCTCAGTTTTCCTCAGCTACAGATTTGAGGGAATTGAACTAGAACACTTCTGAGGCTCCTCCTTTGCTCTGTATTTATGAGTCCCAACTGGAGCCTTCTGTCCTGAGAAAAGTAATTCATATTCAGGGAATTCTAAAGTGGGAAAGAAGAAGTAGATCCTGGAATTGCTGAAAGTTTAAAGAATCCCAGCTGTATCAGCTTGTGCAGGGTGTTTGATTAAAAGTACAGTTGTGCCTGAAAGGTAGCAAAGAAGCCTTAATAGATACAAAGAAATTTATTAAATTGAATGTATCAAAAGTATTTTCATCTACACTCACTGAAATTTTTAGTGGTGTAGCATTAACTTTGCCAGTTTTAAGACCAAGAAACATGTAAACAAGTAAATGTCCTCATTCCTAATCTCTAACTAGCACTGAGAAATGTTGAAATGTGTGAATTAGAGGCAAGATGAGGTTGTTGGTGGGAGAAACATAGAGGAGGAGGTTAGGAGCAAGAGAACCACAGGAAAGGAGGGATTGGATTGATATTTATTTTGAAACACAACTGTGATTATATCTTTTTTTTTCCTTTTTGTCAGGTCTCTTCTCCCTAGCCCTCTTATTTCTCCTTTTATCCTTCTGGTATTACTGAGCCTGAGGGGAAACTCTTACTTTAAAAAAAAAAGAATTCTCATCATAGTAGATTTATTATTTCTCACTAACTCTTCTCATACTCCATTTTTGTTCCCACATAGGAATTCTACCATCATCCTCTGAAGACTTAACCATCTTATTCCATGAAGGCCAGGACAACTTGACATTTGTGGGTCCCTTGCCTCTTCTGCAGAATAGCTATTCTTCCCCATTGTGTGCAGCTTTTCCTTAATAGGGGAGGGGAGGGGAGAGCCAGGATCCCCCTCCCCTTCCCTCTTTAGAACTCTGTGAATACTTTCCACACCTCTTTCCCAGGATGGCAGACCCCATCATGGACCTTTTTGATGACCCCAATTTATTTGGCCTGGACTCTCTAACTGATGACAGCTTCAACCAAGTCACACGAGACCCCATAGAAGAAGCCCTTGGGCTGCCAAGTACCCTGGACTCCTTAGATCAGATGAATCAGGATGGTGGAAGCAGTGACTTGGGAAGTTCATCATCAAGTGGCCTGCCCCCTCCAACGGAGGAAACCCCTCCTACAGAACCTCCCAAAGAATCAGCACCTCCAGCCCCAGAGTCACTGACCTTGCATGACTATACTACTCCACCAGTGGGCCAGGAACAACCCAACCAAACTATCTTACAGGCACCACCACCACCAACAGGACTTCTTCAGGTCTCCAAGGGCCAAGAGATCCTGAGCCAAGGAAATCCTTTTATGGGTGTCTCTGCCACAGCTGTCTCCTCCAGCAGTGGCTCAGGGCAACCCCCTCAGACAGCCCCCAAGATTGTCATCCTCAAGGCCCCACCTGGTACCTCAGTCACAGGTGCTCATGTGGCACAGATCCAAGCCCAGGCCATCACCAGCACAGCACAGCCTTTAGTGGCTGGCACAGCCAATGGTGGTAAAGTCACTTTTACCAAGGTGCTAACTGGTACTCCACTTCGACCAGGTGTCTCCATTGTTTCTGGCAATGCAGTCTTAGCCACTAAGGTCACTGGAGGCCAGGCCACAGTACAGCGCATTGTTCAGCCCAGCCGGCCAGTAAAGCAGCTGGTCCTGCAGCCGGTTAAGAGTTCTACCACAACTGGAAACCCAGGGACCGGAGCAACACCACTGAAGCCTGCTGTCACACTGACCTCAGCTCCCACTCAGGTGACTCATGTGATGGGGGAGGTGGGCTAGATTCTGATTATGGGTCAGACTCAATCCTAAATTTAAACAATAAGGAGGCTTCTCTAAATTCCATGTTTAGTTTTGTTTTGATTTTGTAGCTTATGCTTGTTACCTGTCCGGGTGGATAGTGATAGTATGGCCTTAGGCCTTTGCCTTCATGACTCAGTGTTTGATATTTTGCCCTTCTTTTATTACTACCTCACAGTATTTTCAGCTGGGAGCAGCTAAATTGGTTTTTTTGTTGTTGTTGTTGGGATTTTGGGGGGTTTTTGCAGGGCAATGAGGTTTAAGTGACTTGCCCAGGGTCACACAGCTAGTAAGTGTCAAGTGTCTGAGGCCAGATTTGAACTCAGGTCCTCCTGAATCCAGGGCTGGTGTTTTATCCACTGTGCCACCTAGCTGCCCCCTGGGAGCAGCTAAATTGTCCAAATGTGGGTAGGGAGGAATAGTAGTGGACAAGTAACATCTGAAAGAAGTTTTTGTTCTTATTGCAAGGTTGGTTAAAGATAGGCCTCCATTATCTAATCATCAAGATTGAATTATTGCTGTTCTGCCCAGTAAATTGCCCTTTAGCTAGTGAGAGGGGTCCCTGCTGTTAGAATGAAATCTTAGAGTGACCATGAGGCAGTTTGACATGGAAGGGACATGCAAACCTAGGGCCACAGAGTTTAGGTCATAGAACTGATGTATACTTTGGGTCTCAGGTTGTGCCATAAAAATCTTCTTTTACTATTTCCTGTCCTTAATAACAGGGTGAATCAAAGCGCATCACTCTGGTTCTCCAACAACCTCAGTCAGGGGGGCCTCAGGGCCATCGGCATGTCGTGCTAGGGAGTCTGCCAGGCAAGATTGTGTTGCAGGGCAACCAATTGGCAGCCCTGACTCAGGCCAAGAATGCCCAAGGGCAGCCCGCCAAAGTGGTGACCATCCAGCTGCAGGTGCAGCAGCCGCAGCAAAAGATTCAGATTGTACAGCAGCCACCCTCAGCCCAGCCACAACAGCAGCAGCCACCCTCAGCCCAGCCCGTGACCCTTTCCTCGGTGCAGCCAGCCCAAATTATGGGACCAGGACAAAGCCCAGGCCAAAGACTTACAGTACCACTCAAAGTGGTACTTCAGCCACAGGTAAGGCTAACTCTGGAATGGGTGGAAGGAAAAGAAGGAAAGCATGGAGTTCTCACTGTACCTACCCAGAACGCCCAGGCTAGCTTTGTTACTTACCTTTGTCCCCAAGTAAATGTGGTCGAATACAACTAGTTGAACATAAAAACTATAGTGCTTACAAGGTAAAAGGATTAATTTGGAGAGTGGACAAATGAGATGATTATTTAGTGCTTTGGGCCCGTTTTAAATCATCTCCAGATTCTCTCTAACCGTTTTTTCCCATATAACTGAAATAAAATAATTTCAAATACCCTTCATTTTAAAGATGAGGAAACAGGAAGAGTGAAGTGATTTTCCCAAATAGGTTGGAAGTAACAATGGCAGTTATGTGCTTGACTATTTCCTTATCTAACAATCTTTGCTAGTTCTTTCACTTGCTAGTTGTTTCACTTGCTGCTTTTCCTAGATGAGTTGTTGGGGCAGGATCATGAATGAGACTAGGAAGGCAGATTGAGGAGATTGGAGAGTGAAGGTTGAATTTGTGTTTGTGTTGCTTTTCATTCCTCTCCAAGTCCCATACCACAACAGCACAAAGCCTAAGGACAATACAGTCTGAGCCCAGTTTGTCATAATAGATAAGATAATTAAAGGTTAAGCTACCCTTCCTCTTTACCCCAGAACTATGTTTTGGGCAGATTTCACAATGTAAGGATGCTGAAGTTCTGCTTTATGTATTTCTGCAGGCTGGCTCTTCCCAAGGGGCCTCCTCGGGCCTGTCAGTAGTTAAAGTGTTGAGTGCCAGCGAGGTGGCAGCTCTGTCTTCCCCAGCAGCCCCTGCTCCTCATCCCGGGGGCAAAGCTGGGGTAGAGGAGAATCGAAGGTTGGAGCACCAGAAGAAACAGGAGAAAGCTAACAGGATAGTGGCAGAGGCCATTGCCAGAGCCCGGGCCCGAGGGGAGCAAAATATCCCACGAGTCTTAAATGAAGATGAGTTGCCCAGTGTGCGACCTGAGGAAGAAGGCGAGAAGAAACGCAGGAAGAAGAATACTGGAGAGAGGCTCAAGGAGGAGAAACCTAAAAAGAGCAAAGCTTCTGGTACCTCCAAGTCTAAGGGCAGGAGTAAGCTAAAGTGAGTATTTGCTGCCACCCTGAGACTTGAGTCAATGGCAGCCCTTCTTGGGGTTTTGGTCCCCATTAGGTTGGGTGTGACATCTGATGGGCAGTTTTTGCAATGAAGATTTGTGACAAAAGGCAGTAGAGTATTTGTGTACAACATTTCACATTGAACATTGCCATCATTTGCTTGGTAGAACTTTGAGAATTAAGGGATAGAAAAGATTAAATGCCAGCAGGAGTTGAAGATTCCAACAGTAAACTGTGACTTGTCTTTCCACAGTTCCTTCCTTTATGATGCCTCTGTGAGCATGATAGATTACATCAGAGTGGGGCCTCATACTATGCGAGATTTTCCCAACATTCCTAAAATGAAGGAAAAAGCTGCAAGGAGATGATGGCTCCACTCCTTCATCCCTCAACCTTTGATTCAGCTCCTATAACTTTGGGCCATACTAGGAGGTGTTATAGCCTATTACATCATTCTTGTCACAGTGAGGAGTCCTTTATGCCCAATTTACTACATTTCCTACTTCCCATATTTACCAGTCCCATACCTTCTTCAAAATACTTCAGGGATTTGTAGCTGGAGTAATTACAATAAAAAATAGTAATCTCTTACATTTGTATTAAGGACAGTTGTTCGGCATCATTAAATGATTCTGTGGAAATACAATGTTAGGCAAAAGAATGTTATGGGAACAGTTCCATAGCAACATTATTAATTGGCAATCTACTGAATGATTTTACTGTAGTGTTTCACATGACTTGATGTTAGGATTTGGTTATACCATATTAAAAATGACTGCAAAACAATAGTAGTTAGGATAGCCTGTGCAGGGTAGATTTACAAAAAAGCTTCTATAGCCATTAACTCATTTGATCCTCACAACTACTTTGTATGGGTAGGTATTAACCCCAGTTTTTAAGAATTAAGAAACTTCAAATTCCAAGTGGTTAAATAATTTTCCAGAATTCTTTCCACCACCAGTATTCTGCCTCTCATTTGGGACTTATGGGATTGACTTGTGGCTGTAAAAACAACATTGGCAGATCCCATGGTCTTTAATGGTTTTAGGGAATTGAAATGGACCTAGTCACAAATAGGAATTCTCGTCCCCTTCTTACCAAGCTCCCTTATCCCCTTGCCCTACCATAAATACAAATGTATATACATGCCATCAGTTTTTACCTTTCTACAACCACCTCCCACAGACAATTGAATTCCTATAGTAGGGCAGCTAGGTGGCACAGTGGATAAAGCACCAGCCCTGGATTCAGGAGGACCTGAGTTCAAATCCAGCCTCAGACACTTAACACTTACTAGCTGTGTGACCCTGGGCAAGTCACTTAACCTTCATTGCCCCGCAAAAAAAAAGAATTCCTATAATGATATATGTTTGAGGGGTCCCCAATACCTCACTGAAAGTGAATTTTTTTTCCTGTCTCAGCACCATCACTCCTGTGGTGAGTAAGAAGAGGAAACGAAACACCTCATCTGATAATTCTGATGTGGAAGTCATGCCTGCACAGTCACCCAGGGAGGAGGAAGAGAGCAGCATTCAGGTAAAAGATCTCCTGGAAAAACTGAGCTGATAAATTTGGTGACAGAGCAGGACATGTCCCCAAATTAAAATGATGGTGCCTAAAGCTAAAGGTACCAAAAATGTACATATAAAGACTTCATATCTCCCTGAATACTTTTCTACAAAATCATCTTTTGAATTCTTCTTTCCTTATACTTAATGCTCTGAAAGTAGTCATAATTCTTATTTCCCTTACTCCAGTTGCTTCACAAATTAAAGATATAAATGAAATAAGAATATAAATGCAGTACTACTTGTTAGCAACATTTTGGTTTCAGTCAGAATTACCCTAGTTCTCTTCTTACCTGACCTTTTCCATACTTCTGGGTTTTGACCATCGCTTTAAACTGGAGCACCCTAGCACAAAGCTTTTTTCTTTTTCTTTTTTTTTCTTTTTGTACTTGGAGAAACATACTGTGAAGACCAGAAGAATGGAAGCTCAGACCCTTTGTTAGCTTACAGCTGACATTGCATTTGAGTTCAGCACAAATCATTAATGTTCATGATAACCACTAGAGAACACTTTTATCCCCTGATCTCCGTTCTACCCTAGTCTCTGTTCCTTCTGTCATAATAATACCTGTAGTACCTTGTTGTGAAGATCAAATGAGCTAATATATATGAAGTGCTTTACAAATCTTAAAGCCCTACATAAATATCAACTAAAACCAGGTCCTTGATGACCTTTAGATTGGAAATAGCTAGCGCCATTTCCCAGAGTACACTCTAGTTTCTTTCATGGTCAGTCAGGTCTACTCCTGCCTTTAAATCGAATGGCTAAAATTTAATAAGTTTTCCTTTCTCTGATTTTATCTTCTAGTTTGATTTTCATGGGAATTTGGGGGTGAAATATGAGCATCTTAGACAGCAGACAGATATTCTTAGTTTAATGACCCAGGAAAGAGTAGTATTTATAAATGTATTTTTATTAGAATATTGCCTAAATGAAATTTTAATGTAAATATTGCCATTTTCTTAATGATTTTACATAATTAATATTTTTGGAACACAACAAGCATTTATTAAGTATTTACTGTGTTCTAGGCACTGGCATACATTTATAAAGAATGAAACAGTTCCTACTCATAAGAAACTTTCATTCTACTGAGGGAGACAATAAATACATATGCACACAGTACAAAAATAAATTAATAAATACAAATATATACAAAGTAATTAAATACATTGTAGTTCAGGAGGGAAGACATAGACGGAGGGATTGTGAAAGGCTTCATGCAGAAGATGGTACTTGGACTACATCTTTTTTTTTTTTTTTCCGGGGCAGTGAGAGTTAAGTGACTTGCCCTGGGTCACACAGCTAGTGAGTGTCAAGTGTCTGAGGCCAAATTTGAACTCAGGTCCTCCTGAATTCAGGACCGGTGCTTTATCCACTGTGCCACCTAGCTGCCCCCTGGGCTACATCTTAAAGGAAGAGAGAGATTCTGGGAGGTAGAGGTAAGGATAGAGTGTATTCTAGGCATAGGGGGTGGCCAGTGCAAAGGCAGAGAGATGTCAAGTGAAGTGTTGTATATAATGAACAAAGAGTTCTACCTATGTGAACTTTATTGGTAGATACAATAGAAAGTAGGGCTTAGGATTACTTCAGCTTATAGAAAGAATTGGGATTTTACTGGAATTTTTGCCTACTTTTAAACTCCATCTTGGGTTGTCTAACCACTGTTGCCTCTGCAGAAGAGACGCTCAAATCGACAAGTGAAGCGAAAAAAATACACGGAGGATTTGGACATTAAGATCACAGATGATGAGGAAGAAGAAGAGGTAGATGTGACTGGTCCAGTAAAGCCTGAGCCCATTCTGCCTGAGCCAGTTCAGGAACCTGATGGCGAGACATTGCCATCCATGCAGTTCTTTGTGGTAAGCTGAATCCTTGAGCCATATCAGGGAGAGTACTAATAGCAAGAGCAGGGTTTATTCTTACTGCTCAGAGTTCTCTGCTGACCACTTTTATCTCTTCTTATAGGAGAACCCCAGTGAAGAAGATGCAGCCATTGTGGACAAAGTGCTTTCTATGCGGGTGGTGAAAAAGGAGGTTAGGCCTCTATGCTTGGTGTCAGCCTACATCTTTCTACTGCTAGACGTTTCACTGTTGAGAGACTTTATCCATCAGGGCATGTTACTAGGGTTTACCTGTGGGAGGGTAGTGGACATTGACTGGTTAGAAATTAGGAAGAAGATAATTACTACGTTGGCTTCTCTTCCAATTTACCAACCTGGGGTAGATAAAAGGTTGTAGAGGATTGTTTAAAGGACAAGCTAGGAGCATGCTATTATCATTCTAGGAGACCAACTCTTTCCCATTCTAGATTGATAGTGCACAATAAGAGGATTGGACATGAGGTATCCCAGGGTTTGCTGCCGCGAGTTCTGCCTCTCTAGTGGTCCCTATGTGGTTAAAGTTAGTGTTTCTTCTTTAGGGTGATAGAGAAGGTGGGACTATAATTTCTAATTTCTTTCCCCTTAGCTTCCTTCTGGACAGTACACAGAAGCAGAGGAATTTTTTGTCAAGTATAAGAACTAGTAAGTATACCATGCCAAAAATATTCATCCCTGAGACTAAAAAGAATGGTAGTGATTTTTCTTCATCCCCTCCCCCATACTCTGTCATGGGAAGGAATGCTTCTCCTTTTTCCTTCCATCTCCCAGCTCATATAATGAAAATTTTGGAAATAATTCTTCCAGTTGTTTTGTTGTTTTTCATCTGTTTAGGGGGGGATGTTTGTATCTGATAAAGATTCTACAGGCTATTCAATTTTACTCCGATTAATATATAAATTTACATGTTGTCTCTTCTGACAACATAAGCTCCTTAAGAACATTTTTGGTTTTATATCCTCATAGTAAACACTTAATATATGCTTACTAATTTATTGTTTTGTTTTGTTTTTGTTGTTTTGTGGGGCGATGGAGGTTAAGTGACTTGCCCAGGGCCACACAGCTAGTAAGTGTCAAGTGTCTGAGGCCATATTTGAACTCAGGTCCTCCTGAATCCAAGGCCAGTGCTTTATCCACTGCACCACCTAGCTGCCCCCTGCTTATCAATTTATTGATGATTTTTCCTGGGTCTGGAGCCATTTGCTTATCAGTTTCCCTTTCCTACAGTTTAAGTGTTGTTTTTATTTGTATTTTTTTCATTTTCTAGTTCTTACCTGCACTGTGAATGGGCCACTATCTCTCAGTTGGAGAAAGACAAGAGGATACATCAGAAACTTAAACGGTTCAAAACCAAAATGGCTCAGATGAGACACTTCTTCCATGAGGTAATTAGGAATAGATGCTGCCTCTCCAGCTGTGTTGTGGTTTTTTTTCCTAGAAGCATGGTCTCCTAGTAGGGCCACAATTTCTTGACATCAAATCACTGAATATATGGTTGGGTCCTTAAAGAATGTATGGTACAGGGGCAGCTAGATGGCACAGTGGATAGAGCACTGGCCCTGGAATCAGGAGTACCTGAGTTCAAATCGGGTCTCAGACACTTAACACTTACTAGCTGTGTGACCCTGGGCAAGTCACTTAACCCCAATTGCCTCACTTTAAAAAAAAAAAAAAGAATGTATGGTACCGTACGAGGTATTTGTTTTTTTCCATTGCTACACTTGGGCTTCTTTCTTTATTTAACTTTCCCATTCTTTGTTTTCCTAGTTATAAAATTATTCCTTAGTTCTTTAGAATCTTTTTAAGTGCTTCACATTAACATATATAAAGTACTTTGAACTTCTCTTGAAAGAAGTAGCTGTTTTCTTATATAAGTGTAAATGAATCAAAGAACTGGTCCATTTAGGATTTATTTCTTTTCTAAGACTTACCATGAACAGTTAATGATAGCTATAGACATAAACAGCTGTCTTACTAAAAGAGTATTAATTTTGTTAAAATTTCTAATCCAGTATCACTGAAGCATCTTTTTACAAGATTGTCATTTTCTTTCTTCAGCACTGATATCTAGCCTGACTAGTTAGACTCTTTAGCAGGTTTACAAGCTTCTTCTTTTTTTTTTTCTTTTTTGGTGGGACAATGGGGGTTAAGTGACTTGCCCAGGGTCACACAGCTAGTAAGTGTCAAGTGTCTGAGGCCGGATTTGAACTCAGGTCCTCCTGAATCCAGGGCCAGCACTTTAACCACTGTGCTACCTATCTTCCCCCTACAAGCTTCTTAAAGTAATTTTCTACTTATAACAAAAGTGTGCAAGATGTTCTTCTACCAAAGTAGGAAACCTCATGTATCCTCTGCATTGCACTCTATTCCCTGACAGCAACAATTAATTAATTTTTTATTAATTTTTTTAAAAAAGGAAAAAAACTTTTTGAGGTTTAGAAGGAAACTGGGGGATATCATCAAAAAAGGATTATCGCCCTAGAAAGTATAAGATGCATTTAGTCATCCCCTAAAGGCTGATATAGAGACTTTCTGACATGGTTTTAACAGAACTGTAAAAGAAAACTTCTTCTGACTCTTCACCTAGAGAGGTGTAGGTGTGACCAAGTAGACTCTGATTTGTTCATATTTGAAGATGTTACTGACTCAGCTAAGTAGTACTTATATTCTGAGATATTAGTTGCAATAGGTTTACACTGATCTAATTTCTTTCTGACTGTAAAATTTGCAAGTACTAAGAGTATAATTCAGCCATAGATATAGCTATGGTGTCAGAGCATGCCCAAACCAACTAAATAGCAGATTTAAGTCATTACTAGATGGTCTTCTGGTCTTACTGTTTATGCTCATGACCAAACTAGGATGAAGAGCCCTTCAATCCAGACTATGTGGAAGTGGACAGGATATTGGATGAGTCTCACAGCATTGACAAAGACAATGGTGAGGTGAGTTGTAATGTGAAAATAAGTAGAAGGATGTAATGGGTTTCTTTTTTATAGAACTGGTAGGTTATATGTCCCCTATTGTCTTGGTCTATCTTTGATTTTTCCAGGTAAAGGTGAAAATTCCTTGGGAATTAAAAAGTACTTTCATCATTTCCTTAGGCAGAATGGCTGAGGTAACCATGGACTAAAACTCTAGGAGGGGAAAATAAGCTAGGAGGCAAGAATTGCGATTCCAAATGCTTCTTGCTTTGACATCAGTTCCTTGGAATTATATTTTATGTCTATTGAATGGAATAAGAAAACTTGGTTTCCTTGAGAGGAGTTTTTTGGACAAATAAAAAATGTCATTAGTAATTGGGTTGTTTTTTTTCTTACCCCCTTGATTATATAATAATAGCTAACATTTACATAGCACTTTAAGGTTTCCAAAATTTCATCCTCACAACAACATTGGAGATAGGTGCTATTGATATCTCTATCTAGATGATGAAACTGAGGCTGAGGGAAGTTAAGTGAGTCACAGAGCTGCTAATTATCTGATGCCAGATTTGAACTCGGATTTTCCTGACTCCTGGTCCACTCTTATCCACTGCACCACCTAACTGCCTGTTATATAGAATAGGCATTGACACAATGACTGTTTGTTAGTTCTGAAAATTGAGCAACCAAATACTTTTGTTCCCATTTGGATGCTTAGCCTATCCCCCTCTCAGGAGTCTTTGGTTAGAGGGCATCTTGGTGGTGCAATGGATAAAGCACCGGCCCTGGATTCAGGAGGACCTGAGTTCAAATATGGCCTCAGACACTTGACACTTACTAGTTGTGTGACCCTGGGCAAGTCACTTAACCCTCATTGCCCTGCAAAAAACAAAACAAAACAAAAAAAGTCTTTGGTTAGTACTTGCTCTTTTTCACCCATCAATCAGCATTCCCATCATTGTCTGTATTTAGCATAACAAATGGAAAGAAATTGTCATCTTGCCATAGCTCTTTCAAAAGTTTACTATTCCCTAAAATGGCTTGTTGTTCAGATATTGGTTAAGCACAGCACTAAGCTTAGGTGCTTAGAGAACTGCCACAGATGAAAGCTCAGGTATTTGATCATTTTGTGCCTCAGTTTTTCCTTTTTAAAAAATTTTTGAAATCATGCAGTACTTATGGTATCTGAATACATATTGAAGCATAATTTTTTTTATTAGTTCTTTTGTCTGAAGGTGGGTTTTTTTGTGTTTTCTTTCACAACCTTACTAATGTGGAGATGTTTTGCATGACTACAAATGTATAACTTATATTGAATTGCTTGAGTTCTGGGGGGGGGCGTGGGATGTGGGGTGCAGGAGAGCACAGAGGGAGGAAGAGAATTTGGAACACAGTTTTTTAAATGGATGTTAAAATTTGTTTTTACATGTAATTTGGGAAAAAATAAAATTCTAAATAAGTAAAGGAAAAAATTTTTTTTGAAATCCTGAGACTGTAAAATGTAATGCCAGCAGTGTATGACTTGGAAGTTTTCAACATGATCTTGCATAGAAAGGGACATGAGATGCAGGTTAGCACCTTCTCTATAATTTGTAGTCTTAACGAGTTATCAGGGCTATTGAAAGGTTAAGTGACTTGCCCCAGGGTAACACAGCCAGTAGCTATTGGAATTGGGTTTTAAACTCAGGTCTTCCTGGCTCTGAGGCCAGGTGTTGAGCTACTATACCATCCTACCTCTATGAGACAAGATTAATAGAATAATATGATGATAATGTCCAATCAAAGGAACAGAACTATTATTCTATCACAGCACTTCACATATAATAGGTACTTAATAAAAGTGTATTGTTTAATTAATGATGTCTTCTATGTGATTTATTTCTACTGGCCCACTTTTTTCTCATAACTGCCTGCCAGATGTTGAGGTGATTATCTTAGGCCATAATGCTTCCAGATTCCTATAAGTTGGGCTGTAATTTGCTACCTCTCTATTCAATTCTCCTCTTATTTAAGCCAAAAGTTGATACTCAGTAATTTTAACAAAGTCCTACAAGCACTCAGTCATCTTGGCTTTTATTTTAAATAGTAAATCTTGGGGCCTTGTGTTGTCACAGGTCACTACTATTTCCCTTTAAATGGTCCCTTACAAAAAAATGTTTTTTGAGCATAGCACTCTAATTGGAGCAGTAGTATTCCTCTCTACCTTCACCCTTGTTACTTCTTTTCAGTGATACCCTCTCCTAATTATTTCCTAGCTCCTTGTGGCTCACAAGGAGACCTCTTCTTCACCAGCCTCCTGACTGTTCTTGAGGTAGCATCTGGACTACTGATAGCCCCAGGGGCTGAGGCCCAGTGGAGGTGAGCCCTGCTATGCTGCCTACAGGTTTAGCCTGTTCCTACTTCTAAAAATAGCCTGGCTACAGCCAAGGTTTTATGCAGGAAGAGGGCGGTGGAACAAGGCACATGGTCATAGCAGCTATGGATTTTAAGATATTTCAGTGTAAGGATAGTTTTTGCTTATGCTCAGCCATTGAAGATGTGTTACTACTCAATGTTCTGTAGGTTATTCTGTAGAAATTTTATTATTAGAACAAGCTTTACTTTTAGCCACTTACCTAAAGTGATCAGGGCCATTAATCTTGTTTTAAGAGGCACACTAGGTTAAACCCAGAAGGACATTTACACTTTCTTTATTGTTTTAAGCTTTGACAGTCTGTAGTCTGGTTGAGCAGTAGGACTCCTATAGCCCTAGCCAGGAACTAGGAGACTCTGTTAAAATCTTGACTTATTCTTCTCTTAGCCTGTAATTTACTACCTGGTCAAATGGTGTTCTCTACCCTATGAGGATAGTACTTGGGAACTGAAAGAAGATGTGGATGAGGGCAAAGTCCGAGAGTTTAAACGGATCCAGTCAAGGCACCCAGAGCTCAAAAGGGTGGTAAGTAAGTGCTACTTCCAAAACAGTGTGACTTGTAAACGTTATGCTGAATTCTCCTTGAACTACTTACTATAGCCTCCTATCAATCTTGGAGATTTGTTTTTTTGCTACTGTCTTCATTCGACTTCTTATTCATTTCTCATTCCTTAGAATCGTCCTCAGGCAAGTGCCTGGAAGAAGTTAGAATTATCACATGAATACAAAAACCGGAATCAATTACGAGAATACCAGCTAGAAGGGGTCAACTGGTTACTTTTTAACTGGTACAACAGGTAAACAAAACAGTGGGCATGAAAGATCTGGGCTCAATTTGGGCTTACTTTTCACTATTCATCTCTTGGAGATAGTATTTCATGCTTCTAACCCTGTGTTAAAGGCAGCACCCTTTGACCCTTCTTTTCTGTGACGGTTTTGCAGGCAGAACTGTATCCTGGCTGATGAAATGGGGCTGGGCAAAACAATTCAGTCCATTGCCTTCCTACAAGAGGAATATAATGTAGGCATCCATGGCCCCTTCCTGGTCATTGCCCCACTCTCTACAATTACCAACTGGGAGAGAGAGTTCAATACATGGACAGAGATGAACACTATCGTGTACCATGGCAGTCTGGCCAGCCGGCAAATGATCCAGCAATATGAAATGTACTGCAAAGATTCACGGGTGAGCCTTCTGTGTAGGGAAAGGCCTTTTCACATAGCAAATGAATGAAAAAGCTTTTGTTAAACACTGATTGTGTTCTAGGTGCTATGAACATAAATACAAAAAGCAAGATAGTACCTGCACTTTGGGAAGTTAATAGGGGAAAACAGTACACATGGTGGGTGGTGACCATGAATTGCTATTTTAGTTTGGGAAGTCATAGGAATGGTGAGTGAAATCATAGGGCAGTTGATTGTCATATCCTTTCCAGGAATGGTTAGCGGGGATTGGATTGTTGTTTGATCTGAGGAGAATCCATGGCTACTTGGCAAATAGCTAGAAGGGGCAATTGGATGGGGGGGATGGGGGATGGGGGGGGCGGGGATCTCACCAGTCAGGAGCATAGACATATTGGCTTGGTGGTGGCTGTTTAATTCATGCAGAAGCTTAAACCCTACTGAACTGAACTACCTGCTTTAACTCACCCTGCCTTTTTGTAGTTATGTGAATTTACAGATTCTTTAAAGATATCTTCATAGAGGTTTTTATCTGGGCTATATATAAAGGCATCTATCTAATGGCACATTGCTTATCCAGAGGTCACTTAACCAACAGCCCAGACAATCCAGAAGCAGCTGAAAATTAAGGAATAAGTAAAAAGTCACTTTTGACAACTAAGATCCAAATGTGTACTAAATTAGCTCAAGATGTTAAAAGTAAGCCCCTCAGGCACTCACTTAAAGCCTTAACTCTCTTTAGACAACCTTAGCTATCTGATTTCCTAGAAGAAGAGGAGTCTGAGAATTGTGGGATAGCACCAGAGTCATATAGTGATGGTAATGAGAAGGGATAGCTAATAGGAGACCCCCAAAACTGTAAAATACAAACTCAGGTACTCAAAATGTTTTGACAGCCTGGAGCCATTTAGTGGACAAAAATAGCTTTGTAAACCATTAATGATCCTTGGAGAAGATTTGAGAAAATTAACCTCCCTCCATTTGTTGCAGACAGTGGGTCCCATAGGTGTGGAATATTTTACGTGCTATCAGTTGTAGTTGATGTGTTCGTTGGTTTTGCCAAAATGCTTTTTTTGTTTTTTACTCTTTTTTCATCTTTTTTACAAGAGAAAACTTGGAGGGGGGAGGGTGATACATTCAGAAATGAAAAGTGATGTAAAAACCTAATAACCAATAAAACTTTATTTTAAAAAAATAAACCTTTATGGTCCTTTAGGGCAGTCCTATGTTAAAAAATAAAGCTTTGAGCTTTGTAAAGTCCTTTACTCATAGCTTCCCTGTTGTGGTACATAATGCAACGTATTCGCCTGTGTTATGAGGCAAAAGTTAAGGCTCAGCAAGGTGAGGTGACAGGATCACCTAAGTATAAGTGGCTGGCTTAGAGCTCAGACTTCTCTTGACTCACTCCCAGCATCTTTCACCCAGTGCCACCTTTCAGCATGGGATAGTGAGAAGTATTCTGAATGATGATGATCCCCCAAGTCCTGTTCCAGTGATTTATGGGGTGGAAGTACCTAGATTTTTAAAAAATCTATTCATGCAGAATACAAACTCTGACAGGTCCTACCAAGTTGTAAAGGCTTCATGCCTGGCCCAGAGATGTGTACTGTATATATCTGTCATCCGCAGAGCAGCTTAGCTCAGTTCAGAGGTGGTCATCATTAGGCTGATCATGCAGTGACAATTTTTTTGGCCAAAGCCCTTCTTGAAAAAGATCAAGGGGTAGCAATTTGTGTCAGAGAACCCATAGGAGTGAAATTAATGCATCTGTAAAGTATTCTTTGAAGACAGACATTTAAAAGTGATTTCCTTTTTTAAAAAATTAACATTTAAATGTTTTTGAGACTTAAAATGATAAAGATTACCTTTATTTTATTCTCCCTTATAATTTTTGTTTATTCCCCAGTGTGTGTGTGGGGAGTACTCTATATTTTATATTGGATTATTTGTTATTTGTTGGGAAGAAAGTGATTTAGATTATTTTGTCAGTAATTATGCATAGCAAGGGGATAGTTCAGGAAGTTCATAATAGCCTCTCTTTTGCAGAAATTTTCAAATAATTTCCAACTTTTGTCCTTTAATGCTCAGGGGCGCCTTATCCCTGGCGCATATAAGTTTGATGCCTTGATCACCACTTTTGAGATGATCCTGTCAGACTGCCCTGAGCTAAGGGAGATTGAATGGCGTTGTGTCATCATCGATGAGGCTCATCGACTGAAGAATCGGAATTGCAAGCTGCTTGATAGTCTCAAGCACATGGACCTGGTGAGTTTACCAGACTTATTTGTGGGAGAGATTTGACAGGATTAATCACCTCTATGGTATTAAACTCCTCTACACTGCTTATGAGAAAGAAAGCAAACCAAAGTAAGGGTATTCATATCAAGTGAAAGGATCTGGTAGCCAAAAGTGGCCATATGATTTTTAGAATCAAAAGGGATATTAGTGTAGGTACAAACCTGTTCATTTGATTAGCCAGTTAAGATGAGATTCCAGAGAACCTAAATGACATCTAATTAATGGCAAAGCTGTTTTTGTAACGTTTGATTTCATATTTCCTCTTTCTTTTCTTCATTTTCAGGAGCATAAGGTGTTGCTCACAGGAACACCCTTGCAAAACACTGTGGAAGAATTGTTTAGCTTGTTACACTTCCTGGAACCTTCACAGTTTCCTTCAGAGTCAGAGTTCCTCAAGGACTTTGGGGATCTCAAGACAGAAGAGCAGGTAGAAAGTCTGTTTTGTGAATTTTTGACCTGTACTGCATCATGAATCCCTTTGACAGTCTAGTGAAACCTATGCATACCTTCTAAGAATAATGGTATTTTTAAATGCGTAAAACAAAATTGTTGTTAGTTCTTCCTTCTCACAGAGGACCATGACATGGGGAGGTGATTTCATGGCTTGTAGTGAATTGGATTTAAGTTAGGGAAGGCTGTGCAAGGTCACCAACCTCACTCCTCCAGAACCATCTGGGTCCAATGGCAAGATATATATCAGGATGATTGGAGATGGCCCCAGATGTTTTTTGTTTTGTTTTAAGGCAGTTGAGCTTAAGTAACTTGCCCAGGGTCACACAGCTAGTAAGTGTCTGAGGTGAGATTTGAACTCAGATACTCCCAACTCCAGGGCCAGAGCTCTTTCCACTGCACCAGCTAGCTGCCCTTAAACAAAAATAAAATAAGAAATTAAAAATAAATAACAATTTAAAAATAAAACAAAATACATACAATTGCAAAGAAAAACAGTTATTTTGAATACAGTTATCAAAATTTTTTTAGAAAACGAGATCATAGATCCCCCATTAAGAATCTTTGGCTTAGCACAAATAATATATGATAGGTAAACATCTATTGTCTTTCCTCTTCTGCCTGGTGACCTTAATCCAATCATATGATAATGTCCATGACCTTCAGCTTTCAGATTCTGAGGTACTTTGCCTACTTTCACTTCTCCATTCTTTCTTTTGGGGGGCGGGGTGGCAGGGCAGGGGTGGGGGTTAAGTGACTTGCCTAGGGTCACACAGCTAGTAAGTGTCAAGTGTCTGAGACAGGATTTGAACTCAGGTCCTCCTGAATCCAGGGCCAGTGCTTTATCCACCTAACTACCCCCCTCTCCATTCTTTTACTACGTGATGTATATTTCTTTCTTTCTTGGATTCAGGTCCAGAAGCTACAAGCTATTCTGAAGCCAATGATGTTGAGAAGACTCAAAGAAGATGTGGAAAAAAACCTAGCTCCCAAACAGGAGACAATCATTGAAGTGGAGTTAACCAACATCCAAAAGAAGTATTATCGGGCTATCTTGGAAAAAAACTTCTCCTTCCTTTCCAAAGGAGCAGGTCACACAAATATGCCTAACCTCCTTAACACAATGATGGAGCTGCGTAAATGTTGTAATCATCCATATCTCATCAATGGTATGTACCATACTAGTTCTTACTATATATTTATATCTCCAAATTGTGTGAGTTATCCTCAGAGAAACAGGAAATAGTTTCTTCCAAATCACAGAAAATCCTTTCTTCCAGGCTCAGCCAGTTTAGGGTTATCTTTTTTTTTTTTTTTAGGGTTATCTTTTTTTATAGATACATATAAAACCATTTTTGTTTTTTGTTTTGTTTTGTTTTGTTTTTTAGTGAGGCAATTGGGGTTAAGTGACTTGCCCAGGGTCACACAGCTAGTAAGTGTTAAGTGTCTGAGGCTGGATTTGAACTCAGGTACTCCTGACTCCAGGGCCGGTGCTCTATCCACTGCGCCACCTAGCTGCCCCTAAAACCATTTTTAATGTGCTATTTCTATAGTTGCCTATCTTATCCTTTCTAATCTCCCAAGTAAGGTTATATTAATGAGAATTCTACTAAAATCTTTTTAGTCAAATATGTTCCAAATGTGTGCACTTTTCCCTGATACTCTTTCTTTCTTTCTTTCTTTCTTTTTTTTGCATGGGGAGGGGGGGTGTTGCAATGAGGGTTAAATGACTTGCCCAGGGTCACACAGCTAGTAAGTGTCAAGTGTCTGAGGCCACATTAGAACTCAGGTCCTCCTGAATCCAGGGCTGGTTCTTTATCCATTGTGCCACCTAACTATTCCCCACCCCAATACTCTTGTAGCTGAGGGGTTCTTAACCTGGGCTCCATGAACTTGCTTTTAAAAAAAAAAAGTCATAAATGTGTTTCAGTATAATTGATTTCCTTTGGAATCCTATGTGTTTTGTTTTAAGCATTTAAAAACATTCTCAGAAGGGCTCCATTGGCTTCACCAGACTACCAAAGGGGTCTGTGACACAGAAAAGGTTAAACACCCCCTGCTTTAGATAATTTACTGTTTTGAACTGTACAGTTGAACTTTATCATTCAGGGGTATTCTCCTTGGTCCTGAATTATTTTGTTTTAGAAGTGTTGACCATAAATTAGGCTTCCTTTTTTTACCCTGTTGGCCCATTCCTAGTCTTGACAAAATAACAACATGCTTCTTCAGCTCTCAGCATTGGTGTTGACTCTCTTAACAGGTGCAGAGGAAAAAATCCTCACAGAATTTCGGGAGGCCTGCCATATCATTCCCCATGACTTTCATCTTCAGGCCATGGTTCGCTCAGCTGGTAAGCTGGTTCTCATTGACAAGCTACTTCCAAAACTAAAGGCTGGTGGCCATAAAGTGCTGATCTTCTCCCAGATGGTTCGATGTCTGGATATCCTGGAGGATTACTTGATCCAGAGAAGGTGAGAGATACACTAGCCAACCAACCTTTGGAATTAGGTTTCTAAGAGTATTGGTTTGGTGTTAGAGTCTTATTTTGTTTGTTCGTTTGTTTGTTTTGCGGGGCAATTAAGGTTAAGTGACTTGGCCAAGGTCACACAGCTAGTAAGTGTCAAGTGTATGAGGCCAGATTTGAACTCAGGTCCTCCTGAATCCAGGGCCAGTGCTTTATCCACTGCGCCACCTAGCTGCCCTCTAAAAGAGTCTTTTTTAACCTTTAACTTCTTGACCTGGTTAGTGCCAAACTACAGAGGTATGGGAAGTAGTGATCTTGGTTAAAGCACTAAGTTTATACTTGTTTTTACCTATTCTAATCTTTTCTTTATGATTTACTTAGGTACTTATATGAACGTATTGATGGACGTGTGCGAGGTAACCTACGTCAGGCTGCCATTGACCGCTTTAGTAAGCCTGATTCTGACCGATTTGTCTTCTTACTTTGTACCCGGGCTGGTGGCCTTGGTATCAACCTTACAGCTGCAGATACTTGCATCATTTTTGATTCAGACTGGAACCCACAGAATGATTTACAGGTAATTGGTCACTTGTCACAGCTCTTAACTATTAGGGACAGACTAAAATAGCAGATTGTTCAACTAGCTGGGGTTCTCTCATAGGAAGGACATGCTGTAAAATTGTCTGCTTGGTGAAGCCCAAATGAGGGGACAAATATCTTCTCTGGAAACTGACTGAGGGTTTTAATGGTGATCCTTTGCCTTTGCCCAGAAATTCTAAATGGTTAAAGGCTGGTTCATCTTTTGGATACAGCTCTTGCTTTACTGACACAGCATATAGGTAGAGTAATGACATTGAAATCTAGAAAACTTAGGTTCGACTCCCATCTTGGTCATTTACTACTACATAAGTGTCTTTGAGGCAAATAGCTTATCCTATCTAAACCACAGTTTCCCTTTCTGTAAAATGGTTTTGAATGCTTAGGTTTGTCCTTCATTCTCGAAGAAGACCATGACATCAAGGTGATGTCTTGACTTGCAGTGAATCCCCTCTATGAAATGGAAAGACTACTTTTATTGCCTACCTCACAGGATTGTGATGAGGCTCACTTTGCAAATTTTAAAGCTTTATATAAATGTCTGATATTACTAATGTCTCTTCTTTTCCATCCCTTCAACTAGGCCCAAGCACGTTGTCATCGAATAGGGCAAAGCAAAGCTGTCAAAGTTTACCGCCTTATCACTCGAAATTCTTATGAGAGGGAGATGTTTGATAAGGCCAGCCTCAAATTGGGACTGGATAAAGCAGTGCTTCAGTCCATGAGTGGTCGAGATGGCAACATCACTGGGGTGAGACCTTTCCTCCTACAAATTTCCTCATTAGGACAAGGGGTAGAGAGGGAAGCAAGAGTCCATTTTACATAGGAATTTGCCACCTTTTTGGCTTTCTCAGTTTTTTAATCCTGGGAGATAAAATGAGTTAAGAGATTATGGAGTGGGGCAGCTAGGTGGCGCAGTGGATAGAGCACTGGCCTTGGAGTCAGGAGTACCTGAGTTCAAATCCAGCCTCAGACACTTAACACTTACTAGCTGTGTGACCCTGGGCAAGTCACTTAACCCCAGTTGCCTCACTAAAAAAAAAAAAAAGAGATTATGGAGTATGTGTATATTAGCATGACCTAGTGGATGAAGAGCTGTCCTTGAAGCCTGGAAGACATGGGTTCAAATCTCTTCTCTGTCTCATATTCATTCTGTGACCCTGAACAAGTCACCTAACCTCAGTGCTCTAGGATATACTCTAAGACTACAGAGAAAGCTACAAAGAAAGTGCTAACTAACGTGCATTGGAAGAGGAAGTTTCTTCACCTGAGAGTTGAGATGCTGGTGCAATTACAGCCTCTATCTATCTCTATTCCTGTATATGGTGTTTTTTTTTTGGTTTTGTTTTATTCGTTTGTTTTTTCGCAGGGCAGTGAGGGTTAAGTGACTTGCCTAGGGTCACACAGCTAGTAAGTGTCAAGTGTCTGAGGCCGGATTTGAACTCAGGTCCTCCTAAGTCCAGGGCCAGTGCTCTATCCATTGCACCACCTAGCTGCCCCACCCCATATGTTTTACAGTGATACTTTGGAGTAGATGACAAATCTTTTTACCTAATTTTTGCAGATTCAGCAGTTTTCCAAGAAAGAGATTGAGGACCTCTTAAGGAAAGGTGCTTATGCAGCCATTATGGAAGAAGATGATGAGGGTTCCAAGTTTTGTGAGGAAGATATTGACCAAATTTTACTAAGGCGTACCACTACCATCACCATTGAATCTGAAGGGAAAGGGTCCACATTTGCTAAGGTACGTTCTGCCTGTATAGTAAAGTGAAAGTACAGGATCATGGAGAGGATTAGTAATCCCTAGAATTTAAATTCTTCAGTACTTCTAAGCATGTGTGGTATCTTCAGCATGAAGCATAAATTGTAGCGCACACATCCCCCCTCCCTTTTCTACCTCTTCAACCCCACACCCCGGGTTCAATCTAAGTAGTTAGGCTACATGAGCTGCTATGGCTAAAAAAAAGTACTTAGCAGCCAGAGTTGCAGTGATGAGCCTCTCTCACCTTAGCTAAGATGATCTTCATATTAGCTTAAACCTGGATCAATTTTTTTTTAATTTTCCAAATAGTAAGCATTCCTATTCATTCATTCATTTTCTCTCTCTCTCTCTCTCTCTCTCTCTCTCACACACACACACACACACACACACACACAACCCTCCACCTCTCTTCTCACTCTCTCCCCCCTGTCTCTTCCCCCTCTCTTTGTTACTACCCCCAAATATACATAGTCCAGCAAACCTAATTCCCACATTGGCCGTATCCAAAAATGTGTCTCTTCTTATATTTTGAATATGTCACCTCTGTGAGGATGTAGGTAGCATGCATGCATGCATGATCATCATCAGTCCCTTAGAATCATAATTGGTTATTGCATCGACCAGTTCCTAGGCCCATTCTTAAAGTCTTTCTAGCTTGGTAGAATTTGTCAAAGCTTGTGCTTTGCTGACATTGTCTTCAAGAAGCCAAGTTCACCTTCACATCACAATAAAATATTTAGGCTTTTTTTTCCTACTGGGGTGGTCAAGGTACACTTTTAAATAAAATGACACACACTCCCCCTTATTTCTTCTCTGTTGTATCTCCTTGTTCAACAGGCTAGCTTTGTTGCTTCTGAAAATAGGACAGATATTTCTCTGGATGATCCTAACTTCTGGCAAAAGTGGGCTAAAAAAGCTGATCTAGACATGGATTTGCTCAACAGCAAGGTGAGTTCTTCATTCCCTTGGGTGGTAGCAGATAGACTTCTCCATTTCGGGATGCTTTCTCAATACTGCTTCTTGTTCCACTGAGTCTGGGAAATGATCTAATGATGTGTATTATATCACCATAAGTTGTTTCCCCTCCTTGAAGGGGGCAGAGTATGATGAAAGTTTGGCTTCCTTTTCTCCTTCGTACAGAATAACTTGGTGATTGATACACCCCGAGTGCGTAAGCAGACACGGCACTTTAGCACTCTGAAAGATGATGACCTGGTGGAATTCTCAGATTTGGAAAGTGAAGATGATGAGCGCCCTCGCTCCCGACGACATGACAGGCATCATGCCTATGGACGCACTGACTGCTTCCGGGTAGAAAAGCACCTCTTGGTGTACGGGTAAGAGCCCACTTTGCAGCTAAAGGTGGGATGGTACATCTCTCCCCTACTGGAGTAATCTTGTATGTCTAGTCTTATTCCTTACCAAGTGTAGGATGTGACTGTAAGAGTGGTATGGTTGAAAATATTCTTTGGCTTTCAGAAAAGATTTGTAGCTAGTCACAGTAAGAATGGATTCCTTAAAACCCTTCTTTTTTTTTTTTAATTTGGGGAAACGTATCTGCATTAGAACTAACACATCATTAAACAAGAGGTTCCATAAAGATGGTTGTGGTTCTCTCTCTGTCTTTGAAGATGGGGTCGCTGGAGAGATATTCTGTCCCATGGGCGGTTCAAAAGACGAATGACTGAACGGGATGTGGAGACAATCTGCCGTGCCATTCTTGTGTACTGTCTTCTGCACTACCGTGGGGATGAAAACATCAAAGGCTTCATTTGGGACCTGATCAGCCCTGCAGAGAATGGCAAAACAAAAGAACTTCAGAACCATTCAGGTAACCATCAACTTTCTTTTTCTCTCCCTTTTACCTCCCTCATGGGTGCCTGGTTTATTCCAAATCTAAGGGGTTTTCTTAGTCCAGGTCTTCCACTATCTGCCTATTCCTATCAGGTTTGTCTATCCCAGTGCCCCGGGGACGCAAAGGGAAGAAAGTGAAGTCCCAAAGTACCTTTGATATCCACAAAGCGGACTGGATCCGGAAATATAACCCCGATACCCTCTTCCAGGATGAAAGTTATAAGAAACACTTGAAACATCAATGTAACAAGTAAGCAGGGGGAGCTTGTCAGTAGAATCACGGAGTGGGAAAAATTGCTTTCTGTTTTACAACAGTGTTACTAAAGTTAATTATTCAACTTCTCTAGGGTGCTGTTGCGAGTACGCATGTTGTATTACCTGCGGCAAGAGGTGATCGGTGATCAGGCAGAGAAGGTGTTGGGAGGTGCCATTGCTAGGTAAAATTGTATTCTGTTTCCTGACTGTGAGTATTAGAAGAGTGTGTTCTACAATTCGCCACTAGAATTTGAGGATTAGAGGGTATGCTGGGGGAGAGGGGAAATCTAGTCTTGTTTATAATATTAGTACCTAAGAGGTAAAAGGATCAAGAGCATAGAGGCATCCCAATCTAAAAGAATCTTTAAAATAGCCATAATAACTTCTCATGGGACACTGTTTTTGTTAATTTTATGTGACATGGAGCACTGTTGTATTACTTAACTCTGTTCCTTTATGCCATTCTAGTGAGATTGATATATGGTTCCCAGTGGTGGATCAGTTGGAGGTCCCCACAACCTGGTGGGATAGTGAAGCTGACAAATCCTTGCTTATAGGAGTCTTCAAACATGGTATGTGCCTCCTCTGAAAAACAGGCCCTATCACCCTTCCCATTTTTCTATGCTCCCTGATCACATCTCTCTTGATGAAGGCCTGTGTCCAATAAGGGCATGAGAGAATGAATAAGACCCAGATTCATGGAGTTCTATAATCAGTCTTTAATAAGGGGGTTTGGAAAAACTGGCATGTTTGAGTGGAACTTTGAAAGTCATGTTAACTGTACAATGTACAGGGCTTATTAGCGATGTAATATATACATATTGTTGATGGATGAATCTTACCTTTAAAGAGGGGCCCAATATCATTAGAATAACTGGAAATGATTTTTAATCTTATTTCCACCAACCGTGGTCTGCATCAAAAAGTAGAATATTCACACTCTCATCATCATCAGTCAGCTCAATCTGTGTGGCCACACAGGCTTCCTGGAAGTTTCCGATGTGTCCTGAACAACTTGTTATAAATCTTGGAAACCTGGGGGGGGGGGGGGGGGGGGAGTGAAGCTTGAGGAATGTACAGAGGGAAAAGCTGCCCTTCACAACCTTGTTCATTGACAAATTCTAGACACTGAGATAGAGAATTGCCCTTCCAGTTTAATGGATGTAGTGAAGTGAGAATGAGGAGTCCTAAATTCAGTTTTTAATTCTACTACTCCTCTCTGGTATGACTAAAGCAACAAGCTATTTAGCCCCTCTGTGCAGCTGCATACAAGAGGTTGTATTACATCACAGGTGTATAATGAAATTTGCAATCTAGAAGACCTAGATTCAGATCCAATTTTTGCTACTACCTGTATGACTATTGGCAAGTCACCTAACCACTCCAGGCTTTAGGTAATCCCCTAAGTCTGTAAGTTATAGATAGGTTGCAGTCTTTCTTTGTGTGGAGGAGGTTCCCATACCAGTGAAATCATTGGTCCTTCCTGTATTGGCATACTTAGTTTTAAAAAAAGAAAAAGAAATAAAGAACAGGATATTGAGAAGTTGAATGAGATTTGAACCATTTTGAGTATGTGTAGATTGTATTTGTAAAGGTTTAAACCACCCAGTCTGAAAACTTGTTTATTTTCATTCCACAAAAATATATTGAATGCCTACTATGTGCAAAGCAAATAGCAGCTAGTTACAGAAGGTAGAGTTTTCTAAATCCCTAATTCTATGCCTTCTTTCTGACTGAGGACAAGTCACTCAGCTGCTTTCAGTTCTTCACCTTTAAAATAGGGACCATAATGGAATAATTAAAATCTGTCACCCATCACCATTTTATCTCTAAGTCTTTATTTCACTACCCACTGATTTGGAAACAAATGTAAAATGCAGTAGGAAAATTTAATAGAATCAAAAAAAGGTTATCTGACAGCTATGGCATTAACATTTTACACTGTGGTTTGTAAAGCATTTTAGATATTCTAATCATATATAATACAGGTTTTACCAGCTGAAGAAACCTCATCTAGACAAAGTGAAATCCATATTGTCTTTGATTTCTGGGCCTTTCCCATCTAGGCTACGAGAAATATAATACCATGAGAGCAGATCCAGCTCTATGCTTTCTGGAAAAGGCTGGCCGGCCAGATGACAAGGCCATTGCAGCAGAGCATCGAGTACTGGACAATTTTTCTGATATCGTAGAAGGGTGAGTAACTAAGCATCAAGTTATGGCTTTCTCTTAAATATCCCTTCCCTTGAAAAACTCAATTATAAGATCTAAGACACAGCACAACTATGTCTTCTTAGATGATCCCAGAGAGATCTTGGTGATCCCTATAGTTTCCCTATAGTGTTGTCTTGCCACAGGGTGGCAGTCACATCAAGAGTGTGGCTGCCTGAGCCTAATAACCATAAGATGACATCATGAGTGGAAAGTTGTAATGTTAAATTTCCCTTACTTTAAAAACATTTTTATATAGTCACAACAATTGAAAGGATAAGTGGCTATTCAAAAGATGATAGCTTACTGGAAAAATTTGGGCCAAGCTATCTAGAATTGTCCAGAAGTGAAATGGACTGCCAGGGGAAATTGCGAGTTCCTTTTTACTAGCTAGTCTTCAAGAGGATGGATGGATGGACCCCTTGGAGATGTTATAGAAGAAAATCCTGTTGAGGTACAGCTTGGACTAAAATATCTCTGAGGTTTTTTTCTAGCCCTGATTTCTGGTCTTATAGTTCATATGTTATATAGTCTCAGCCTAAGAATTTTCTGGTTTCTAGTCATATTTCTATTACTAGTGGTGCTCATCACATATAGGCTTTCATTCATTCACTGGACCATGGGCCCCCATGATGAATTGCCATGCTAATACTGAGTCACCAGGTAGGGCAGTATTGCTCTGAACTGGGTGCCAGTGAGTGTAACAACACTTCTCACATGGAGACCTGAGGGGCAATATGAAATAATCTTCTTTAGGTTTTAATAGCTATCCTCTTGTTCAAAAGTTTATGTGTTAGGGGCAGCTAGGTGGTACAGTGGATAGAGCACCAGCCCTGGAGTCAGGAGTACCTGAGTTCAAATCCAGCCTCAGACACTTAACACTTACTAGCTGTGTGACCCTGGGCAAGTCACTTAACCCAAATGCCTCACTAAAAAAAAAAAAGTTTATGTGTTTATTTTCAAAGTTACACAAGTTTGTAACTCAAATTCCTGATAGCTGGTTACTTTATAAAAGTAAAAAATAGGACTCATGACAAGGATCATGAGAGAAATGTCAAATTGAGAGTATATCAGTGTCATAAAATATATAATGGAAGTTTTCATTGAAAATATAATCATGCTACTCTCTTGGGTGATCATCAGCAGTCCTGTGTAATGTTCAAAATTCAAGTGACAACATAATTCTGTTTATGTTCCTCAAAAGAAATTGGGTCTTTTTGTTGTTGTTGTGTTTATCCATCCCCTTTCTTTCAAACAGTGTGATGTGCTAAACATGAAAAATAAGAAAATAAAATAATAAAATTGAAATAGTAGGGAAAGTTGGACAAAATGGTCATTGAGGTAACTTCTAGCTCTAAATCTATGATCCTTTGAAGTAATAGGAGTTAAATATTGAAGAGAATGATTAAAGGGGAAAAGTAGTTGGTGAGAATTAGTCATGGCAAATTTAAATGCTATTCTGTTTTGGAGGCACAGGGGAGGGGGGTGGGAGGGGGAGGCTGTTGTACATTAAATAGATTATAGACATGCTTAGTTTAGCCTTCTATGCAGTGGTATTGATTTTTCAGAAAGGGACAGGGCAGGAATGGCCAGTTGTCCAGAGTCTTCCTCTCCTCTGGATTGATCTTGTATCCTTTAGTTTCAGGTTATATTATTTTCCCTTTTTCCTTGGTAAGTTAACAAAGAGTTGGCCTTTCTTCTGTATCAGCATCAAATAAAGACCATGGTCTCTCATTTAGTACCAAGTATTTCTTGTTCAGTACTCAGTAAATTAATTAATCCCCTAGTTCTAGTTCTTTAGGATCTTTGTTCCATTTCAGAAGCAATGAAAACCAAATGCTATAAATGGTAGTGTCATTTGACTGTCTTTGTTCTTCTCAGACAATCTCATCTCTGAGGTGGCTCAGATTGATGTCTTGAACAAAGACCTGGGTATCTGAATTTATATTGCGTTCATCACATTGTGGGATGGGTTAACATTTAAGACAATGAGTGAAGGAAGTAGAGAACAGAAATAAAGAGTTTTCCACAAATGATGGATCAAGGGAAAAGAGGATCTTGTAGGCTTTCTGAAACCTCTCTAGAGTGATGTAGAACTAAACTTATTTTTTGTTAGTGATTTTCACTGATTTCCTTCCCTCTCCCAAATGTAACCTAGCATTACCTTCATTATCAAAAAAAGTAGATATGGGGTGGCTAGGTGGCGCAGTGGATAAAGCACCGGCCCTGGATTCAGGAGTACCTGAGTTCAAATCTGGCCTCAGACACTTGACACTTCCTAGCTGTGTGACCCTGGGCAAGTCACTTAACCCCCATTGCCCCACAAAAAAAAACAAAAAAAAGGTAGATGCAAGATTGAAGACAGGTCTTGAAAATTAGTTGCTAGACCAGAGAGAACTAACAGCCTTTATGAAGCAAAATGGTGGCTGGTACTTCTTTATTATAGCCAGGGTCCCTTATTACTTCTCTGACTTACTTACTTTGCTGAAATAGGACTTCTTCCCCTTCTCTCTGGATATTTCAAGGCCAGAGCTAGCACCCAAGTGAGGCTCTGGAATGGAGTTGATTTACTCTGTTGCATTTGTGTTTTGATAGGCCTTCATCCCAACTTCTTACCAATAAAACAAGATAAGTCATTAATTCTTCTTGGTTTCTCTATATGGTTTTAGGGTTGACTTTGATAAGGACTGTGAAGATCCTGAATATAAGCCACTTCAAGGCCCCCCAAAGGACCAAGAGGATGAGGTGAGAATGAAATCTTTTCCCATCCTTAGCTCCTGTGTGATAGGGCTCCTCCTCAAAATTTAAATATTTGATTGATGGGGCAGCTAGATGGCGCAGTGGATAGAGCACCAGCCCTGGAGTCAGGAGTACCTGAGTTCAAATCCAGCCTCAGACACTTAACACTTACTAGCTGTGTGACCCTGGGCAAGTCACTTAACCCCAATTGCCTCACTAAAAAAAAAAAAAAACAAATATTTGATTGATTTCTTAGATTGCCTTACTAAACCTCTATGAACTGCATTCCATACATTCTCTCTCCCCCCCCAGCAGTAGACAGACATACACACACACACACACACACACACACACACACACACACACACACACACACACATGCACGGGGCCGTGAGATTTACAATGTTTGCATCTTTCAGTGGATCGTAATTTCATTGACAATCATTCTTGCTCCACTTGATGCCCAGGAGGAAGGAGCAAAAGGAGCACAGGGGAATTTCAGCATTTCAACATCTTCCTTTTTCCCCATTCTCTTGGTGGGATGGGTCTCTTTCTCTAGGGTGACCCTTTGATGATGATGGATGAGGAGATTTCTGTGATTGACAGTGATGAAGGTAACCTGGGTTTCAAAAGTTCAGTTTTTCATGGGGGAGGCTGGGCTAAGAGAGAACAAATTGTAAGGAGTACTATCTTAATTTTCTCCTAATTGGCTGGGATAGTCTTGGTGTTTGGACTTTGGGTGGGTTGAAATCTTAGTCTGTCTCCTTCACCAGCCCTTTCTCCATTCCTTACTTACTCTACTTTACTTCCCACAGTCCAGGTGACCCAGCAGCCAGGTCATCTCTTTTGGCCTCCAGGCTCAGCCCTGACAGCCAGACTTCGACGTCTGGTTACTGCTTATCAACGTAGCTACAAGCGAGAACAGATGAAGATAGAAGCAGCAGAGCGTGGGGACCGGCGGCGGCGACGTTGCGAGGCAGCCTTCAAACTGAAAGAAATTGCACGGCGAGAGAAGCAGCAGCGGTAAATCAGTTGAAGGGGGATAAATAAATAAATTTGGCTTATTTCTAATTGTGTTATCTTTCTCCTGCTAGTCATTTCTCAATTAAGTTTCTAAAGGGAGGAAATCTTAAGAGCCTCTTAGAGAGAGACAGTCTCTTACTTGATAAAGTTATAAAGCCTTTGGGATTAAGAAATCCACTTTTGAGCACAGTATCCCAGGAATGTCACCTGTAATAAGGAAAACCATTGATATACTATGTTCATTAATAGCTAGTTTGTTAATTCTGTTTTTCAGCTACCATTAACCACCTTTTCTGCCGCCTCCTTGAGCATGTTTATTTCTTCTCCTTTTAAATTTTGTTGTCACTGGTGTATTTAAGTTGGCAAACTGTAACAAGCCTCCTATGCTCACCTGTTAATTCATCCTGTATTTTTTTCTTCCAATTTATAGATGGACGAGGCGTGAGGAATCAGATTTCTATCGAGTGGTGTCAACCTTTGGAGTGGAGTTTGATCCTGACACCCTACACTTCCACTGGGATCGATTCCGAACATTTGCTCGCCTGGACAAAAAAACAGATGAAAGCCTTACCAAGTACTTCCATGGTTTTGTGGCCATGTGCCGACAGGTGTGTCGTCTGCCCCCTGCTGCTGGAGATGGTAAGTGGCTCTAAGGCAAATCCAAGATGACTGGGAAGAAATGATAAAACAACTATCAATTAACTCTTCTTCACTTGTGTCTCCCTGCAGAATCCCCAGACCCCACTCTATTCATTGAACCCATCACAGAGGAGAGGGCCTCACGTACTCTTTTCCGAATTGAGTTGCTTCGGCGATTACGGGAACAAGTACTTTGTCATCCGTTATTAGAAGACCGATTGGCTTTGTGCCAACCCCCAGGCCCTGAACTGCCCAAGTGGTGGGAACCAGTTCGACATGATGGGGAACTTCTCCGAGGGGCAGCCCGCCATGGGGTGAGCCAAACAGACTGCAATATTATGCAGGACCCAGACTTCTCTTTCCTGGCTGCCCGTATGAATTACATGCAGAGCCAACAGGCAGGGGCACCAGCTCCATCCCTGTCACGTTGTTCTACCCCACTGCTACACCAACAGTATGCCTCAAGCACTGCCTCACCACTGCCCCTTCGTCCAGATGCTCCTACTGAAAAGCTACCAGAGGAGGCAGCAACCCGTATCCCCAGCCTGGAGAGTCTGGCCTTAAAACTAGAGCATGAGGCAGTGGCCAAAAACAGGCCAGCCCCACAAGACTATGAGCTACGGGTGGCCCCCTCTGATCCTACCCCCATGGCTTCCCAAAGTGTTCCACCAGTCAAACTGGAGGAAGAAGATGATTCGGACTCTGAGCTGGACTTAAGCAAACTGTCACCATCCTCCTCCTCTTCTTCCTCCTCATCCAGCTCCAGCTCTAGCACTGAAGATAGTGAAGATGAAAAGGAAGAGAAGCTGAGTAAGTGCATGTTATATAGATTGTTGATCCTTTTGTTTTTCCTCTTATTCTTCCCTTTCTTTTATCATCTTGTTTTTATCTATCGTGTGATTTTATATCACTTTTATTTCTGAATATATCCTCCTCCCTCTCCTACTAATCATGCCATCATTTGTGACAAAGAATTTTTTAAAGGAAAACAGGGCAGTTCAGCAAAATCAGCCAACACACTTTAGTCAAATCTGATAATATACAATAGTCCATATCCATAGTTCCCCACCTCTACAAATAATTTCCCCTTGTTTTCTTTTCTTTCTTTTTTTTTTTTTTTGGTGAGGCAATTGGGGTTAAGTGACTTGCCTAGGGTCACACAGCTAGTAAGTGTGTAAAGTGTCTGAGACCAGATTTGAACTCAGGTCTTCCTGAATCCAGGGCCGGTGCTCTATCCACTGCACCACCTAGCTGCCCCTCCCCTTGTTTTCTAAATGAATTATTCTTCATGAGATTCTCAGGATTTGATTTCATAGCCCAAATGAAATTTATCCTTTCAGTCATAATGTAATTTCTCTTCTGCTCATTTGAGTATTTCTGTGTGTCATCTCCAGGTGCTGACCAGTCCTGCTCCAAGCTCTACGATGAAGAGAGTCTCATGTCCCTCACTATGTCCCAAGATGGATTCCCTAATGAAGATGGCGAGCAAATGACTCCTGAACTGTTGCTGCTTCAGGAGAGGCAGAGAGCTTCTGAATGGCCCAAGGTAACAATGTATTTCAAGACCCAAAATGAAGGGGAAACTATTATTGGAGGTTAGAGGGAGAGGTTGGACTGGAAGTTTTTGTTTTGTTTTGTTTTTTCATTGTGGGGAATCAGTCCTGCTAGTTCTTTGGTGTCTGTAGTGTAGTTTGACTGGGTTTAGGAGGTTTGGAATCTGGGGACTAGCCTCTGTTCCATAAAGGCTTTGCCTCACAAAGCATCTTAGCCACTACAGAAGATTTGGCAGCACTCTTTGGGATTACTAAATACATTTTGTAGTCAACATCTGGACTAAAACTAATATTGGTTCTGTTTCTTCCTGATAAGGATCGTGTCCTGATAAACCGCATTGACCTCGTCTGCCAGGCTGTCCTTTCAGGGAAATGGCCCTCCAGCCGCCGGAACCAAGAAATGGTAACGGGAGGGTCACTGGGACAAGGCAATCATCTGCTGGATAGTCCTCTGCTGGCTCCAGGCGAATATGGTGACTCACCTGTGCCCACACCTCGAAGTAGTAGTGCAGCTTCCATGGCAGAAGAGGAGGTGGCTGCTGTCAGTACTGCTGCAGCCCAGTTCACCAAACTTCGACGGGGCATGGATGAGAAGGAATTCACAGTCCAGATCAAAGATGTGAGCTGAACACCTTTGGTAAAGGGGAGTAGGGGAATTGATTCTTTGCTTTAACTACTCTCACTAGCTCAGCTAAGAGGTTGAGCTGATTTGACTAAAAGACTTCAAAATGGAAAAGAAATTAGAGTTCAGATCATTAATTCTCTTCCATAAGAAGCAGGTAGAGGGGCAGCTAGATGGCGCAGTGGATAAAGCACCGGCCCTGGATTCAGGAGGACCTGAGTTCAAATCTGGCCTCAGACACTTGACACTTCCTAGCTGGGTGACCCTGGGCAAGTCACTTAACCCCAATTGCCCAGCAAAAAAAAAGAAGCAGCAGCAGCAGGTAGAAACAATATTACTTAAGAAAATTTTGATAACAATTGGATCCACTAAATCAGTTATTAGAAAGCTTGTAGTTACTTTTAAAATCATTTAGCATTTCATGTTTGCACAAGTACATATTTTTTTCTTCTTTTCAGTTAAAACAATCATCTGAAGTAGGATGGCATTTTTATATAATACATAGAGAAATTGAAATAATACTACTGAATGAAGTTAAAAATCAAATTAGTGTTAAAATCAAATCTTTAGTTCACTTTTCAGTCCTTTGAACATGTTGCTCATCTGTACCTTATCTAAGACTCTGAGTCAGTGTATACTGAAATTTAATTGCCAACCCCTCAATGATAAACACAGCTTGTCAGTCATCATAGAGTAGGGAGAAGTACCCAAATCTCTTTCCAGATATGTGCCTCTGTGATGAGTCGCCATGCTAATACTGAAGCACTAGGTAGGGCAGTGATGCTCTGCACTGAGTGTTACTGAGTTAAACTTCACTTCTCTTGTAGACATCTGAGGGGCACAGGGCCAGGAGATGGAGATATTTCTGAGAAAAAAAGGGTGTGAAAGTTTTGTTAGCCCCAACTTCTGATAGCCAATCAGGTGGCCTCCCTTTTCTTAGTTTTGGAAACATACAGTGATACAGAGTTCAGGTTCACTAGGGCTTAGTTTTTAGTTTGAGAACATGTGCTATATTATGTCATGCGTGCTTGATGTGTCTCCTAGGAAGAAGGATTGAAATTGACGTTCCAGAAGCACAAGTTGATGGCCAATGGAGTGCTAGGAGATGGACATCCACTATTCCATAAGAAGAAGGGGAGCCGAAAGAAGCTAGTGGAGGTGAGTGTACCTGGACCTCTAATAGGATAATATGATGAGGTCTTACAGGCCTTTCTTCCTAATTAAAAAAGTGAGCATTAAATGGAGTATGGTTTGGGAACATATAAGTTCTTCAATTCATTTTATGGATATGACTGTCTTTCCTCCAAATAAGAGAATGTACTGATAAGTTGGGTTCTGAGTTTACAGCTGGAGGTAGAGTGTATGGAGGAACCTCATCACCTTGATGTAGACTTGGAAGCCCGGATTCCTGTCATTAATAAGGTCGATGGCACTTTGCTGGTGGGTGAGGATGCCCCTCGTCGGGCTGAGCTGGAGATGTGGTTACAGGGTCATCCAGAATTTGCTGTTGATCCTCGATTCCTAGCTGTAAGTGACCATTTAAATTCATTCCCATAGTGTTTGAATCTGTATGAGAAAGATCAAGCATGTCAGAAACAAATTTGTGTTGTCTCTAGTTTATATTCCCTCATCCCTTTCTGAGGAAGACACTTAGTGGCACTATTCTACTTAGTCCTTTCTAGTTATAATATAAGCCACCCTACCTACTACTGTAGAGAAATCTTTGATCCTCTAAGATAATTGACTTTATGTTCTTGCTTCAGTATATGGAAGACCACCGAAAACAGAAATGGCTCAGATGTAAAAAACCCAGTAAGGCGGAGATGGGTTGTTTGGGAATGGAACAAGTGCAAACCATCAATTCCCGGAATGGAAAGAAGGTGAGACCTATTTAGTAATAGTCTGTTTTTCCACTGGACTCTTTTTAGGCCTAGTTTCCAAGTTTCTTTATTAACGTAGTTCCTATTTTATTTAATAATCTGTTCCTCAACGCAAATATTTCTAAGGATAATTATCTCCCTTCTTTCCTCCCTTTTTTTTGGTCCAGACCTATGACTTCATTATTCTAAGGATCCTGGTTAGGAAAGTCTCAATACTAAGGCAAATCTGCAACTGTTCAATCAAACATCTACCATGTGCCAAGCCCTGGGAATAAAAATAATAATGAAACAGTTTCAGCCTTCAAAAAACTTATAATGTATCAAGGGAAACATAATGTATCCATATAAGTACATACAAAGTAATTTGGGGGAGAGAAACACTAGCAACTGAGTTATCAAGAAAGGCCTCATGTAGGATGTGGCATTCGAGTTGAGCTTTGAAGGGAATGAGGTATTCAGAGGACCATTTTAGAAGGAAATGCATTCCAGACAAAGGAAACAGCCTATGCAAAAGCATGGAGATGAGAGGTGAAATGTTGTGTCTGAGAGACTATAAGAAGACCAGTTTGGCTGGACCAAAAAAAGTGACCATAATGTGGGAAATGACTGAAAAAAAAAGGGTGGGCAGGATGGGGTGGGGAGGAGAAAATGACTGGATCCAGTTTGTGAAAGACTTCAAATGCTAAACAGAGGAGTTTTATTTCATCCTAGATATAAGGGAGAGCCATTAGAGCTTCATGAATAGTGTAATGATATGGTTAGACTTCTGTTTTAGCAGCATTATTTAGCATTAGCAAATCTTAGAGGATGGATTGAAAAGGGGAAAGACTTAAGAAAGGAAACTAATCAGGAGGCTTTTGTACTCTAGACAAAGTAATAAGGCCTTAACTAAGGTAGTGGCTCTGTAAGTGGAGAAAAGGGGACAGATTTGAGAAATATTGTGGAAGTAACCAACACTTATAACCAAATGGATACATGGGACAAGGGAGAGTGAAGAGTCATGGTCGTGTATTTGAATCATTAGAAAGAATGATGCCCCCCCCCCCAAAAAAAAAAAGGAAAAGAAAGACTGGTGGTACCCAAAACAACTACGAAAGTTAGAAAAAGAGTTGGGCCTTGAGTGAAAATAATGAGTTCTAGGGGCAGCTAGGTGGCTCAGTAGATAGAGAACCAGCCCTGGAGTCAGGAGGACCTGAGTTCAAACCCAGCCTCAGACAGTTAACACTTACTAGCTGTGTGACCCTAGGCAAGTCACTTAACCCCAATTGCCTCACCAATATATATATATATATATATATATAATGAGTTCTATTCTGAGTATATGTTGAGTTTGAAATGTCTATAAAACATCCACTTTAAAATGTCCATGGACAGTTGGTAGGGTGGATAAGACTGATGCTCAGGACAGAAATCACAGCTGGATAAATAAATTTGGTATAAATTTGGATAAATAAATCTGCATAGAAATGATCATTGAATCAATAGGTATTGTGTAAGGGCACCAAGAGAATAGAAAAAACAGCCCTGGATAGAGGCTTGGGGTTCACCTATGGTTAGAAGGTAAGATATGGATAATGATCCAGCAAAGGAAACTGAAGGGAGGTCAGACTGGTAAGGGAAACAGAATAGCGAAGTATCAAAAGAAAACCTAGAAAGGACAGTCAGCAATCAATAAGCGCTTATTAAGCACATATTGTATTCCAGATGAGCATTGAGGAAAGGCCACAATTAGGTAATTGGTAACTTTGGAGAAAAGAGTTTCAGTTAAATAATCAGGTTGAAATAAGAGGCTTAAGAAATGAATGATTTACCCAAGGTAACCCAACCAGTAAAAGTCAGAGGTGGGACTTGAGCCCAGAAACTTTCTGTCCACTACGAGCCTTTCATCTCCATTTTATATATGAGTGAAAAAAGCATGACTAGCACTTCCCAATAGGGGTTTTTGTTTGTTTTCGGGGCAATGAGGGTTAAGTGACTTGCCCAGGGTCACACAGCTACTAAGTGTCAAGTGTTTGAAGCCTGATTTGAACTCAGGTCCTCCTGAATCCAGGGCCAGTGCTTTATCTACTGCACTACCTAGCTGCCCCCCAATAGTGTTTTTATGATACTATCTTAAAACTAATCCCAGAAATCTCAAAATAAAGTTAATTTTAATTTATCTTGACAAAGAAAATGAAAATATACTAGACATTTTAGAAGTTTATGGTTTAACCCTCATTGCCCCACAAAAAAAAAAAAAAGAAGTTTATGGTAATGGTTAATTCCCTTTTTTTCTTTTAATTTGCATTTATTTTATTTTCCATTTACATGTAAGGGTAGTTTTCAACATTCATTTTCATAGGATTTAGAGTTCCAAATTTTTCTCCCCCCCTCCACAAGATCACAATCAGGTTATATATGTACAATCCACAAGTGTTCTTTTTATCAGTTCTTTCTATAGGAGTGCATAGTAAGTTTCCTCATTAGTTCCTTGGGATTGTCTTGGATCATTGCACTGCTGAGAGAAGTTGTCATTCACAATTACTCATTGAACAATACTGCTGTCACTAAGCAGCTCTGCTCACATCACTATACACTGATGTTCATTAGTTTTTCAAGGTTTTTCGGGGATCATCCTGTTTGTCATTTCCTGTAGCACAAGTCCATTCCACTACAATCATATAACACAGCTTTTTCCATCATTCCTCAATTGATGGACATTCCCTTGATTCTCAATTCTTAGCCTCCACCAAGAGTTGCTCTAAATATTTTTTGTACAATTTTCCCCCTTTTCTCTTTTTCATGATTACTATTTTTAACTGTTTCCCTTCCATCCTATTCCCTTCCCCATGATATTTATTCTATTATCCATCTTCTTTCATCCTATCATTCTTCAAAAGGGATTTGCTTCTGTCTGTCCCCTCCCCCACTCTGCCCTTCCTTCTTTTGCCCCTCTCTCTTTATCCCTTTCCCCTCCTATTTTCCTGCAGGGTTATAGAGATTACTCTACCCAATTGAGTGTGTACATTATTCCTTCCTTGAGCCAATTCTAATGAGACTGAGGTCTTTGAGCCAATTTTGATGAGTGTTAAGGCTCATTTACTGCCCAGATTAAATAGATTACTCCACCCAGTTGGGTGTCTATTAGTCTCTCCTTGAGGCAGCTCTGATGAGTTTAAGATCTTTGAGCCTTTTCTGATGAACGTAAAATTCATTTACTGCCCTGCTCCTGTTAAGGGCTAAAATTCTAGCTAGTCTGTCTAAAATATCTAATGAGTGGTCACCAATAAATTATAAGCTTTAGACTTTTAAGCATTTATTAAGGAGAATAAGAATTTGATAAAGAGAGAGAGAAAGGCCTGGATTCCTATCTATTAAAGGGAGAGCGCATTTCTAGCTCCCTTCTCTGCTAGAGTCCTCAGGAAAGAGATCGAGACCGAGCACCAGTCTCTTCCTTCTTCCTCCCACTAGCCAGCGTCACTTCCTGACGCCAAAGAAAAGACTCCTGGTCTTGCCCTCAAAGACCTTTGCTTCATGGGTGGAACTCTTCTACAGTAAGTCTCCAGCAGGTGGCGTCATTCCAATCGTTACACTCCTCTCCCATCTCTTCCCCCACTCCATAAGCCTTTTCCTGTTACTTTCATGTAGGATTTCGCTTCTGCCCTTCCCCCTCCCCCAATGAATTCCCTTCACCCCTCAATTTAACCCTAAAGATGTTATCATCTAGCTAAGTGATACAGTGAACAGATCATCACCCCTGGACCCAGGGGGATCCCAGCCAAAACCTGGTCTCAGACACAAGACAGTTGCCCACTGTACGACCCCAGGTATGTCCCCCAGCTCCAGTTTTTTTTTATGGTTCTCTAGGGTCTTATATTTGAAAGTCAAATTTGCTATTCAGTTCAGGTCTTTTCATCACAAATATCTGAAAGTCGTCTTTTTCATTAAAGTCCCATTTTTTCTGCTGAAAGATAATGCTGAGTTTTGCTGGGTAGGTGATTCTTGGTTGTAATCCCATTTCCTTTGCCCTTTGGAATATCATATTCCATGCCCTCTGGTCCTTTAATGTAGAAGCTGCTAGATCTTGTGCTATCCTGACTGGGGTTCTACAGTACTTGAATTCTTTCTTTTTGGCAGCTTGCAATATTTTCTCCTTGACCTGAGAGCTCTGAAATTTGGCTATAATATTCCTAGGTGTTTTCCTTTTGGGATCTCTTTCAGGAGTTGATCGGTGGATTCTTTCAGTTTCTATTTTAGCTTCTTCTTCTAGAATTTCAGGGCAATTTTCCCTGAGAATATCTTGGAAGATGGTGTCTAAGCTCTTTCCTTGATCATGGTTTTCAGGTAGACCAGTAATTTTCAAATTATCTCTCCTGGACCTATTTTCCAGGTCAGCAGTTTTTCCCAGAAGATATTTCACATTGCCCTCTATTTTTTTATTCATTTGGATTTGCTTTATTGTGTCTTGGTTTCTCATAAAGTCACTGGCTTCCATTTGTTCAATCCTAATTCTTAAGCAATTATTTTCATCAGAGAGCTTTTGTACCTCCTTTTCCATTTGACTTTTCAAGCTGGTTACTTTTTTCTCATGTCTTTCCTGCATCACTCTCATTTCTCTTTACATTTTTACCTCTACCTCTCTAATTTTATCTTCAAAGTCCTTTTTGAGCACCTCTATGGCCTGAGACCAATTCATATTTTTCTTGGGAGCTTTAGATTATAGGGGCCCTGATGTTGACATCTTCCTCTGAGGGTGCCCCTTGGTCTTCCTTGTTACTGAAGAAACTTTCTATGGTCCTCACCTTTCTCTGTCAGCTCATCTTGCCTTTCTTTTACTTGACTTTTAGCTCCTTAAAGTGGGCCACTGTTTCCAGGCTGCAGGATCCCAAGCTTCAGAAGTCCCAGGTGGTATGATTTAAGGAGAATCAGGTTCTTCCCTCACCCGGCCTGTTTCCTGGTCCTAGATGACCCCAGACCAACTTACCAATCAACCAGCTTTGTGTGTTGTGGTTGTTAGTACTTATGAGCCTGTGCCCCTCCCCGACCTGGGCCACTTCTACTCGAGTCTACCACCTGGTTCTCAGTAGGGGTGTAAAATCCAAGTGCTGCCTTAGCACCAGCATAGACCCCTGTAGTCTCTTCCCTGCCCAGGGCTCAGCCCACTCACCAGACTGTGAGCTTAGTTCCAGACAGCACTGGTACTTCAGCTGATTCAGAGGCTCTGGGGGTCTCCTTCTCTGGTGAGGCCTTCCTGAGACTGGATCTGTGTCAGGGTGACTGTGGGGTTGGGCCCAGCTCCTGTATCAGCACAGCAGCTCCCTCCTTCTGACCTTCCAAGCCGTTCTTGGTGAGAAGATGATTTCAGCACATTCTTCTGTGAGTTTTGCTGCTCCGGGCATTTTCCTGTGACCTTATTTGGATGTTTTTTGGAGCGATCGTGTCATGAGTTCTCGGTAATGGTTAATTCCAAACACATTGGGATTCACTAACAATTTTTCAGATCTTGATGGGGCCTGGGACGTGAGTCATTAGGTTTCTTTGCTACCTTTCCATGTTGATGTGCCATTGTCATGGGGGAGTGGGGACAGTGGATTAATGTAGTTTTCCCCCATTTTTGTGCTATAAATGGGTGATTGCAACCTGGACTTGCTGCTATATTTGTCTCCACTGTGTCATTTATACAGGTTTCCCTTAGTTTATGTAATGAATTTGTCCCCGAAATTTGTATGAATCATATTCTTTTTTTTTTTTTTTTAGGCAATTGGGGTTAAGTGACTTGCCCAGGGTCACACAGCTAGTAAGTGTTAAGTGTCTGAGGGCGGATTTGAACTCAGGTACTCCTGACTCCAAGGCCGGTGCTCTATCTACTGCGCCACCTAGCTGCCCCTGAATCATATTCTTAATGAGTAGAAGAGCTTACTATAGAAAGGAATACTATTATGGACTCTTTTTGCAAAGTTGAATAATCATTCTTGTTTTACCAATCTGAACATACATGTAGATTGTTGTTTTTTGGGGAGGGTGGGTTAAGTTGTATACACCCCTAAGGTCACCAATTGGCAAGAACTATGTTACAGAATCTAAAATTTAAGTTGTGAAGGACCTTAGTGAGTAGCTAGTCTAATCTCATTTTTAAAATGAGGGAACTTAAGCCCAGAGATAAAGAAATTGTCTATTTTTTCTTAAAAATACCCAGCACAATATTTTTCTTATAGTAGTCATATTTATTGATGAGAATGAATAAATAAAACCTGCATCTGAGTGTTTCTCAACTATATCAGCCTTCATAGTACCAAAGGAGTCTCACAGTGATGGCATCAACATGTTCCAGGGAAACAGAGAGAGAGAAAAACCTTGCGGGGGGGGGGGGGGGGGGGGGAATGATTCACACATATCAATATACAGGGTGCCCAAGATAAAGCTTTAATAGCTTAATATTGCACTAAGACTTTTGGTATACCCTGTATATATTTATGTCAGTACTTTTAGGATTGTGATTTTGCTAATGTGGGTGCTTCTTGTACATATGCAGATCATAACTCTTCTAGAGTTTAGTAGATGGTTTTTAAGAGTTGCTATGGGGGCAGCTAGGTGGTGCAGTGGATAGAGCACCAGCCCTGGAGTCAGGAGTACCCGGGTTCAAATCTGGCCTCAGACACTTAACACTTACTAGCTGTGTGACCCTGGGCAAGTCACTTAACCCCAATTGCCTCACTTTAAAAAAAAAAAGTTGCTATGGCCAAAAAAATTAATCACCCTCTGGCCATCCTACTTATTAATCTCTCCTAGTTTACCTAGTCTAGGCCTCAGAAAATAGCCAGCTCCCCACCTTCTACTGGAAGCTTTCTTAGCTCGATATAGGATTATCCAGAGCTTACATTCTCCCAGCATAGCCACCATTTTGTTGGGGAAAAGGCATACATATTTAAATATGCATTTAGATCTATTACTATGTATTTGGCAGAGTACCAATTCAAAGAGCTAACACTCTTGTCATCTTTTCTTTTTTTAAATGTAGCTTAAGGCTCTTCAGTTTTAGTTCAGGCACTTTTTTAGTATTGCATACCAATGAAAAGAACAATACTCTTAGATGATTAGTATGAGTTATAAGTGGTGAATAACAGTCTCTGGCACAATTATTAAATAAAACTAAGAAATTAGATTGTTATTCTAAAACTGCATTGTAACTGAATATTGTGACTAGTCAGACCTTTAGATGGGAGCTTTAAGGTATTCTGTTTTCCAAGGCAGGGAAGGGTATGAATAGATTAAAAATAGAATCCTAGAGCATATAAATGAACTTAGAGTTCAACTAGTCCAATGCTCTCATTTTAGAGAGGAGAAAATGGAAGCCAAGAGAGGTTAAGACACCTAAAGTTAATCTGCCCACAGTTGTACAAATAGTGTCAGATTTGGGATTTGAATCCAGGTCTTCTGACTCCATATGTGCTTCAGAAATGGTTACCAGGGGCAGCTAGGTGGTGCAGTGGATAAAGCACCGGCCCTGGATTCAGGAGTACCTGAGTTCAAATCCAGCCTCAGACACTTGACACTTACTGGCTGTGTGACCCTGGGCAAGTCACTTAACCCCCATTGCCCCGCAAAAAAACCCCACAAAAACAAAAAGAGCAGCTATAGATATTTCCTGGGCAAGTCACTTAACCCCAATTGCCTCACTAAAACAAAACAAAACCAAACCAGAAATGGTTACCAGTAGTCTGAATTTACCCACCCCTGGTGCACTAATAGGTAATATGGTTAAATCTGAATGTTGCCCTTCATATGTGAAAATAACATTACAACTCACTATTATGCGTATGTATTGTCTTATAAGTTTATATAGTAAACCAGACAAACGCTGGCTTGGTCCCTCTCATTTTTGTTGTTTTTAATCTTTATTTATATATTTTATTTTTATATCTCCTTCAGATCCAAATTCATCCCTCCTTTCTCCCCTCCTTTGAGAGCCATCCCCTTTTTTTTTTCCTTCCATCGAGGCAATGAGGGTTAAGTGACTTGCCCAGGGTCACACAGCTAATAAGTGTCAAGTGTCTGAGGCCAGATTTGAACTCAGGTCCTCCTGAATCCAGGGCCAGTGCTTTATCCACTGCGCCACCTAGCTGCCCCCCTCCCATCCCTTTTTTTTTCTTTATTTTAGTGAGGCAATTGGGGTTAAGTGTCTTGCCCAGGGTCACACAGCTAGTAAGTGTTAAGTGTCTGAGGCCAGATATGAACTCAGGTCCTCCTGAATCCAGGGCCAGTGCTCTATCCACTGCACCACCTAGCTGCGCCCCCATCCCTTTTAACAAAGAATACAAAAGGGGGGGAAATTGCAGTTCAGCCAAGATAACCAACACATCAACTGATTCTGTGTGTATATACATATACATATATATGTGTATATGTGTATACATATATGTGTGTATACGTATACATATATATGTGTTTTCCACACCCATCTTCCCCCATCTCTGCAGTAAAGGAGGGAGGTGCATTTTTTCTTTTATTTAGAGCTAAACTTGATGGATATAATTACATGGCCAAAAGATATGGGTTTGTGATCTGAATAGCTGGGGTGGGGTGGAAGTGTCCTATGAATTTATAAAAGAACAAACTTAGCTGGCCTTAAAAGAGATCAAATTTATGACCTGTGCTCTAACTTACTTAGCCTAATATCCCCCTACACATACATACTAGTTGGAATATGCTAAAATATGACTGAACTAGTGAGGTATGCTGTGAGAAAGCTTTTGCAAACTAAGAAATCAGTTTTGACTTGTTTTTCTTCCTTGTCTCCCTCCTTTTTTTCTCCCTCCCTTTTTTCCCAGAGTCATCTCTCTGACACTATGTTCAACCGGGTCCTACCAGGCCCAGTTGCACCAGACAATAGCAAGAAGCGAGCCCGAAGAGTACGGCCAGATCTCTCCAAGATGGTGGCCCTGATGCAAGGTGGGGGCTCTGGACCCCTGTCTTTGCATAGTACCTTCCAGCATGGTAGCAGTGGCCTACAACCTGTGTCAGCACTAGGTCACAGTAGTGCCACCTCTACATCTTTGCCTTTTGTGCCATTTGTGATGGGAGGTACAGTCTCCTCCCCTCATGTAGACTCCAGCACAATGCTTCATCACCAACATCACCACCACCACCACCACCACCACCATCACCACCACCCAGGCCTGAGAGCTTCTAGCTACCCTTCCACGCCAGCTACCACCACCTCTGCAGGCACAGCCCTCAGGTTGCCACCACTGCAACCTGAAGAGGAAGAAGAGGAGGAAGAGGAGGAGGAAGATGATGATGAGGAAGAAGATGATGACTTATCTCAGGGCTATGATAGCTCAGAAAGGGACTTCTCA
Source organism: Dromiciops gliroides (assembly GCF_019393635.1). NCBI lineage: Eukaryota > Metazoa > Chordata > Mammalia > Microbiotheria > Microbiotheriidae > Dromiciops > Dromiciops gliroides. The sequence continues at coordinate 178,543,499 of NC_057862.1, forward strand.
CTCATTGATGACCCTATGATGCCAGCCAACTCGGACTCCAGTGAAGATGCTGATGACTGAGGTCCCAGCATGGTCCCCACTGCTTTAGTGGCTGTTGAATTTTTTTCATTCACTCTGGCCCTTGGACTGTGGAAAAAAGAAAGGGGCAGGAGAGAGATGGGAAAACCCAGGACTTGGGGAGGTGGAAAAGAAAAAGAAAACTTGTACCTAATTGCTCCCAAACATGAGAGGATTGGGTGGGCAGGGGAACTCATCAAATAATACATAACCACTTCCTCATTTCTGGGGAAGGAATGGAGACTGGAGCAGCTGGTGTGCTCATTTACCCCTTCCCTGGACACCTCCATTAACAGACTGTAGCGCTGGCCCCAGCCTCTGGCAGAGCCTGTTCCTGCTGGAACTGTGGATACAGGCTAGAGGGTCAGGAACTGTTACCTTCCTTCCCCTTGGCATTAATAAATTTAAGTTAATCCTTTTCCACTCTTCCCCAGTGATGTTTTTGCTCCTACATAATGTATTTCAGAGGTAAGAGTGTTCATTCTGAGCATACATTAGCCACTTTCTTAAACATCAGTGCTTCTCAAATCAATTAGTTAACCAAGCCAATGACCTATGTGGGGCTTTGAAATGAAATAAGCTTATAGCAGGTGAATAGTGTGGCAAGTGTGCTTCAGTTGTCCAGATGAGATTGTTCCAGAGGTGGGGGCAGAAAACAATTTCTCCATGCCTTTATGATCCTGGTATTTGTACTCTCTGGTCCTAACAGGAATTTAAACGGACATATGGCCACGCTTCTTTTCAAGGTCATTAATGAGTACTGTGACACTGGGCACTAAACCAGTGGGAAACAAGACCTAACGACCATGTGGCCGGCCTCTTTCGCACTGGTTTTCATCCTGCTCTATTTTGGCCCAATCACCCCTTCCCATTTTATTTCAGTGCCCCAAGTAGATGAAGCTAGGGCCAAGTCATCAGAGTGCTATCTCGCGATGAAAGCTTCCCCGTGGCCGCAGGCTGCAGGCGTTTAGCACCAGAGCCCACATGGGAAAGGGACGTATATTCCTCCCCTCAGCACCGGGCCGGCTGGGAGGGAGGGGAGGAGAGGTTAACCACTGCCGGGCTGGGGGCCCACTTCACAGCTCCCCCAAACCATCATCGGCGGAACCAGTGGTCTGAGGCCTGACCTCGTCTCTCAGCAGAAATCCGCTCGCCCCCCCAGCCCTAATTAACCGGACGATTTCCTGTTCTCCAACACCCTCAGAAAGACGGCGCAGTTTCCTGCAGCCCGGTCTTCTCTGTAGGGGTGGGGCCTCTTGAGGCCCGCGCGCTGCGACCGCGGAACGCGCGCGCTAGCCCCTCACGTGCGGGGCGGGGCCCGCGCGGCCGCTAGCTGCTCTCCTGAGTTCCGGCCCCCTCTGCTTCCCGCTAGTAAAAGGTGCTCTGGCAGACCACGTGCAAGAGCGTGGATGTAGCGGGCGCGTCTCCGCTCGAGTCACGTGAGGATGCGTGCTCGCGCGTAGCCGCGCAAGAGTTTACTGGAAAACCCCGCGAAAATCTGGGTCTTCTGTCCGCTGCGAATTTCGTGAGGTTTTTGTTTTTGTTTTTTAACTACACACGCCTACCCAACAACCTCCCGAGGAAAAAAAAATTGTAACTCCCTGAGTCCCGGAAGCGGAAGGAGCCCTCCCCCCCCCCTTTTCCCGGAGTCTACTTCCGGGTCACTAGGAGAGTGCGGGATTCCGGGGCCGAGAGCGGGCGGTGGAGCCGGGACCTCGCGTGATTCTCGGAGCCCAAAGAAGAGTCGCGTCCCGGGGCCATGGCGGTGACTCTGGACAAAGAAGCCTATTACCGGCGAGTGAAAAGGCTCTATAGCAACTGGCGGGTAAGGAAGAGCTCATAATAATCCCCAGGGAGAGCCTTTTTCGCCATCCCATAATGCCTCTGCCTCTCGGCGCCCTTTTTTCCTTTCCCGGAGGGATTTCCTCAGGTTCCATTCCCTTCGCTTGCCCCTTCATCATTCACCACCGTCGGCCCCTCGCGGCGTCAAGTGATGAGTAGGGAGCCCCCCAACCTTCGCACTTTGGCCGCCACCACCATCTTCCCCGCTGGCCAGTCCCGAGTCACGCATTATAATCCTCTCAGAAGCTTCCCGCCCTCTCGCTCTTGCCAGTCAGTGATCACATCCTACACTACCTTTCCTGCAGCATTATTCATACAGCCTACTCACAGCCCTCCAAGAACGACTACGCTCCCCCTTACGGCCCTACCAGAATCCCACCCACCCTCGAATGGCAAGATTGAGTGGGCTGGAATGGTGTGAGTCTGGGTGTGAGGATGTCTATCAGGAGGAGGCTGATTTTTAGAATCGGAGGACCCTCCCCCCCCCCCCCGACTCCCGCCTCTTTTTTATTTCTGTTATTGCTATGTATGCTGCTCCTAAGGCACTATCTGCCAGCATCCTTGGTAACAATAAAGGCGGTGTGATTGTTTTCCTGCTTTTAGGATTTCTGGGGCACGGGGTCAGAAAAAGCTGTTGTTAATGCGGCTTTATCTCATTTCTTTTAAAGAAGGGAGTCTTTTTGTTGGCTTTTAAACACATGTAGTTGAACTTGACGTTAGTGACAGTAATTCTTTACAGCCTGAGTTGCTAAGCTGAGGCCTGTCCTGTGTTCAATAAACAAAATATCCAAGAGGAACAATTATCAATGAAAATTTAGAAAAGACTTTGCATTCTAGTTCCAAATCTTCAGTACCCCATCTTAGTTTGGAATAAGAGGTTATGCTCCTACCCTCCAATGGCACCACCTCACCCCCTGTAAAAAGTATGCTAGTTAAATTTTAACTCACATTCTGCTATTAGACCTATTAAATATTTGTAGACATTTTTTCTTGGAACTGTCTGTGATAGTCTTTAAAATGAAATATTTTTATCTGTATTGCCACATGAAAATCTGTACTTGGTAAATCAGCATATGCCAGCACAAGAGAAAATATGCATTAAAAAATGCATAGAAATTCTTTTTTAGTTTGTGACTTCCTAAAATTGTCTTAAGCAGATTCTTTTACTTACGTTTATTACTATTTTAAGATTGCAGGGGAAATCCCGAATATAATAACTGTACCAATTCAAACTTCTCTGTGAAGCTGCTATTTTCTAAACGTTTAGATCAAAGTAAACTGACTAGTTAAAACTGTCAAGTACTAATCTTTTTTCCTTCCCCACTTTGATAAAAAAATTAATATGAAAATTGTTTCTCACATAAGTTTCTAGGTGTTTGATTTTCCATAACTTTTTCTGGCTGACTGTGAACCAGTTAATTGATTGTACTGGTTGTGAAAGTCACTTAAACTTAGCTTTAATATTTTAAATAAGATATATTATAATCTGCCATATTTGGGAAGTTGGTGGAAATCCCTGTTGACATAGAGAAAGCTATCAGTATAAAATGCTATCTTTAAATCAGTAAAGTATAGGCTTCTGCCTAGAATTTTCCTGCGTTTATTTAAAGTTGTAGCAATTTCTTTTTACTGTCTCACTATTTACTTGGTAACAATTTATGGGTTATAAAAATAAGAGATTGGAGCATGTTAAGTGCTAGATAAAGCAAAGGTACCATGGGATGTCAGCATTCAAGTTGTATATAAAATGTATTAGTTTATTAAACTATTGGCCCAGTTGCAATTTAATTACTAGAATTCTGTATGAGTACATGTTCTGCATTTTTATAAGTTATTATTAATAAATGAGTGTACTTAATATTCCATTTGCAGAGCTTTCTGTACATATTTAGTCTATCCAAAATACTTTCATTCATGTCCATTGTGTGTAAAGAACTGCACTAGGCCTTGTAGAAGATAGGAAGCTTAAATCTCAACTTTCAAGGATCTTCTGGTCTAATAACTGTCGATACACATTATGTGATGGATATATTAGACATTTAATAAAAGAAAATCTTCCGTAAGGTCTGAGGGAGAAAATTACTAGCAACTGAAGGAAAAATGGAATTCTTCCTGGAGTAAGTAGTAGTGTTTGAAGTGAATTGTAAAGGTTGGGGTGCATACGTTTATTTAGAGGGGCTGTGGGGTGGTGTTTTTTTGTTTGTTTGAATTTTTCCCTCCACCCTTTTTTTTTTTTTTTTAAAGGATTTAAGATGGGTACTGACAGCAATTGGAAGTTCTTGTATAAGCTCCAGGCCTTGACCTTCTAAACAGTCTCTAATCTTCAGAGAGGTCCCAGTAACTAAAAATTAACTGGAATGAGCTCCCTAATATCTTAAGATTTGCCGCTTTTAAGCATGCTTCTCTTTGGATTGTATGACTGGTCATGGTGACTTCTTCCAATGTTTCTTCTACTTGGGGCCCAATGAGGGACCAGAGCAACTTCAAAAGTCTTCATTTTATTTTCATCCCAAATAATATATTCCTTCTCTACCCATATAGCATCCCTTGAAACAAGGGTTTTTTGTTGTTGGTTTTGTTTTGTTTTTAAAGAAAAGAGATGAGTGTAGTGGCACATACCTGCAATCCCTTCTACCAAGGATTCTGCTGTTGGTAGATCTCTTGAGCTTAAGGAGTTCTGAGCTACAGTGGATGAAATCATTATCAAGTGTCCATACTAAGTCTGGCATCAATAGAGTGAACCCCAAGGAGTGGAGGGGGGAGCACCAGATTGCCTAAAGTGGGGTGAACTCATTCATCTTGGAGCAGAACAGGTCAAAGTTACCTTCCCAATGAGTAGTGGAATGAGGTCCCTGAGTAGCTCTTGATTAACAATCAGGCAGGATAGGGAGACCCAATGCTTTTTTTTTTTTTTAAGAAAGAAGAAAAAAGTTCCAGAAATCCATCACATCGATTGTATTTGATAGTGTGTGCGATATTCTACACCTATAGCTACACCCAAAAAAGAAAAGAAAAAAATAAGATAGGAGGTAACATTTTATCCATTCTTCCCTGAGCAACTTTTACAAATATAAAAGGAACTGTTTCACTGTGCCCATTTGGGACTAATGATCCTATAGCAGATCAATTGACTTCTTCTCAGTTTCTCCATACCTTAAGGCAGCTCTACCTAAGCTATCACATTGCCTAGCCAATTTTGAGAATGTATATATCCAAATGTCAAGTGCATCAGAAAGACATGATCTCTTGATGTCTACTTGCTACAGGGAACTTTCCTACTTCAGTACTTAGTAATTTATGATTTCATCAGTTTGGATACTTTCTTTACCTATATAGATCATATTTTATCTTACTACCATAGCCCTTCTCTTAAAAAAGAGAAAGTTATCAGAATTGAAAAATGTTTATCACCAGATAGCCACCCTTTTGGTGATGAGTCTCAGATTTGTTATCCTGGCATTCAGGTAATAAACATTATTTTCTCTCTAGCCCTACTGATTAACCTTTCTAGCTTGGTAGGAACTTCCAAAGCTTACTTATACTTTGCCATAGCCTTCAAAAATGATACCACAGGGGCAGCTAGGTGGCGCAGTGGATAGAGCACCAGCCCTGGAGTCAGGAATACCTGAGTTCACATCCGGCCTCAGACACTTAACACTTACTAGCTGTGTGACCCTGGGCAAGTCACTTAACCCCAATTGCCTCACTAAAATAAAGAAAAAAACCTGATACCACAATGAAGTATGAAAATAGAATTTACTGAAGGACGGGGATACATGAATAATACAAATGCATTTAAGTTACTAATATATGCCAGACAGTGCATAAATATAAAAACAAGACACTCCTTGTCCTCAAAGAGTTTTCATTGTAATAAAGGGTGATAAAATATAGTGCTCTTGTAGGGTAGATAGCAAGAACTAAAGGTCTTGAGAAAAAGAGGGTTACAAACTATACCTGGATTAGTTTTTTAAAACAGTTTGTCTTACTGCCTTTTGTCCTTATATCACCGTTTCTTTCTACTTCCCTCCAAAATTAATCTTTGGTGACAGAGAAAAACAATTAAACAAAATATCCAATATAGATACCTTGATTGACCTTCCTAGATCAGTTTTTCGAAAAGTCATGAAATGATCCTAAACCTCTCTGGAAATCTCAAAGATGTTTGTCAAAATTCCCCCAGTGAAATTTCCGATTTCCTTGGTCCTGATGAAGGTGTTACCCTTTTTGATTTGTTCAGTAAATATAAGACAGGAACTCTAAAGAAGATAGTTATATAATGATCTTTGTCATAAATAAAACATTATGCATTCAGTTATTATGTTGCCCCGTTTAATTTTGTATATATGAGCATGCATTCAGAAAACTTTTTGGAGAATATAGGTGTGTGATTTATATTAGATGATTAAATAACATGGTTATAGTTTTTTCTGTTATTTTTAAGTTGGATATAAAGCCTCTGGTCAAGAATATAAACCCTTTTCACAAATACTTCTTCTTCTTCTTCTTTTTTTTTTTTTAGTGAGGCAATTGGGGTTAAGTGACTTGCCCGGGGTCACACAGCTAGTAAGTGTTAAGTGTCTGAGGCCGGATTTGAACTCAGGTACTCCTGATTCCAGGGCCAGTGCTCTATCCACTACGCCACCTAGCTGCCCCACAAATACTTCTTTGGGAAAATAAAATATGTATTTCAAGTACATATAGCCCTGAACATTTGATTTGAATATAATTAGAACCAATCCACCAAGCATTTAAGTATCTCCTATGTGTAGGGCACTAAAGATAAAAAGAAAGCCACAAGTGATAAAGCAATCCCTGGCTTCAAGGAGCATACATTCTTCTTACATCTTATATGGGTATTTTTATCTCTCTTACTTGAGTTTAAATCATCTTTAATTCATCTTATGCATGTATGAAACTTTGTAAGCTCTTTGAAGGCAGTGGGGGGGGCTGGGATATCTTTGTATTCTTGGTACTTAGGACAGTGCATTGCACATAAGTTCTCAAACTCATCATCAGTATTTTTTTTGTTGCAATATCAATGAAAAGATCGCTAAAAGGAAGTCAACTCTATTAATTAAAAAACCAGTGCTGATCCCAGTGAACAGATAATGAAACATCTCTTCTCTTGGCGGAGGCTAGGACCTACATGTTTGGAGTGTTATGTTCGTCTTCAGTCCTGGTCACTGTCATATATTTTTGCTTAACTGTTTTTCTTTATTAGAAGGGAACTTTACATTAGGTAGGAAGACTGTAGAGGAATATTTCTAGAAATGACTAATGTGAAAACAAAGGGCGTTGATATAGCTGGAGATATCCCATCCTCTTGTAAAGTCTAAATTACAAGATAGCAGTATTAGTCAAGGACAGTGGTCAGGTGTTACTTTGTTTCTTTTTGTTGACATTGTATCACAATGTTTATCTAATACCCTTGGAAATCATTAGGTCACATGAGTTTTCTCTGGGCCCGAATTCCTTTCAGGGTTTTGTTCTAATTATCTTCTGTAGAGAAATATTTGAAGATAATCACTGGAAAGGATCAGACATCATTTAAAAATGTCCTCAGTGGAGATTATAACATATTCTGTGATAAATGGCAACTTCGTGAGAAATAGCTTATTAATAGAGAAATATAAACAATTTGCTGAGGTTTGTTCCCTCCCATTCCCCACTGTCAATCCCAAATTTTATAAGTATTTCTTTTTCATCTGTTGAAATCCCAAATAATTTTCCAGTATCATTTAAAATAGCTGGATTTAAGTGTACTCTTGTGGTTGGGTTTGTGTTTTGGAGTTTTTTTGGGGTGAGGCAATTAGGGTTACACAGCTAGTAAGTGTCAGGTGTCTGAGGCCAGATTTGAACTCAGGTCCTCCTGACTCCACGGCCTGTGCTCTATCCACTGAGCCCCCACAATGGGCAGAGAGGTGGCGCAGTGGATAGAGCACCGGCCCTGGAGTCGGGAGGACCTGAGTTCAAATCTGGCCTCAGACACTTGACACTTACTAGCTGTGTGACCCTGGGCAAGTCACTTAACCCCAATTGCCCTGCAAAAAAAAAATCCTCACCTCATGCATTCGACTTTGTTTTTTAGCCATCTTCAAATTCCAAAAGAAGTTTCTCAAAAGAACCCAGAAATTAGTTGTCTTAGTGTTATAAGCAATAAATGAAAACAAATATTTTATTATACACAAAGTTAGTGGAAAATACAACATATATAAGTGTTAAGTATAGCAAGATACTTAGGAAAATCTATCAGGATTATACTGCGTACTGTTTGTCAAGTGCTGTACTAGGTACTAGGGATATGAAGAATGAAGCAGTTCTTACTCAAGGAGCTAACAAGTGCACATATATAGAATAAACACAAAGTATTGGATTGGCAATTGGAGGGATCAGAAAAGACTTAAAGTTGAAGGTAGTGCTCAAGCTATAACTTGAAGAAGCGATGGGTTCTATGAAGCAGTGTTAAGGAGAGAGTTCAGTAGCTATCTATGAAGAAATATGGGACCAAAACAAAACAGGAGGGGGCAGATTTAAAGTAATGCAGGGTAAGGTGTATTAAACTGGGGAGAGGCGTATGAGGCAATGGTTTATTTCATTTTTTTAAAAACTAAGAAAAAAATTACACTTATACAGCTTTATGTCTAGCTCAGTTTCTCATTCAGTGCTTGATTTATTTGCCTTCCTAGTGTCCAACTACTTTGGCAACTAGGGGCTTTAGAATGAAGTGGGGTGGAGTTGGGGGGGATAGAATCTTACAAAGCTATTGGTCAGGATGTTTTTCTCTCCTTTCTATAGAATGGTTAGAGAGATATGGGAATGGGGTCTTAATAGCTCTGAAATCACCAGATATTTGCCTTCTTTCAAGAAGTTACCTAAGAACTATGATTGTAACAGGGGGAGCTGAAAAGATACCCAAAATGCAGGGGAGGGGCATTGCTTCACCTCCTTTGTGGATAAATACCTAAGTTTGTGGTCTTCTTTTGGCAATATGCAGTTGAAAAAATTTTAAGTGAACAAATACTCTGCTCTTTGTGTTTCAGAAAGGAGAGGATGAGTATGCCAACATTGATGCCATTGTTGTTTCAGTAGGTGTTGATGAAGAAATTGTTTATGCCAAATCTACAGCACTTCAGGTAACTAGGTGGAACCATCAAAAACGGGTATTAGCAAAGTTTTTGCCCTGGGTACTATTGGCAAAGTTATTGGGGGGGGTGGGGTGAGGCAATTAGGGTTAAGTGACTTGCCCAGGGTCACACAGCTAGTAAGTGTCAAATGTCTGAGGCCACATTTGAACTTGGGTCCTCCTGAATCCAGGGCCAGTGCTCTATCTACTATGCCACCCAGCTGCCCCAGGCAAATTTAATCAGGATGGGGGTGGGGGGGAATAAAAGGAAAAAAGATAAAAAACTAGAGAGAGGGAGGGAGGGAAAGAGAATGCCCTCAAAAGTGGTCTTAAGTGTTGCTCTTGGCTCTCCCAGCTTTGATTGTAGTTGCCTATTAGGGCAGGGGTAGGCAAATATCCCACTAACAGAAGCCAATCCTAATCCTAGTAGGATACAGTTAACATTCTTTGGTGATTAAGTTCCATTTCTGCCTATGAGTATCATGACTTTTCACCCAGTCTCTTCTTTTTACCCATAGACATGGCTTTTTGGTTATGAGCTAACTGATACCATTATGGTGTTCTGTGATGACAAGATCCTCTTCATGGCCAGCAAGAAAAAAGTAGAGTTCTTGAAACAAATTGCCAACACCAAGGGTAATGAAAATGCAAATGGTGCTCCTGCCATTACACTGCTGGTTCGAGAAAAAGTAAGAAATTAAAAGAATTTATTGCTAAGACTTAAGTGTTTAACATAGTGACAATAATACCAACAAAACTATAAGAGTATTAGGATGTGGCATTAAATTCAGATCTTCATGAATATTTGGGAGGAAGGAGTTCTTTATTTTTAAGTTCTTTTCTTGGACTTTTTAACTACCAAATCTATTAGGGTTATGTGTTTGTTCTCCATGGAAACTGGTAGGGAGGTTTTTTGGTTATTTTAATCTATGTTTAATATTAATTACCACACATCTTTCTGGCTAACTTAATCATAACCATGGTATTCCCAATACTTCAGGATCTATTTTGTTGTTGTTTATATTTTTAATTCTATTCATTGCCTTCCTGTCCTTAATCATTTTCTTTCTTGAGCTATTATTCATTTGTGCTTAGTAATAAACCAGCTTAGTCATAGCTGTCATCAGGGAATGTGGGCCATTATTTCCCTTTCAGTTTAGGTAAATCAGGCCTACTGTAGAGAAATTAATGCTAAGTCCAGGTTTGGCTTTTTTGTTTAGCTAAATGCTGCATTATATCTAAAAATTGTTAGAGAAATCTAATTCTTACATATTGATAATAAACATCACCTTCCTTTTGGTGTGGCTAGAATGAGAGTAATAAAGGCAACTTCGACAAAATGATTGAAGCCATTAAAGAGAGCAAGAGTGGCAAGAAGATCGGGGTATTCAGCAAAGACAAATTCCCTGGAGAGTTCATGAAGAGTTGGAACGACTGCCTTAACAGAGAGGGCTTTGAAAAAGTAAGAGAATTGCTGGAGACCAGAATGAGTGCTGTTAAGAAAGCTTAAAGTATAAGTGTGGTTCCATAGTAGTGTAAGGGAAGTAAATTCATTCTCAAGCAGTAGAATACTATACTTCATATTTCTTTTTTAGTTTTCAAGAAGTGAGGCACTTGTACTTTTTGGTGATGATAAGATTAATAATGTTCAAGGACCTCAAAAATACCAGAAAATCTTTTTGACCAAGAAATCAAGACAGTCTTCCATAGTCTTACTTAACTTTTTTTTTTCTTTCTTTCTTTCTTTCTTTCTTTTTTTTTTTTTTTTTTTTGGTGAGGCAATTGGGGTTAAGTGACTTGCCCAGGGTCACACAGCTAGGAAGTGTTAAGTGTCTGGGGCCGCATTTGAACTCAGATACTCCTGACTCCAGGGCCGATGCTCTATCCACTGCACCACCTAGCTGCCGCTTTTACTTAACTTTTAACTGACTTGTTTCCTCTAGTCCCCAGCCTTTGTTTTGTTTTGTTTTAATCTAGAGTCAATTTATGTTTTATAGATAAAATAGGTCATTTCTTCATATTTCCCTGGTATGGCTGGGCAAAAAAAGATTTTTTTTTTCTGACCATTTTTTGGAATTTTGTCCAGTCATGACATAGTATTCATATTTTTTTTTCCTTGTTAACCCTCCTCCCCCACACCCTCAGTTTATAGATTCTTTCAACGAATATTTGAACATTTAGTGTGTAAAAGGAGCTGTGGGCTAAATTCTGTGCCATTAAGGCTCCTTACAGCTCTAGATGTAAGATCAAAACACATTCCCTGCCCTCACAGATCTCATTATCTACCTCTACTTCATTAATAGTTCTCTTATTTCAGGTTACATATTCCTTTGTCCACAGATTGATATCAGTGCAGTTGTGGCATATACCATAGCTGTGAAAGAGGATGGAGAGCTTACTCTGATGAAGAAAGCAGCTAATATCACTTCTGAAGTCTTCAACAAATTTTTCAAGGAAAGAGTCATGGAAATTGTTGATGCAGATGAGGTAACTGGTGAAGATCAACAACTTCAGAATGTTTTTTTAAAGTAAATGAAAATTTTAAAAAAATAAAGTAAATGAGAAGTAAATCTTAAAATAGTAAAAGAGGATATTTTGCTACAATTTTCTAAGAAAAGAAAAGCACTTCTTCCCCCTGCGTCCCCAGTTCTTTCTCCTACCAGATCATTCTTTTAAAATTATTTTATTTATTCTAGTAATACTGCTTAGAAGTTTCCTCATGCTGTAGAACAAAGTGAAATTCACTAAAATCATGTAACCCTAGGAGTAGAGGGTGATTGTACATTTGTTTTGGTTTTTTGTTTGTTTTGTTTTTCGGGGAATTAAGGTTAAGTGATTTGCCCAGGGTCACACAGCTAGTAAGTATCAAGTATCTGAGGACAGATTTAAACTCAGGTCCTCCTGAATCCAGGGCTGGTGCTCTATCCACTGTGCCACCTAGCTGCCCCCCATACATTTGTTTTGAATAGTAAAATTCCTTAAAAATAGAACTTTGGTCATTTGGTAGTGGTATAGCTATCACCTCCTTCAAGAACAATTGCAAATAGAAATCATAAATGAGAAAATATATCTTTTGAGATTTGTGTGCCATCAGGCACCATGTTGCATACCCCCCCTTCCCAATATTAAAGGATCAAATAAGCAGGCTGTCCCTATAATTGTTGCCTGCTTCCTGGATGTATTTGTAGAAAGTTCGTCACAGCAAATTGGCTGAGTCTGTGGAGAAGGCCATTGAAGAAAAGAAGTACCTGGCTGGAGCAGACCCTTCTACAGTGGAGATGTGTTATCCTCCCATCATCCAGAGTGGTGGCAACTATAATCTCAAGTTCAGTGTAGTTAGGTAAGCAACTATCCTTCCAATCACTGTTAGTAGTAGCCTTATGATAGTACCCTCATAGCTGCAGCTATGAGCTAATTTCTCCATTCTGAAGAAATTGTTCCTTTCATTTCACAATGGACTGAAAGATATGTGGCTCCTCATCCCTATATTACTGAACTCAATAAGTAGATTCCAGTCAATATTTTTCTTTCTTCCCTAGAGCATTGTAAATTATGCTAGCAATTTCACAATTGGTCTTTACCCTGAACTTTAGGCCACCATTCTGCTTTGAGCAAGAACCAAGGAATATACTTGCCCTGGTATTACATAGTATGAGTACTGAGTACTTCAATACTGTCATGGTTTTCTATCTTGGGTCTCAAGTGACAAGAACCACATGCATTTTGGGGCCATCACCTGTGCCATGGGTATTCGCTTCAAATCCTACTGCTCCAATCTCGTGCGAACCCTGATGGTAGATCCTCCTCAGGAAGTCCAGGAGAATTACAACTTTCTGCTCCAGCTACAGGAAGAGCTGCTGAAGGAACTGAGACATGGTAAGATTTCTGCAAAAGATAGGTTGAGTAAATGTACAGAAACATGGGCTTTTGTCTTTTCTGCATATGCTTAAATCTCTACTAGACAAACTGGTTTCTGATTTTAATTATTGGAAGAGTGGGGAGCACATTTAAGATATTTATAAATATTTCATGAATAGTTAAAATATTTTTCATGCTTGTAGAAGTAGCATGTTTTGATGCATATCTCAAGATTAACTCCCACATTCTACTTTCCTCAAAATTAAATCTGGTTTTCTGCTGACATGCCATTTTAAATCTATCCTATAAATACTACATTTCTCGTTGTTTAAGCTTTCAGATTTTTCTAATGAAAATTCAGGAAACCTAGGGTATCAGAAGGATTTTATACATAAGGAGAAATGGAACATCTATAGGAGAGAGTCTAAATTCTCCCATTAATTCATGTCTGAAATAAATCATGTTGGATCTAAGACTGACCTAGATGCTATTATAATTCAGAAAGTATCTACTAGATGACTTAGATCTGCAATTATCCACCAGCTAAGCTCCACTTGATTATAGAGGGTTGTTTTTTGTTCATCTGTTATTGCTAAAGCCTCCTGACTTTACTCTTCTAAGATAGACTTTGAGAAAATCTTAGCAAAGACCTTGTTGTTGTTGTTGTTTAGTCATGTCTAACTCTTCATGACCCCATTTGGGGTTTTCCTGGCAAAGATACTGGAGTAATTTGCCATTTCCTTCTATGGTCCATCATTTCATTAAGCTAACTAGAACAAAGCTTCTTAAACTGGTACATAACATTGTGAGGGTCGCAAAAAATTTGGCAACAGTAAAAGGTTATATATGTGTCTTTTATATACATATATACCTGGGGTTGCATAAAAATTTCTCTGCCAGAAAGGGGTCACAAGTGGGAAAAGTTTAAGAAGCCCTGAACTAGAGAACACTCCGATTTGAAATGTTCATCCATTCACGAACTAGATAGGTAGGGAAAAGGGAGGCTGTGTTGTCCTGATTGTAAAAAAGGAAATCTTAATTTGCAATATTTCAGACTTTATAGTTTATAGTATGATGGTTGTCAACTAACTCCCACTATCCCAACCCAGATTTGATTTCCACCGTAGAGATTGAAGAGTGGATAAAACAAAGTTTGCTGGGAAGGTTTTATACTTTTTTGAAAGTTAATACTTGAAGTCAGGTGGAAACACAGTCAAGACAGCTATATACTTGAAGAGATTTCCAGTTTCGTGTACAATCCTCTGTTATTATATACCTATGGAAATACTCAATTTATTTGATATTTGTTGGGTTTGGAATTGCTTTTCAATTGTAACTTTAAAAAATAAAAAGGATGGGGCAGCTAGGTAGCACAGTGGATAGAGCACCGGCCCTGGATTCAGGAGGACCTGAGTTCAAATCCGGCCTTAGACACTTTAAAAGTCTCATATTCTTAGATTTCCCTCCTCTCACTTACTTTGGCCATAGGTGTGAAGCTATGTGAAGTATACAATGCTGTCATGGATATGGTCAAGAAACAAAAACCAGACCTGCTCAACAAAATCACCAAAAATCTTGGGTAAGGGATTCTGTAAGACACAAATATAATTTTGAATTAAATCTCTTCTGTGGGCAGTAACTAATAGAATCATCCTTTTAGGTCAATTTATGACTAGCAGAAATAATTTCAGGGGGCCCTTCACACTGTATTCTAAGCAGTACCCTATAGAAAATATTCAGTTAAGTTCTACTTTTGAAAAATTCTAGGCAATCTTCTTAGATGAAAGCCATTCCAGGGTACATACTTGTTCTTCCTGGGCCTCTGAAAGATGAGAAGAAATGTGTCAGGCTGTACCAAGTGCTGGCTCAGTTGGCTGCCAGGGCTTGAAAATCCAGTTACCAGCTTGTCACAACTGGATCGTGTGGCCTAGTTATGGGTGAGTGAAGTGGAGCTTAGCCTACCTTCATGGCCATTCTAGTAGCATACCCCTAACAGTTTCTGAGAGCCATACTGGGTGTGGGTGTGGGTGTATGTGGGTATAACAGAAAGAGAGAGCTCCTGGCTTTGATTTTTGGACTAGTGTAGTAAAATTTAAATGTTTGAAAGGATGGGCACTGGGAAGCAAAAAAATGGGGAGGGCTTGATTATAGAGGTAGAAAAGGTACCTCATTTAGGTTTAAAAAAAAAATTCTTGCAATCACTGGACTAAACATGAAGAGCCTAAAGGCTATGAACCCTAATCCCACTTCATAACTGATTGACTGATGTGGACAAATTACATGATAATGTTTGAGGCTCCTTCCATATCTGTAGCAAAATTAAGAGTAGTATTTTGTTAGTACCCATATAGTGGAAGAGTTGTGAGAACTAAGTCATATATACCCTTTGTACTTTGCCAGATATCCATATTTAGGTATTTTCAGCTTGTGTTGAATTCTTACTTCACCTCTTTTATAGGTTTGCAATGGGAATTGAGTTCCGTGAAGGATCCTTGGTAATCAATAGTAAAAATCAGTACAAGTTGAAAAAAGGTGAGGCAATGCAAGTATCTTCCTTTGTCCCATTTCCCCTCTTCTCTATAAAATTTTTGTTCTTTGTTGATCCTGATTTTTGCTCTTTTAGGGATGGTTTTTAGCATCAATATGGGATTCTCAGATCTGACTAACAAGGAAGGAAAGAAACCAGAAGAAAAAACCTATGCCCTCTTCATTGGTGACACAGTTCTTGTTGATGAGGTGGGTGTCAATCGTTTGGGGCACTGGTGTTCAACAACTTTGGAAGCATGTTTCATGCTTAGGTCTTTTGTGATGGGTGAAATCTGAAATACCTGAGAAAAGAAGGTTTCAGGCTTCCAGATTTATTAAGCAGTGCATGCCATTTGTATAACAAAATCAGGACCAGGTCTTCTCAGCTTGGCACTGGACCCCAAATACATTTTTATGCATTAAAAGAAAACAATTAACAGGATATAAACCAGGATGCAAGATTAGGTAATCTGATTTCTAATTGGAGGAAAGATGAGGGACTTTCCAAGTTTCTAGGGGGACAATGAACAGGTACAATTCCCTGAAATCAGAAAAAGAGGAATTCCATTCTCCCTTTCCCCCTAACTGTCTGTATTCAGTCAAAGAAACAAGAAAACAACAACTGAGTATTATGAGGCCAGTTTTCATATAAGACACATGGGTTGCTTTAAATACAGAATATGAGAAAACTCATTGTATCGGTCTTTGGATCTGACTGGGTTTCTAGTCAGCATAACCTAGGTAGAGACCTAAGGATCTCTAAGTAGCAGATAGAGGGGGTCCAGCTTCTCAGCCACACACAGCTAGGTTCAACCGATATAATAAGGTTTTCTCCCAATTCCCACAATTGAATAAAGTTTTCTCACAAGACAGAATTTGGACTAGACTTAAGATTGAATAGAAAGGGAAGGAACTGAGCTAGATCCAGAACTGAGTCACAAGATGGACTTAGTGTGGTTCACACAATTCTCTCATTTTTCACATTCTGTTAACTTGTTTTAGTGACCCGAATGATGATCATTGTCTGAGAACAAATTGTTAGGTCATCATCCAAGGGAAAATGTTTGTAACTAAGATCAGAGGAATCATTTGAACCAATATTGACCAGATTAGCTCTAGGACCATACTGTTTAAGATAGTTCAACCAGCATTTATTAAGCACCTATGGTGTACTACGTACTATGAATTCATAGAAACAAACATAACTCCTGCCCTATATGAGCTCAAAATCTTGGTAATCCGTATCTAGAGAATGAAAACCAATATTCTTTAAATATCGATTGAGTCGTCACTAAATACAAAGTATTACTTACTTTGCTGAGTTGAAAAAAGAACATGCTATCATTATCTCTAGCAATGTCCAACTTCTGTTCTTTGTCCTAGGATGGTCCAGCTGTTGTTCTTACTTCTGTCAAGAAGAAAGTGAAGAATGTGGGCATCTTCTTAAAGGTGAGAAAGCACAGGAAAATGTTCATATTTTTTTCAGTACTATATCACATCAGATGCTTGCAGTCTGCTTCAAGTTTTTTATTCACAAGAAGTGGAGTGTGTCACCTGTTGTTTATTCAAAAATGGGAATTTTTTAAAAACAATATAAAAAGCAGACTGGCCCTGGATTCAGGAGGATCTGAGTTTAAATCCAGCCTCAGCCACTTGACACTTACTAGCTGTGTGATCCTAGGCAAGTCATTTAACCGACATTGCCGCACCCCTCCCCCTCCCCCCCCAAAAAAGCAGTCCCTTCACTATTCCTTCCCAAATCACCCATTTAACAAACTTTATTCTTAAATATAAAGAATAATTTTAATGCTTGTCGGTTTTGTTCAATTCAGTGAGAATATTGGTATTTAAAAGTGAAAAACTTTTTAAGATCCATGAAATTGTTGACATAATCAAGTCATAATTCATTTCTCACTCCAGAGTTACAATATTGATGATGACACTATTTCAGTTTCATAAAAGAGAATTTACTTCTGTGCAGATAGGCAGATCCAAATATTACTGAGTGTTTGGCCATATAACTAGAAATTTCTAGTGGTTAGGTGCTACTGGTTTGCTTAGTTAAATGACTAAGTAAAAACAGTTTTGCTAAAAATCTCAAGCAGACCATATTTTCCCACGAACCATATATTTTATGCCCATGGCATAAGAACAAGGTATATAAGTTTAGGGGGCTATTTTGTTCAAACATTCTTTTTTTTCTTCTTTTTTTTTGCGGGGCAATGGAGATTAAGTGACTTGCCCAGGGTCACACAACTAGTAAGTATCAAGTATCTGAGGTCGGATTTGAACTCAGGTCCTCCTGAATCCAGGGCCAGTGCTTTATCCACTGTGCCACCTAGCTGTCCCCTGTTCAGACATTCTAATGTGGAAAAACTCGATTTGTGTGTGTTTCACCACAGAATGAGGATGAAGAAGAAGAGGAAGAGGAGAAAGATGAGGCTGAGGACCTTTTGGGACGAGG
Organism: Dromiciops gliroides; assembly: GCF_019393635.1. NCBI lineage: Eukaryota > Metazoa > Chordata > Mammalia > Microbiotheria > Microbiotheriidae > Dromiciops > Dromiciops gliroides. The sequence goes on from NC_057862.1 coordinate 178,561,372, forward strand.
TTCAAGAGCAGCTTTGCTCACAGAGAGAACACGAGTAGGTGCCCTGTTTTGTAAATTGTTCACATCTTTTGCCTATGGGTGTTGTATGTGGTTTTAGTAACTTGCATTTATTCTCTTCCTTAGAATGAGATGACTGCAGAGGAGAAGAGGAGAGCACATCAAAAAGAATTGGCCACACAACTCAATGAGGAAGCCAAAAGGCGTTTGACAGAGCAGAAAGGAGAACAACAGATTCAGAAGTAAGAGAATTGCTGATGACTGGAGGGATTGAGCCCTAAGACTTCTTTTTTTTTTTTTTTTGGTGAGGCAATTGGGGTTAAGTGACTTGCCCAGGGTCACACAGCTAGTAAGTGTTAAGTGTCTGAGGTTGGCTTTGAACTCAGGTACTCCTGAATCCAGGGCTGTTGCTCTATCCACTGCGCCACCTAGCTGCCCCCAAGCCCTAAGACTTCTAAAGTCTCTCATTGTTCACTTTTATTGTTCCCATTCTAGAGCCCGAAAATCTAATGTATCCTACAAGAACCCATCGCTGATGCCTAAGGAACCACATATCCGTGAAATGAAGATTTATATTGATAAGAAATATGAGACTGTAATAATGCCCGTGTTTGGCATTGCAACACCCTTCCACATTGCCACAATTAAGGTAATTAACTACAATATTCTGGATTGGGTTTCATCTAAAAATCTTTATAGACCATTGTCCCTACTCATTATTAACTATGTTGTTTCACATTATCCTTCCTTGTAGCCCTACCTTCTTTAATGCACTTTTCCTGTTTTATTCACTATCTACTTTATGCACCTATTATTCTTTGTTTCTCTCCCCATTTTCACTTCTTAAAAAATTGAATGTTTCAGGTGAATATTCAGAACTAGATTGTCTGTCTGGTTTTTCCTAGGACTTCAGAAAAGGATGTTTCATCTTTTTTGGTTACACATTGAGAGTTTAATGCACTCTCAATACAATAAGCTATGCAGTGATAAATATTGGATCTTTGGAGACAAGTGTTGCTTAAGGTGGGGTAACCTCATCAAGCTTTTTTGATTAGGGAGGTAAATTTAGATAAGAAATGGTCTCTGCCTCCTGAATTGATTTAGTTTAGTAATAGAATATGACACACAGAAAGGAGGCAGGAAATATAGTTTGGCTTCAGTGTAAAGCATATATAAAATAAGGCTAAAAATGTAGTCTTGTCATGTTGTGAAGAACTCTGAATGTGAAGTTGAATTTGAACTTTTGATTATATACAACATAGAGAACCTTTAAAGAGCATAGTGATATCACCAGATCGATGCTTAAGGAAGACTAGTTTGGCAGTGATGTGAATGATCAATTGAAGGGCAGAGTGATTAGAGTCTGAAGACTTGTTGGGAGACTACTGCAATTGTCTAGTGGGTGGTGTTGGTGACATAAGCAGAAGTAGAAAAGGTCAGTGGAATTAGGTTTTGGAGAATTAATTCCTTATTGTAACATGAAGATGAATTGGGCATGGTTGCAAGTGCCTATAATCCTGTCTGTGAAGGAAACAAAGGCTAGTGGATCTTTTGAGCTCAGTAAGTCTTAGCTGCAGTAGGATAAGCTCACCAGAATTCTGCACTAAGTTTGGCACCAGTGTGATGATCTCCTGGGACCTAGGGCCACCAAGTTTATAAAGATGGGCAAACCTGTCCAAGTCAGGGAGACAACCTCAAAAAAAGAACCTTGGTTCTCAAATGCTATAACAATAATAATACATAAGATATGGTGAGTTTTAAATGCTTCAGAGAGTATTTGGGACCATTAACCCAGCTAAGTTTAGAGAGTTCATCACCATCTTTTGCTAATGATATGTTGAGGAAGGAGGGTGCAATGCATGATTCATGAAGAAATCTTTTAAGGCATAGAGGGATTGTGATCTGGATGTTTAGAAGTACTCTTCACAGATCTTTTAATATATTGTAGAGTTTAAGGTACCAGCAAGATATCTAGTTGAAGATGGTCTCTGGACAAGTAGACATGTGAATTTAAGGTTGAGGAAGAAGGGTCAGCACTCAAAATAAAGATTTGCAAAAGTAATCATTGAAAACCTGGAGGTAAATGAGATTGCTATTAGAAAGGTCCTCTTGTGAAAAGAGCCAGAGTCTTGAGGAACACACACCTAAAGGTTCTGACAATGAAAGAGATCTTTTTTTAATGGGACATTAGTGAATAGAAGAGGAGGAACTAACAATATTAGATGCTGCAGGAAGTGAGGAAGGATAAAAACTAACGAAAGATCATTGGACTTCATAATTTTAAGATTATTTGTGACCCGTGAAAGATACTTCTTTAAACTGGTTGAAGTGAGATTGCAGCGGTATTGAGAAAGTAGGAGTGAGAATATACAACTTTTTCCAGAAATTTGGCTATGAATGAAAAGGAGAGGCAGGAAATGTCTAGATGGCAAAGAAAATTTTTTTGTGTGTTTTTTGTCTTCCTTTTCTCTTTGAATAGAATATCAGTATGTCTGTGGAAGGAGACTACACCTATTTGCGAATCAACTTTTATTGCCCAGGCAGTGCTCTGGGCAGGAATGAAGGCAACATTTTCCCCAATCCAGAGGCTACATTTGTCAAGGAAATGTGAGTCCCAGGACACCACTCATGCCAACATCCCTACTGGCTAAAGGATAATTCCTGTATCTTGAGTTCCTCTTTGTCTAGCAAACTCCCAACATCTCCTGCAGGATTCATTTAAGGTCATTTGTATGATGTCCCTGGGAAAATAGAGACCTGTAGTCAGCATGGTTGCAAATTCTTACTACTCACTAAAAAGAAGTTAAATTTAAGAGAGAGAGAGAGAGAGAGAAGTCAATGTGCCAAATCTTCCCTCCATATAGGTGGATGCCAAGATAGATTGTTTCCTTGACTGAGGTATAATGGGGTAAATTTGAATTATTGTACCTGGCTTAAAGTTAAAAAGTTATTCTTGATTAGATTAACCATTTACAGATCTTTCCCTTTTGAAGAGCAAAATACATAATATGATGTTGCTCATCATCCTCTCTCTTCAATAAAATTCCCCTTGAGACATTAAGCTAAATAAACATATAGAAACATATAGGTCCTGAGTATAGTAACAGGTTCACTAGCCCAATAAGCAATTTGTCCTCTAACATTTGTTTTCCCTTCTACCATAGCACATATCGAGCTTCAAACATGAAGGCTCCTGGAGAACAGACAGTACCAGCTTTAAATCTGCAAAATGCCTTTCGAATCATAAAAGAGGTTCAGAAGCGCTATAAGACTCGGGAAGCGGAAGAAAAAGAAAAGGAGGTGAGCCTTGGGGGTCCTTGACTGTGGCTAGAACATGTGCATAGAAAAGGACACACAGATTACTTCATAGAGATATTTGGGGATGTAATTGCATCCTCATTCATTCTATTTCTTCAGGGCATTGTGAAACAAGATTCACTAGTTATCAATCTTAACCGGAGTAATCCCAAGCTCAAGGATCTGTACATCCGACCCAATATTGCCCAAAAGAGAATGCAAGGCTCCCTCGAAGCTCATGTCAATGGTAAGGATTCTTCTGAATCACTGGCAGGTATATAAAAAGCTGAGAAGTAAAATGAAAGGGAAAGTCTATAGTGTTTATATAATAATTTATAATGTATAACAGGGAAAAAAAATCAACTGTTTCTTTCCCTTCTAGTTTTTATGTGTGTGTGTGTGTGTTTTTTGTTTGTTTGTTTGTTTGTTTGTTTTGAGGCATTGCAGTGTTCTGCTTAGTTTAATAGTGTTGTTAGGCACTCAATTTCTTTATTTCATTCAGGATTCCGTTTCACATCAGTTCGAGGGGACAAAGTGGATATTCTGTACAATAACATTAAGCATGCCTTGTTCCAGCCCTGTGATGGGGAAATGATAATTGTCCTGCACTTTCACCTCAAGGTATACTATTAAGGGTGGGGAAGGGATCTGGAAGGGTCTTTGTTCCTCTGGTATCTGAATACACGAGGGCTCTTTTTCTCTTTCCATTTGTGAAATCTGAATTCTGCTCTTTGACTTTTGCACGTCATATCCACCGACTCCAAGGCCTAATCTTCTTATATGCCTTTATGGTCCCCTTTAGAAATCCATTCCAGTAGATAGGTAAGCTACTGCTCTTTATTCACAGAAATGAATTGTATGTAATACCTTCAGAGTCATCTAATCCTCTTAATAATATTCATGTTGTGGAAGTGCCTTAATAGGACCAGTGCTACTTCGATTATAGTGACAGTTATTTTTCTGACCCTACATGTTTCCTTTTTGGCTGTTGTGTAGTCTGAGTCTCCTGACTCCTGCTTTATGTTTTCTTGCTGCCAGAATGCCATCATGTTTGGGAAGAAGCGGCACACTGATGTGCAGTTCTACACTGAAGTGGGAGAGATCACCACTGATTTGGGAAAACACCAGCATATGCACGACCGAGATGACCTGTATGCTGAGCAGGCCAGTAAAATTCTGTATTTGATTTGAGGCAAGAAAAGACAGGATAAAATCTGAACTCTTTCATTGCCAGTACTTAGAGTAATAAATCAGTGACATTCTAAACCTATGTGAAGTAGAGCTTATTGGCTAGTGAGAAACTGTACAAAATTATAATCTCATGCACATCGTGCACAAGGCAGTTTTGAGTGTGTTCTACATATGTCACATATTGAGCTTCTTAAATGCTCTGTGAGTGAGGTATTATTATTCCCATTTTACAAGTGAAGAGAGGCTCAGAAATGTTAAGTAGCTGTGCAGGTACATACTCACATAACTAGGCATTTTCAAAGGCAGGATTTGGGCCTGGCTCTTTTGAAGACTTAGCCCTCTGTCCTCTGTATTATGCAACTTGCTGTTTTATTGATAAGTCCGTGGATAAAACATTAGTCCACAGATTTTAATATTTTCTCTGTCAATACTACTGTGACACTGAACAAACTGTTTAATGTATTAGTGCTTCATTATTCTCTTCCCTTCTTCTTCCCCCCCCCCCCCCCCCCCCCCGTAGCTCCAGAATATCCAGGGTATAAATAGCAAGAGCTGATGTTAGAGATGTATATGATAGCTATTTTGGAAGGGAACATTGTATTTAAAAATAAAGGTGATGGGGGGCAGCTAGGTGTCACAGTGGATAAAGCACTGGCCCTGGATTCAGGAGGACCTGAGTTCAAATCCAGCTTCAGACACTTGACACTTACTAGCTGTGTGACCCTGGGCAAGTCACTTAACCCTCATTGCCCTGCCCACTAAAAAAAGACCCTTTGGGGGCATCTAGGTAGCGCAGTTGATAGAGCACCAGCCTTGCATTCAGGAGGACCCGAGTTCAAATCCAGACTCAGACACTTAACACTTACTAGCTGTGTGACCCTGGGCAAGTCACTTAACCCCAATTGCCTCACCAAAGGAAAAAAAAATCAAGGTGATGTTTTTAGTTATTTGTTTTGTTTTTTGTGCAGATGGAAAGAGAGATGAGGCACAAGCTGAAAACAGCCTTTAAAAACTTCATTGAGAAGGTGGAGGCCCTAACCAAGGAGGAACTGGAGTTTGAAGTGCCTTTTAGGGACTTGGGGTAAAATATTTCTTATTATCCTGGTGTCCTATGGACCTGACTCCTAACAATAGGGGAAAGGAAAAATTTGAGGACCTCCTCCCCCTCCATTAATGTCACTTTGATATATTATTCATTCTCATCTTTATGCTGTAATGGAAAGAGCACTGGAATTGAAGTCAGAAAACTTTAGTTCAAGAACCAGCTTTGTTGCTTCTTCTTGGACCTTAGGCCCTCTAAGCTCTCTAGCTATACTTCACTCTCTAGCTCTTTTTCCTTATTTGCAAAATGAGGGCAATGGACAAGATGTAGCTCAAAGGTCGTTTTCAAATTCCAACATTCTATAATTCTTTAAATTTCCTTTCAATATGGCATTTCCTATGCATTTTTGGCACTGAAAGAAGAGAATCCCCAGTAGTATAATGGAACTTGAATTTCAAAATTTGAAATAGGAAGGAAAAGTTATATACCTATGATGGGATTAACACCTGCTGGCTTTGGTCTTCTGATCTTAGTCTGCACAGAGTATGAATTTGTTTTCTTACTTCTTTCCAGGTTTAATGGAGCCCCTTACAGAAGCACCTGCCTACTACAGCCCACTAGTAGTGCACTGGTGAATGCTACAGAATGGGTGAGTATCTCTTTATTACTTTGATTTTTGCATTGAGAAAGAAATACTTTGGGGCAGCTTGGTGGCGAAGTGGATAAAGCACCGGCTCTGGATTCAGGAGTGCCTGAATTCAAATCCGGCCTCAGATACTTGACACTTACTAGCTGTGTGACCCTGAGCAAGTCACTTAACCCTCATTGTCCGTGTCTTCTCTTCTCCCACCCCCACCCCACCCCCCCAAAAAAAAGAACTCAAGCAATTCAATATGTTATATATGTGCAGTCAAGCAAAACATAGCAGAGAAGGAAATACTTTGAAATTGACTAGCAATTTAGAAAGTATTGAGAATTAGATCATAATTTTTTCACTCCAAACTTCTCTATCAACATTTTCAGTTAATTTGTTAACTATCAGCTCATTGCACACAAGACATGAGAGCTGTTGCCACTTCACCTTAAAACTTTTTTTGTATTTGTAACTTTTTTCCCAAAATGTTCACTTCCTTGCTATAAATTCCATTTAATTTTTTTCTACCTGAGGGTACAATTTAATGCTGTGGAACTGTTTTACAAGCCAGTTAACTTCATTTTCCTCAACTGTAAAATAAAGAAGGCTCTTCTCTCAGGTCCCCACCCACCCAAAAGTCTTTGAATCTACTAGGACATCTTAGTGTGTTTGAGCTATTGCAGAATATTATAAGCAAGTTCTTTGATATATTAAATAGGATTCTTCAAGGATGGGGAAATGCTAAAGGGTTTCCATATGTACTCAAAAGGTAATAGGCCATTTCTGCTCCCCCAGCCACCTTTTGTGGTGACATTGGATGAAGTGGAGCTGATTCATTTTGAGCGGGTCCAGTTCCATCTGAAGAATTTTGACATGGTAATAGTCTACAAGGACTACAGCAAGAAAGTGACAATGATCAATGCCATCCCTGTGGCCTCTCTTGACCCCATCAAGGAGTGGTTGAAGTAAGTTAACCAATTGCAATCTTTATTCCATGGAATTGAAAATTATGGGATTATTGATGTCAAGAATTATACAACTAGGGGCAGCTAGGTGGCCCAATGGATAAAGCACTGGCCTTGGATTCAGGAAGACCTGAGTTCAAATGTGGCCTCAAACACTTGACACTTACTAGCTGTGTGACCCTGGGCAAGTCACTTAACCCTCATTGCTCTGCAAAAACAAACAAAAAAATTATACAATTAGTATATAAAAAACTATTGCTGTGCCTGCCTTTGAGTTGAATTTATTGATCAGAACTTTAAAATTTTGCTTGTAGCTAATGGGGCTGGCCCCTTTGTAATGAATGCTTTGACATAGTATTGTTTCTTGTGAGTCAATATCTACTTTTTAAAAATTATTATTATTATTATTACAGTATTTCATACAAGATGTCTTCAAAGCATTTCAAATTCTTGTTAAAAAAATGTTGGGGCAGCTAGGTGGTACAGTGTATAAAGCCCTGGATTCAGGAGGGCCTGAGTTCAAATCCAGCCTCAGACACTTGACACTAGCTGTACGACCCTGGGCAAGTTATTTAACCCTCATTGCCCTGGTGTCTCCCCCCCCCCCAAAAGGTGTTATGTTCCTTACTAGTTCCACAAATTTGCTGAAGAAAAATTAAGTAGATAAAAGTATATTGTTTTGATGACAAGTTTTCCACACTTTAGCTAGGGAAAAGTTTCTCTAGCAGGAACACCTGGGCTAACAAAGGGAAATTATCCTTAAAAAGAGCTGGAGTATGGGACAGCTAGATGGCACAGTGGATAGAGCACCAGCCCTGGAGTCAGGAGTACCTGAGTTCAAATCCAGCCTCAGACACTTAACATTTACTAGCTGTGTGACCCTGGGCAAGTCACTTAACCCCAATTGACTCACTTAAAAAAAAAAAGCTGGAGTAGTGATAGGAGTGGAATTTGCTATTTAAATTATCTAAAGGAAGTGGTTATATAATATATTTGTGTGTGTGTGTGTGTGTAAATATGATATATCAAAGTGACATATAAGTGGTTATATGTAGTGGTTTGTTTGTAAGAAATGGTTTTTAAATGCCTTGTTCTGTACCTACAGTCTGCTGTATCTCTTCTTAAGGAGCAGGAGAGGCACTACCATTAGTCTTCCAAAATCATGACTAGTAACTGCATTGATCAGAGTTCTGAAGACTTTGAGTGTTATTTTCCTTTCTCATGTTGTGGTCATTGTATGATTGTCTCTGAATTCTGCATTATTCTTTCTTAAGGCATAGTATTATTTTACATTTCTATAGCATAATTTGTTCAGCCATTCCCCATTCACCCACTTTTCTTCCAGTTCTTTGCCATTACAGGTACACCACGAAAGGTGTTTATAGAAAAGTTAATATTTAAGTAAACATGTATTTATACATATGTGCATTTGTGTATGCTTAGAACTTGTTACCTCATTGAGGTATGTACATAACGATCTTATCACTAGGTCAAAGGATATGTAGTTTGTTGGCCTTTCTAGTACAATTTTGAATTATTTTCCAGAATTATTGGACTAGTTCATGGCTCCAACAGTAGTTCATTATTATTGTGCCTCTCTTTCCATAGGCCCTTATTAGTAATTTGGCACATTTTTTCATGGTTATTGGTAGGTTGCTTTTATCCCTGCATAGGTAATGCTTCTGATTCTTGGACAGTTTTTAAGTTAAAAACTTATTACTGCAGGGGCAGCTAGATGGCGCAGTGGATAGAGCACTGGCCCTGGATTCAGGAGTACCTGAGTTCAAATCCGGCCTCAGACACTTAACACTTACTAGCTGTGTGACCCTGGGCAAGTCACTTAACCCCAGTTGCCTCACTAAAAAAACAAAAACAAAAAAACTTATTACTGCTATATCCCTTTTGATTTTTTTTTCCTCTTGTATTCCTCCCTATCCACCCACTATAATTGAATTACCTTCCCTATCACTAGTTTCCATAGCAGTTTTGGAAAATAGAGAGAGAATAATACTTTACTAGGTATTATGGGAAGTTAGCAAAAAGAAAAGGACATTTATATCTTATGGAGCACATGTGTTTAATAAGGAGACACAGAGCCAAAGAAGGGCTTAAGTTCATTGGAGATAATGGCTAGACTTTCATTGCCCACATTCTACAACTGGGAAAGAGTGCACTGGCTAGAATTATTATGTGTAAAACACAGAGACCAGGTGCTTTCAGAAAGTACTTTTCCAAGATATATCAATAGAAAAGAGAAAGTGGTAGAACTAAAAGAAGGAAAATTAAGATAGAACTGTAGAAAGATGAGGTAAAATAAGGTGAGTGTAGCATTAATCAGGAAATGAATCATTAGAAGTAATGTAGGAATCAATTCCCCAAAAGATAAATGGTCAAAGATTATGAGCAAATAGTTCTCAAATGAAAAAATTCAGACTATTAATAACCATGTGAAAATGCTTCAAATCACTAATAACAAGAGAAACACAAAATAAGCCTGGGGTTTCATCTCATACCCAGCAAATTGACAGCAGATAACAAAAGATGGAAATGGTCAGTGTTGGAGGAGAGGGTAAGGGAAGATAGACACACTGCTATATTATTGGTGGAGCTATGGATCTAGTACAATCATTTCGGAAAGCAGTTTGGAATTAAGCAAATAAAGTGACTGTAATGCTTGTACCCTTTGATGCAGAGATTCCACTACTAGGCACATACCACAAGTAGGTCGTTGACAAGAAGAAAGGTTCTTGCCTGTGCACCAAAGTATTTATAGTTGCACTTTTTGTAGTAGCAAAGAACAATAAATGCCCATTGGTTGGGAAATGGATAAACCAATTGGGCTGTGTGAATTTAGTGGAATATTACTGTGCTGTAAGAAACAACAGAGATGGGGCAGCTAGGTGGCACAGTGGATAGAGCACCGGCCCTGGAGTCAGGAGTACCTGAGTTCAAATCCGGTCTCAGACACTTAACACTTACTAGCTGTGTGACCCTGGGCAAGTCACTTAACCCCAATTGCCTCACTTAAAAAAAAGAAAGAAAGAAACAATAGAGATGCGTGGAAAGACTTATGTTAACTGATGCAGTGTGAAGTAAACAGAGGCAAAAAAAACAATATACACAATGACTACAATAATTTAATTAGCCGAAGGTCCATAGATGTATAATGTTGCATGTATTTAATGAAATTAAAATAAATGAAAGTGAAAATAAAAACTAATTTTGGGGGGGTGTAGACAAATAAGGAACAGAGTTAAAAAAAGAAAAATCTTGGCAGCTAGGTGGCACAGTGAATAAAGCACCAGCCCTGGATTCAGGAGGATCTTAGTTCAAATCCCACCTCAAAACACTTGGCACTTACTGGCTGTGTGACCATGGGCAAGTCACTTAACCCCAACTGCCTCACCCAAAAAAAAAGAAGGAAAAAGAAAAATCTTAGCAATTAGAGGAGAGCTTTAGAGTGAGAACTAGTACCCTCGTTGGGTGCTGCTACATGAAGCTAGACTTTGGGGACACTTGGACCTAGTTTAGTATCCTTATACAAGGAATAAGTATTTTCTTATAGTTGGGCAACTGTTACATATATTTGGTTATGTTTGTTAGTGACTAAAGTAAGATGGTACTATTTAGTAATATTCAGGGTCTTTATGAAGTACTGGTTTTGATGTTATACTTCCTTAGTTCCTGTGACCTGAAGTACACTGAAGGCGTACAGTCCCTCAACTGGACCAAAATCATGAAGACTATTGTGGACGACCCTGAGGGCTTCTTTGAACAAGGTGGCTGGTCTTTCTTGGAGCCTGAAGGTGAGGTATGTGAACTTAGGGTTTCAGGAACAGGTCAGTGGCTGATGTGTGCAAGGTTGCCCAGTACCTTTTGGATGGATGGGGGAATGGAGATTGACATATGAGCAAAAAAGACCAGACCCACTTGAGAGGAGGAAGTCAGGAGAACAATGTCAAATTTGGACCACTCTTCCCTAATCATCCTTTACAGGTAAATCATTGGTCAAATAGTAGCACACATTTGTATAGCTGTAGATAAATTTGCCTATTTTTATTATCACAAGTATTGTGATTTGAGGGAAACTGTGCCTTAGTGAAATTGACTTGTTCAAGGTATCACATAGAACTATGGCCCGGACCCAAGTCCTTTGACTTCATATCCATGTTCTTTCTGCAATACCGTTGTGTCCACTATTTCATTTTTTCTAATCACAAGGGTAGGCATATTGTAAATGAGGGGTTTTGGTGGGGGGTTTTTTTTAAGCTTTTGGAATAGCCTTTGGTCTTCAGAGAATATTAGACACTCATAAGAAACTGTTCTAAAAGTCATCCTCCATACTACAATCAGCCTCCCTTCTAAGAATGGTCTATTTTAGTTTTTCATTTACCTGAAGAAAAAAAGAAACTGATCTTTTCAATAATAGAGAAGTAGGAGGATATCTTTTTGATTTCTTATGTATGTATAGGACACTATATCAACCTTTGACTTGGTGAATAAGAGAGGAGGTTGGATTAGAGAATCTTGGAGATTCCTTTTACTTTAAGAATTTATTAATCATGGGGCAGCTAGGTGGCGCAGTGGATAAAGCACCAGCCCTGGATTCAGGAGGACCTGAGTTCAAATTCGGATTCAGACACTTGACACTTACTAGCTGTGTGACCCTGGGCAAGTCACTTAACCCTCATTGCCCCGCCCAAAAGGAAGAAAAAAAAGAATTTGTGAATCAGGGCAGCTAGGTGGTGCAGTGGATAAAACACTGGCCTTGGATTCAGGAGGATCTGAATCAAATCCAGCCTCATCTGACACTTGACACTTACTAGCTGTGTGACCCTAGGCAAGTCACTTAACCCTCATCACCCTGCCAAAAAAAGAGAGTTTATGAATCTATGAGCTTGGTCCAAACAATTATTTTATGCTGACTTTGGTGATCTTGGACAGGTGCCTTTACCTTTACCTCAGTTTCCTCGCATAAGATGGAACTAGAACTATTGTTTTGAAATAATTCACTAAATTATTGGTGGAAACTTTCAAAAATATGAAATGCCTTCTTATCGTGGTCTCTGCTGTTCTTATATTAGGGGAGTGATGCTGAAGTAGGAGACTCAGAATCTGAAATTGAAGATGAAACTTTTAATCCTTCGGAGGATGAATATGAAGAAGAGGAAGAGGATAGTGATGAAGACTATTCCTCAGAAGCAGAGGAGTCAGGTATGAATTTTTAGGGTCATCGTTTGTCATTTGAAGGCTGTTTTCAGTGGGTTTAAATAGAAGGCAGTTCAGTCCAGTAGTCTGATAATCCATTATCCATTCATATCCAAATTCCATCTTGGAGTTATGTATGCTGAAGCACTGTTTGACTACTTTGAGATTTAGGTCTCTAATCTAAGAGTTACAGGCCCTGTGTATATGCTTGTTTAAAAATCGCATCCATGGTCTTATTCTGTTCATCAGTCTGGTAATATATAGCTGACTTCATTACCCTCCAGCTCTCAGCATGTTCCCATCCCATGCTTGTCCATTTGCCCAGTCTAAGTCTAGCCCTACTGCTTGTCCTTATAGTAATATACCCAGCCCACTAGTTTTTTGCCCCACCTTAGCCCCACCTCTTGTTTTATTACCAATTTTGTTATACTATCTCCATCCTAGTTTTAACTTCCCCTCCCTTTGTTTATCCCACTTCTTTTCCCATCCCAAGTCTAGATGGGTTGAATCTCTGGCCCTGAGGTGTGAAAATGTGTGTTGTTAAGTATTCATGGTTGAGAGGAAATAGTACATAATTAAGAGAAATCAAAAAAGCACATAAAATAACAGAGGAGGAATCAGTAATGAGGATAAGAATTTCCTTTCCTTTGTCTTTATCTAACATTTTGAATTCCTGTCATCTTTAATTCATCATACCATATCACATTCTCTTCTGCCTGGGATACAGAGTATGACTTTATTAGATGTCACTTCTTAGGGAAAAAGAAACCTACCTTTTCACATCCACCCTGGCCCCTGAATCTCCTAACCAGATGATGAAACCTGAATCTATTCCGTTCCAGATTATTCCAAGGAGTCACTGGGTAGTGAAGAGGAAAGTGGAAAAGACTGGGATGAACTAGAGGAAGAAGCAAGAAAAGGTGAGTTGACTGAGGATGCTGGAAGTTCAAACTTCTTGTGCAACTTTGTAATGTTTGTAGGAGAACCTACTGAATATGGCAGGTGAACACTCTCAAGATTGATCTGAAGCCATTGTTCTAGTTCTAAGGAGCATAGGAGGAGGAAAACATAGGTCTGGAAATTGTCCACAGATATTCTGTGGATAAGAATGTCCTTGGCTAGATCCTTTTCTTACCCATCTAAGCCTGTGACTAGGCCTAGGATTTTGATCCAGATAATCAAATAAGGATTCTATGTCATTCCACATGTAATATGAATCTTAAGAGGCTTGGATAGTTATAAAGCACATCGGAAGACTCAGCACAATTTAATTAAGAACCAGACAACCTACTAGAAAGCATTGTAACCAGAAACTTTCCTGCACAGAATCTCTCCCTGAAGCCAATCTTTAATTTATACTTCTAGCCCTACTGAAATAAAAATTTTGGAAAATTTTTCTAAAGCCTGCTCTGTTAGGCACTAGAAATGTACTTCCATGGTCTTAACACTTCTTTTGCATATTTCCCTAGGTGTAGTTTCTGAGTTTGGAAAAAAGTACAGACAGTTCTCACTTTATGTAAATTTACATTATGCTAATTCACTCCCCAGCTTGAGGGTGGCAGACAACAGCTCTCAGTACCAAGGGTCCTCCACTCTAGGCACTGAAGCTGCTCAGGCTGTAGGGAGGCCAGAGCCAGAGAGGGCAGGGCCACGTAGCCCCATGAGGGAACAGTCCACTTATGTTATGCAAGAATTGACTCTGTCTTGGCAGTGGGTTGAAGGATAGGAACTTGAGGTTTTAATACAAAGTTTACTGATGTTATCACCTCCCCTTTCTTCCCAGCTGACCGTGAGAGCCGTTATGAGGAAGAGGAAGAACAAAGCCGGAGCATGAGCCGGAAAAGGAAGGGTTCTGTGCACAGCTCCGGCCGTAGCTCCAGCCGCGGCTCCAGACACAGCTCTGCACCACCCAAGAAAAAGAGGAAGTAGATTTGAACTTTCACCTTATAATCCCTTCTTCCTCCAGCCAACCCCTAAATATTTTACATGACATAGAAACTGTATTTTTCCCTTTGTTTTCTTTGACTTTTTGCCATTTGTGTTCATGGGTTTTGGGGCCATTTTGTATGGACCAATCTACTCAGTGAATTCCAGGGCTCACCAGCCTACATGTCCTGAGACCACGACGTACACCAATGGCCCCACACAGATGCCGAGGGAAGAGGTATCCTTGAAGAAGGCCAGAGGCATCAGCTATTAATATAGTTTCCTCCCTCTCTTTTTATCTGTCATCCTCTGCCAGGAAGACCTTGTTGGCTTCTGATTGATACCCATATGTAACCCATTTCCAAGGGGCTTGGGTTCTGAGCCGCATGGATTCTGTGGCAGCTCAAAGGTAACCTTTTTATAGAGTGGTATATAGGGCATTGCCTGCACCCTGGATTCTGACCAGCAGGCTCACTCTCTTCTCCTGTCCTACCCTATTGCCATAGTCCTTTCCCCAGTTCTTAGAGTGCTCAAGAAAAGGTTCTTTTGAGGGCGCTCAGCAGTTGCTAAAGGCTGTCATCATCCATAAGCTCCATGCAGCAACTTCAGTACTTTGCTGTCTCCCTGTCTTCTTGACTCATGCAGGGTCCTCCTGCTGTCTCCAAAGATGAGACAGGCAGTGCTTCCCTACTGTCACACTGTTTTCCACCAATTTGTAAATGACAGGGTGGGCAAGAAAAAATAATACTGCTTTTCTGTACCAAATTCTCACCCAAAAAGGAATAGTTGTGCCTCACATCCAATTCCTATAATAAAATCTAGAGGGAGTGTTTTGAAGCAACAGTGAATCTGGATGAGAAAAGTTATTGTTCAGTATCCTAGGGAATCAGGGAAAGAAAGGAAGGGGGGGGAAGAAAAACAACACAGCCACTGGTCACTGTTCTTCATTTTTACTTGTCTTGCATTGTCCTGTATTTATCACAGTTTCTGTTGAACAGGTTTTTTTTGTTGTTGTTGTTTGTTTTTAAGTATTTGGAAGGGGTTTTTGCTTGCCATCTCCCTTCCTAGTCCTCTGCACTCACCCGTCCCAGAACAGATTCTGTGTCCTGTGACTTTAGGAGAGAGAGGGACTTTTTGTTTTGTTTTTTCTCCTTAGCAGTAGGACTTGATATTTTCAACTTTGGAAGAACTAAAAGATGAATAAAATGTGTTTTTTTGTAAGTTCACCTCTTGTGACAGTTCTTTTGTACAGTTCCCAAAGTAGCCTGAAAGAAGTCATGAGCAGATCTCAAGTCTGCTTTCTCACCTAATGAAGTGCCAAGACCTTGCACTGCAGGAGTCATATTTGAACAGATAGTAAAGTCATTATAAAGTTGGTACCAGACAGAGAGGTAACAATAAGTCTAGGCTTTCTCCATGATAGTGAGGGAGAGATTAGATGTCACTAATTAAGTGTATAGGGGTATAAATCTGTGGAATCACAAAGCACTTTGTAAGCAGACTTTTACAATGGTCCCCTCAAAATGACCCTGTGATATATTCAGTTCTAGACGAGACCCCTTGCATCTGCTACATCACAAATGCATATCTTCATTCATCTCCTTGAAAATGGCCTGAAGTGCATCAGTTGCTTGAAGGGACACTTTCAGTTTTCCAATGGAGGTGGCTTTGTCCTGAGGGTTGACAACTATTTTGAGAGAGAAAACATGAAAAGAGCGGAATTAGATTTTCTTCACCTTGTCCTGGGGAGCTTAGGGCCAGTAGTTATGATTGGTAGCTAAATCACCTCTAGAGACCAGGACCTGGACCTATGATCTCTTTAGTGGTATCAGGCGTTCCCGAGGAAAACCTTCCACTACCATCTTTTTTCTACACCTTGTAGAACTAGAACACCAAGAGCTTAAGTGACTTGCCCAGGATAACAGCTTATGTGTGTGAGTCAGGACCAAGTCTTCCTGGATTGAAGCCCAACTCCACTTAGTCACTGCTGTCCCACAGTCTTCTCAAGTACAAGTGAAAATAATAGTTTAACATGTATATAGTGTTTTAAAGGAAGAGAATGTGCTATGCATATATTAACTCATTTAATCCTTAGAACTATGAGAGAGACACTACAGGTGTTTATCCTCATTTTACAGGTGAGAAAATGGACTAGGACAGAGTGAGATTAAGAAACTAGACCCTGGTTCACACCACTGCGAATGAAACTTGGGATTCAAACCCAGGTCTCAAATCCAAAATCCAGTCCTCATTTCACTCCATGGTCCCTTGACATACTCAAAGCCAGTAAAGATCTTAGTTATCTCTTGTGAAGGAATAAATTTTTCTAAAATAGGTTTCTTTAGGAAAAAGCAAAAAATCAATGTTGAAGGTTAATAGCCATCAGAATTTTGTAGGATGTACCCAAATCTAGGAAAAGTCCTGTTGGTTTATAAAAGTTTGGTTTTCTAAAAATTCCAATTAAAGACTTAAAAGACAATCCTCTGATGTTATTAAAAGTTCAGTCCTAGACTATGTGGGGTAATAATGGACCAACTTTAGAGTTAGCTACAATTAAAAGACAACAGCAAAAGATTTTAAGTTTAGTAGTAGCATCCTACCAATTTTGCAGTTATAATTGTGAAGGCAAAAAATGAAAATATGTTTATTAGTAAGATGCCTTGAGTTTACTTACTGTCTATCTCTTGTTCTAAAATGTCTCTTCCTGTATCCAGGATCTGCCACAGTTCCAAGTAAGCATAGCCTACTTCTTGACATTCGTTCTTTTGCTCTTCAGGCTCACTCACCACTATAAACTTCAATCTAAAGAAGAAAAATATTTCCACTTAACAGCATTCATTGTAACAGGCTTTACATATTTTTAAATCTTATCATATATGCTTATGTCACATTTTTTTCCCTCACAGTCCCCCAGTTAAAAAAAAAATAGACACAATGACCTCTTAAGGGACAGTTATGGATAAAGATAAGCAGAGTCATTTGGGGGTTTTTTTGTTTTTGTTTTTTTGTGGGGGGCAATTGGGGTTAAGTGACTTGCCCAGGGTCACACAGCTAATAAATGTTAAGTGTCTGAAGCCAGATTTGAACTCAGGTACTCCTGAATCCAGGGCCAGTGCTCTATCCACTGTGCCACCTAGCTGCCCTGTCATTTGCTTTTAAAATTGTTAGTGGATTGTCTTTCAGGGTTAGAAAACCCCACAAAATGCTATCTTCAGGGGCAGCTAGGTGGAGTCAGGAGTACCTGAATTCAAATCCGGTCTCAGACACTTAACACTTAATAGCTGTGTGACCCTGGGCAAGTCACTTAACCCCAGTTGCCTAACTAAAAAAAAATGCTATCTTCAGGAAAGGTTCAAAGAGCAAAGAATAGATAGGAATCATACTCTTGGCACTGGAAGAGATCTTGAAAATCATTTTATAAAAACAAATTGCCCAAAGAGGCTAAGTGATTTTATACAAACTAGTTAATGACAGAGCCAAGATCAAACCCAAATAAATATCTCCGCTATACCACACTGGTTCAGTAGTAAAAAGAACACGACAAATCAAAGGAAAGACTGAAGAAAGATTTGGTTTTTTAATAATTTGTTTTTCTATAATACTCTTCCCCATCTCTACCACTCCCTGGAAACAAGATACTTTCTTCAGAAAAAGCCCAAGATGGGGCAGCTAGGTGGCGCAGTAGACAAAGCACTGGCCTTGGATTCAGGAAGACCTGAGTTCAAATCTGGCCTCAGACACTTGACATGTACCAGCTGTGTGACCTTGGGCAAGTCACTTAACCCTCATTGCCCCATAAAAATTAAAAAAAGAAAGAAAGAAAGAAAAGGCCCAAAAGTATTCCAAATTGAGCAAGGTAGAGAAAACAGGATAAAGAAGAGTATGAACACACACAACTTTGACAGTGCAGACAATGGCTAGGTAAAGACAACTTATGTGTGAGGTCCATTGGGTTTCAGACACCCATAGGGTCAATGTCTATGTATGTAATTCAATTACAGGTAGAAGAAAATTTAAGAAGAGTCCATTTAGCTAAATTTGTTTGCTGCTTTCCTTTGTTCTGGACCTTGAAAGGTTCTCTAGCAGTACCGCCAGCCTCCAAAGGGGGCAGCCCTAGTCATCTGAAGCTCAGGGGTCCTCACCTTCAGTTTCAAATGGCTGTGACTGGTGCCAGCATTTTGAGGAGTAGCCTAGAGACCAAAGCATCCTGTAGCAATAGTGGTCCAAGCAAAAAACATAAGGGTTACACCTGTGATTGTTCTAGATAAGGATGTTAACCCTAACGATGGAGAACACAGCCTAGAAATAGCCATCTGGGGCATCCAGTCAACCCATTCCTTAAGGAAATCCACCTAATGTGCTGATTGCTTTCCTCCAGGCATTAACCACATGGACTGAGCTGTTCAAAGCACCCTTTTCTCCCACAACATGACACACTTTGTTTTCCAATCATACTTTACTAGAGGAACTCTTTTAAGGTTCTTGTTCATAAGCCATTGGCAATATTCTGTAGCCTACTTCAGCCCAATTGTGCTTTTCTCCTTTTCCTAGAAAAATGGAAGCTAGGTTCCCTGTGGGTGGTAAGATCCTTCAGATACTCCTGTTTGCAAGATGACATACTTATTGTTCCAAACCCTAAACTACCACAAAGCCAAGGATACCAACATATTTGCAATTTTTTTTTCTTCAGAGGTTGTTGTTTTCCATGATTGCTAGCTATTTAACATCAGTAGAAGAGTACTGATATTACTTGGTATAAAGGTAGGATATTGCTCAACATTTTGTTGGCCTTGGATAGATCACCCCACTGAGCCAAGTCTTCAAGACACAGTGACTCCCAGATTCCCTTCCTCAGTAACAACCCATTGTTAAAAATTTTTTTGTTTGAAGGAGCAATTTAGGATTGTTGAATGGCACTGCACAATTTCCTAAAAGCAAAATAGCCTACTCTTTTTTTTTTAAGGGTTTTTTTTTTTTTTAGTGAGGCAATTGGGGTTAAGTGACTTGCCCAGGGTCACACAGCTAGTAAGTGTTAAGTGTCTGAGGCCAGATTTGAACTCAGGTCCTCCTGACTCCAGGGCCGGTGCTCTATCCACTGCACCACCTAGCTGCCCCAAAATAGCCTACTCTTTACTGGGATTTCTTGTCTACCTATAATTAACCCAAGATATATGTACTAATAGAGTTAATTCAACAAGCAGATTTTCCAAAGGAATGTCACAGTCTAGAGGGTAGGCATGCTTTGTTCATTTTTTTTCTTAAATAGAATGTTATGTTGATCTCTTTTGAGATGACAGAAACAAGCCTTTGATGCAGTCAACACAATATTTTCTACAAAGAAGGGCATCTGGAGGACCTCCCCACCATTTTCTTTTGGACTCTGAAATTGATCCTTTAATGATACGAGTAAACACCTTTCATAAGCATCTGTCTCCCCATTTTATATCACTATTGACACTGACAAGAGGCATTATCTCAAAGCACTATAAAGAGTACCTAACATAACTGTTAAGATAACATATGCATGAGAGATGAGTTTGGAAGAGAGTGTGGATTGTCTTTTGGACTGAACCAATTATTTTTATAAAAACGGCAGAATCTTACACTCCCTATACCTTTCAGGCAATTGTGTGACAATGAAAATGTGTGCTCTCTTGTATGAAATCATTTGCGAAAGTATTCAGTTCTCATTTTCATCAAGGATATGTGCAAATGTATAGATCATTCTCATAAACATTTTATGAGATGATAAAGCAAACACATAGGTTATTATGGATTCCTCTCCATTACCTTTTTTGAGGGTAATAATATCAAATCTCTTTTTTTCCAATTGTCTACAGCAGCTGCCCTAAATCGCCTCCTGAATGAAGAAACTGTTCATAGTGTGGCCTATGAATGTCCCTCATATCCATGTGTTTCGCATATAAGATTTTACCTCTTATTTTATATTTCTGGGTTTTATAAATTAATGGTTATTGAGTTTACAAATGCTTTTTTAAAATTTTAAACCTACAAAGAAAAAAAAATAAAATGTAAAAGAAATTCATAGTAAAAAGATAGGCCCAATACTTATGGACTATCATGTTGGACAGATCAAACTGCCTTCGAACATAAATGTTAGGGGGCAGCTAGGTGGTGCAATGGATAAAGCACCGGCCCTGGTTTCAGGAGTCCCTGAGTTCAAATCCAGCCTCAGACACTTGACATTTATTAGCTCTGTGACCCTGGGCAAGTCAAAAAAGAACACAAATATTGAAGTGAAGAGAGATGTAGTCTCTTGTCTGGCTTGTACAATACCCTGTCAATATTCAAATTCATCCTGTCAATTCAAGTCATCAGCAAAAACAACAGTGCCAATGTTGGGGCAGACATGAGGATGTGAACTGTGCTGACTAAACTCAGACGACTAGATGGCAACAAACAACTGAGATTTAATTTCTCTATACTCAGATTTCAGATTTCAGGGAATGTGTAAATCGAAAAAAAATAAAGGACCTTGAAAAGGGACACCGCATATATCCAGCAGTGTGAGACATAGGTCTTAGGCCAGAGAACCCACTACAGAATAGTTCCATTCCCCAAGAATAGATAGGAAGCACTTACTGCCTCTGCTCAGGATTTTTGTCTTGCAACATAGAAAAGAGAAACTTCCTTCGGTCTCCATGTTCTGCTGGGTTGAGGTCTATCACTGTATACAAAGGAAAGAGAAATGTAAGTGGTTTCTTCTCCCATCTTAGTCACAATATCCAGATCACATTGAGGTTTACAAAGAACTTCTCTTATGACCACCCTGGGAGGTAGGGAGTACCAGCATTACTATTCCCTTTTTACAGATAGAGAAACTGCAATCCAGTGACTTGCTCATGGTCTCAAAGCATCTAAGTGCCTGAAGTGGAATTAGAACTCAGTTTTGACTACAAGTCCAGGCCTCTTTCTCCTTTATCAGCCTGCTTCTCAGAACAAAAAGCCAGAGGTATCTCAAAAACTGTCCAAGTTTGGTATACAACGAATCCTAGGAAAGCTTAGTAGAAGCCTTGTGGTCTGACAGAGCAGATTTTGCTTCTACCACACACACAAGCCCAGTCTAGAGCACTCAGTAGGGGACAACTCAGTAGTCATGGTAATCTGATAATATAGATCCTCACCACCACCACCAAGTCTAAGACCCTATAAAGGACCAGAACAGTGCCTCAGGACAAGTTGGAGATGGTTCTCAGGCTAAGCCTTTGTCAGTGTTCACTCCCCATTGAGTCCAGAGGACCCCTGACAAACATGGAAGCTGCTTGAATAGCAGCACTAAAATTGGGTTTTACCTTTGTTGAAATGAAAGTGGATATCTTCCCCTGCCCTGGGTTTCCGAAGAGACACAGGTGTCTCTGTCTCTGACAAAGGCAAATCATGAAACTTGTACTCCACGTACACCTGCTGGATGCTCTCATCAGACATCACTTCAGCCTCAGGGTCAAAGGCCAAGGACACAATTTCAATGCAAATTTTGTCTGAATTCTAACAAGAGAAAGAAAAACATCTCCATTCCTCTGCTTTCTTTGGCACTCTAGGTACTATATACTCTATCTTTGGTTAATAAACAACACCCCGGGGCAGCTAGGTGGCGCAGTGGATAGAGCACCAGCCCTGGAGTCAGGAGGACCTGAGTTCAAATCCAACCTCAGACACTTAACACTTACTAGCTGTGTGACCCTGGGCAAGTCACTTAACCCCAATTGCCTCACCAAAAAAAAAAAAAAGCAACACCCCTCTGAGCCCTGTAGCAGACACCTGATATCACTTCCAGGTCACAGCTGGCAAAATTATGACCCTGAGAAATGGTATATAAATACTTAAGTTATTAGTAGGAAATCTGTATGTGAAATCCAGAAGGTTTTTTCCCTAGTCCAACAAATTGCTTCCCTCACTAAGCATTTTCTTGCTACGTTCACATCTAGGGAGAACTGGTAAAACTTTATGGTCAAGTAGATTTAAAAAATATTTTTCTAAATAATAATTTTCTCATCATTATAGAATCAAGGTTTAAATATTACAAATGACCCTGAAAATTTATTCTCTCACTTTGTCTACAATACTAAAGTTAGCACTGGTAAATACACTTCGGCCTCCTTATAACTTACTTATCCATCTTTTTTGTTATCCATCAGATGACTTGTAGTTTTTATTTTTCTGAGATCATGGTATTCCATGATTCATAGACGTAGAGAATCACTAGGAGAATTTTGTTACTAAAAATATGGGCAGGGAATAGTTTTAAATAATTGAAAGTGCCATGCCATTTTTCCAAATACACTTTTCTCCTACTAAATTCTGGGCCAGCTCAGTACCTGTTCAAGATATACATACACAGAAAGCTAGAACTAATGGACTAACTCACTTGGTCCCTCTTTCATATGAATGTCACAATCTAAGCAGTATGCATGTATTTATCCATTTTATTCTTTCAGTCTAGATGGTTAGGCCTATCTCTTAAATTAGTGCGTATATCATTAATAGAGCTTTGTGATATAATCCATACAATTGGTACAACAGCATCTGCAAATAGAATTTGGAGAAAAATGCAACTGATAATGATATTCCTTTTCTATTTAGAATCTGCATAGGACATCCTCTGACACCTCAGTGGGTATTTATCTCTAACTACAATTTGTATATGATACCTATTTTGGTGGTTGTTCAGTTGTTTTTCACTTATGTCTGACTCTGTGATCCTATTTGGGTTTTTCTTGGCAAAGATACTGGAGTGGTTTATCACCTTCTCAAGATCATTTTACAGATGAGGAAACTAAGGCAAACAAGGTTAAGTGACTTGCCCAGGGTCACACAGCTAGTATCTGAGACTGGATTTGAACTCAAGAAGATGAGTCTTCCTGAATAAGGGCCTTACACTCTATTCACTGCACCACCTCACTTCGAAGGTAATGATACCAGTTATATCCTTTCTAAACCCTTATCATCAAACCCCCAGAAGTCCAGTGTCTTAATGAGGCCTATTAACTATCTGCAATCTCCTCTGTGATACCCTCCTCAAGTTTGTGTACTACAGCTGTGTACCAGCTCTTTTTCCCTCTTAATCAAAATTCTCATTCCATTCAAGTATTAGGAAAATAATCTGATTATCTAATCTATTAATCTAAGGTATAAATGACCCCTTCCCACTCTTTAAACATTACAGCTATATAATTTTATAGCTAGAAAAGATGTTGGATATATGTAACCCAGCAGAATCACTAATTAGTAGAATTTTAGGTAGTATGGGGATTATTTTTAGACAAGGAAGCCTCTTTTTTTTTTTCCTTTTTTTTTTTTTTGCGGGGCAGTGAGGGTTAAGTGACTTGCCCAGGGTCACACAGCTAGTAAGTGTCAAGTGTCTGAGGCTGGATTTGAACTCAGGACATCCTGAATTCAGGGCCAGTGCTTTATCCCCCCAAGGAGGCCTCCTCTTAAATAATATGAAACAAGTATCAGGATCTCTTCCCCTTCACCTTGAATGACAGGGGGGATAATAAAAAAAGTTTTCTTGCCCAAAGGTATGTTTGGCGATGGGACTTGGGGTTGGAATGGTGAACACTGGAGATGAAAAGGAAGGCAGAGATGGGATGTGGAGGTCAGGAAAAGAAAAACGGTGGTTCTGCAAGTTTTTTCTCATCTTGGATTAGATGATAGCACCATGCTTTGCCAGGAAATTCATGAAGCAAATAGCTTTGCCATTTACAGGGCCAAGAGCATGAGGAATAACAGGAAGTTGGGAAAAAAGAGAAAGAACACTGTCAAGGTTGGGGAATGGGAGGGGACAGCTAGGTGGCGCCGTGGATAAAGCACTGGCCTGGGATTCAGGAGGTCCTGAGTTCAAACCCAGTCTCAGACACTTGATACTTACTAGCTGTGTGACCCTGGGCAAGTCACTTAACTCATTGCCCCAGGAAAAAACAAAACAAACAAAAAAGGTTGGGGAATGGGAAACTCTACCAGTGGAACCCTAATATTCAAGACTCTAAGTGATTATAGGTTGAGATACATCTTTGGGACTATTAATGGCTGATTATTTGAAATTCCCTATTTTATTTTCTTTCTCTCATATTCTTGAAACTCTGGTTAGACAAACTCCCTCTACCAACACAGGTCAGCACCTTGTCTGCAACTTAAGACTTGTTTAGAGAGCTGCCAAGAACACTGAGAAGTGAAGTAACTTGCCAGGGGTCACATAGTCAGGCTATGTCTGAATAGGAATTTGAACCTAGGTCTTCCTGGGTTCAAAGCCAGCTCTCTATCCACCGTACCATGTTGTCTGTAATTCTGAGTTGGTTGAATAAGTAGAGCTTGCACCTGTTTTTTATTCCCTCACTTAAATATGACTCATTCTCAAAGTTTACAATTTTGTCTCACCCTCATTGATCATCTCCAAATTGACTTACTGTCTTAGGCCCTTTTTGAGACAGGGGTGTCACTATGACATCATCGCTGTCTGTTGTCTGTGTTTCACTGACTTCATCACCTTGTTCGGAAGGTTGATTAGCTGCTGCAGAAAAAGGTTGGAGTTACATCTCTAGAGGTGTCAAATAACCCACCCTTCCCAACAACGATCTCATTCAACTCCCTCATTTTACAGATAAGGAAACTGAGGCCCAGATCAGTGAAGAGATTTGTCCAGTGCAGCAACTCAGGCAGGAAGTATCCCACAGAGCTGGGATCTGAAACCAGGTAATCTAATTCTAGTGCCAATACTTCTTTCCAATGTGCTAGGAAGCCTCCCCTCAACTATGCTGCTCACATTTCTGTAGTGCTTTAGGATTTACAAAGCCCCCTCCTCATAACAGACAACTTTCTGAGGCCTGCAGCAAAGATATTATCATTCCCATTTTATTGCTCAGAAAACAGAAATTAGGTGACATGCCCACAAAGCTAGGATCAGAGCCAGGACTTGAGGATTAAAAACTGTTTCACGGGCAGCTAGGTGGCGCAGTGGATAGAGCACCAGCCCTGGAGTCAGGAGTACCTGAGTTCAAATCCGGCCTCAGTCACTTAACACTTACTAGCTGTGTGACCCTGGGCAAGTCACTTAACCCCAATTGCCTCACTAAAAAAAAAAACAAAATTAAAAAAAAAAACTGTTTCACTTTGTCCTTGTATTTCTAACACCTAGCATGTTTGTTGATTGAATCTAAGATGAGCACTTCTTCCAGGACCAATCTACTACAGATCTTTGGTCTGTGCCCAGTGTGTCTGGTGTGCTGATACAAAGAGAAGTGCTATTCTTAATCATTTGAGGCCCAAGATAAAGAGGATTATAGAAAAGAATATGAAGATATAAATAGTTCTGCTTTGGTCAGCCTGGTTAATTCAATTCAGTAAACATGTATCAAGTGACTATGCGCTGGATGTTATGCTAAACATTTCAGATAAAACCAAAGAAAAACAATCCTTACCCACAAGGGGTTTATATTCTTTACCTTATTATATAACAAGAAAGAAAGGTCTTCCTTTCTACATTTACTTATAAATTAAATAGCTGGTCCCTAATCTTCTTAGTTTATCCTTCATCTCTATTTACCAATCACATTCTTCTTGAATAGGAAGCCAGACATTACAGAGAAGATTAAAAGGAATGTAGAAAGGGATGGAAAACACAAATAGATAGATGTAGTCTATTGGCTAACACTACCTATCTTAAAGGTAGTTCATTTGGTATTACTGGCTAATTGCCAAGTGCAGAGATAAAGAATGCTTAAGATCCAAGATTAGGCATTATTGAAGTAATTTCCTATACTGAGCTCTCACTATTGGAAAAAAGAACTGGGTCCTGGTTCAGAGAAGCTTGTTTTTTTTAAGTTATGTGCCCTCTCCTGTCCTACAATTCTCCTTTGTACCTGATAAGCTGAGCCTTAGTTTTACTGAATGTTCTCTAAGAGTCCGTCCAGCTCTAAACCCTATGATCCCACAGAAGATGGATTTTCCTGTAATTAGCTAGAAAATACACAGTATCACACATGTGTGTTAAACACACTTTCCCACTCTGCTCCTCCCAATTCAGTAGTTTATGGGGCGTTAGGGATAACTAACTGGCATAATATTTAATTAAGGTCCTACAGCTAACCATGTGATTAGCCTGGTTATTGTTACCAATTCCATCCGATTAGTACCACAGCATGAGGTTTAGGACTTTTGTTGTTATCCTTTAGTAAAAAGAGAGGATCCGGCAGTTGCCGCCTGGGAGTTTCTCTTGCTTTATCTCTGGTCCCCCATGGCCTCGCAGAACCGCGACCCTGCTGCTAGCGCCGCCGCATCGTCCTGTAAGGGGGCCGAGCCTGGGGCATGCCCGTCTCTCGGATCCGTGGGCAAGAGGTTACAGCAGTTATTGATGACCCTAATAATGTCTGGAGACAAAGGAATTTCTGCCTTCCCAGAGTCTGACAATCTCTTCAAATGGGTTAGGACTATCCATGGGGCTGCTGGGACAGTATATGAAGACCTGAGGTACAAGCTCTCCCTGGAGTTCCTCAGTGGCTACCCATATAATGCTCCCACTGTGAAATTTGTCACACCTTGTTACCATCCTAATGTGGATACCCAAGGCAATATCTGTTTGGACATCCTCAAGGACAAGTGGTCAGCTCTGTATGATGTCAGGACCATTCTACTATCTATCCAGAGCCTGCTGGGAGAACCCAACATTGACAGCCCACTGAACACACATGCTGCTGAACTTTGGACAGACCCCACAGCCTTTAAAAAGTACCTGCTGGAAACCTACATGAAGCGGGTGACTAGCTAGGAGCCCTGACCCCAGCTGCCCAATCTATCTTCCCTTCATCTTGTTCGGATGTGTATGTGTGTGCGTGCATCTTTTCCCCTTCCTTATAACCTGTCTTTTCTCTTCTGTACAGGACTGTATCATACCGTTTTCCTTTTTTCTCAAACTATAGTCCAGCCCTCAACATTAATGTATAAATAAATTTGTTTTTGTTTTTTAAAAAGAGAGGATCCAATAATATAGAAAAGGAGTAAATAACCAAGCTTCATCAGTGGTTAAAGATCAAGTGGTAAAATCAGATTTTAAAAGAGATAATACCAGTGTCAGATGGAGACTCTCGATGCTCTGCTTCTGGGTAACATTCCTCTGGCTCATCCTCAGACACACCTGACGATTTCCCCTTATTGGCCTGCTTCAGAAAAAAGACACCCATCACTCTACAGCTGGCAGTTGCTTCAGTCTCGTTTCCTCATTTCGGTGACTTTTAGGTCTCTGTAAATAGCACCAGCTGAGTAGTAGGTGTTTAATGCTGGACTAGGTTACGATATTTTAAGACATTCACATTTGACTTCTTTGGCTTAATGATGTGACCGAGGATGATGATAGTCATGCTGAGACCCATACAAGAGAATTGAAACCGTTCCTACTTGCTTTTCTCTTTCCTTTGACACTGAACTTTTCCCAGTTCCAAAACAAAGGTGCCAGAATCCTTTATTTCAAGTATTGTTTTCATCTTATCATTCCTTTCTTTAGAACTTAGAAATGGCTGCCAATGGGGCAGCTAGATGGCGCAATAGATAGAGTACTGGCCCTGGAGTCAGGAGTACCTGAGTTCAAATCCAGCCTCAGACACTTAACACTTACTAGCTGTGTGACCCTGGGCAAGTCACTTAACTCCAATTGCCTCACTAAAAAAACAAAAAAAGAAAAGAAAAAAAGAAATGGCTGCCAAAGCTAGTGGTTCCCCCTTATCTTACCCCCAGACTCTCTAGTCCAAGTAGGAATAGGAGCTTTTCTTCAGTTTCTTCCTCCTCTGAACCACAGTATGGTATTTCCCCCTACTCTTCAAGCCAAGTAGCATTAAGTACCTACTATGTGCCAGACCCTGTATATTAAGCACTGGGGAGACAAAGAAAGGCAAAAAACACCAAGCCATTTCTATAGGCTTCTTCAGAACTCTTCCATAGCACAGCTTTACTCTATTGAGTCTAGTCTTCTCTTCAGACCTTACTTTCTCCTTTCCTAAAAGCCTATCCAGACTAATCCCACCTGATTTCCATCACACCTATAGCCACCCAGCCCCTCAATACACAAGTCTTTTGTCCTTTTCCATGCCCCATATATTCAGATATTGATGCACAAATCCGTGTACAGTTTTGTTTGTTTGTTTACATACAGTTCTTTTTTTTTTTTAACTTTTATTTATTTTTTTTTTTTTTAGTGAGGCAATTGGGGTTAAGTGACTTGCCCAGGGTCACATAGCAAGTAAGTGTCAAGTGTCTGAGGACGGATTTGAACTCAGGTCCTCCTGACTTCAGGGCCGGTGCTCTATCCACTGCGCCACCTAACTGCCCCCGTTTGCGTACAGTTCTAATAGGAAACTGTTTGCTTCTTTCTTTCCTGGAAGATGATTCTGTAACAGGGCCTCAGCATGTACTCTCTCTGACCCACTGCTAAAGGGCATGCATGACCCTCTAGAGCTTCCTGGTGGGTCCCTTGATCCTCATGATGGTGGGAGATGGGAAGAGGAAGGCAGGACATCCAAAATGTTGTACCTGAAGCCACCAGAGCAATTATTGGAGAGGAGAACAAAGGAATTCCCTCTCTTTTCTCCCCCTTCTCCTCAATGGGAAGTCCAAGTCAAGCTCTTGTAGTGCCCAAGCCACACATTTGAAAAAACAAAGGGGCAGCTAGGTGGCGCAGAGGATAGAGCACTGGCCCTGGATTCAGGAGGACCTGAGTTCAAATATGACTTCAGACACTTAACACTTACTAACTGTGTGACCCTGGGCAAGTCACTTAACCCCAATTGCCCAGCAAAAAAAAAAAGAAGAAGAAGAAGAAAAGAAAAAACAAAGAAGCAGGAGAACTTGGCATCTCCTTTTATGCTACTGAGTGTGTAGTTTGGCTTGGCTTAGTCAACAATCCATGTTGCCACAGAAACCAAGAGATGAATCAGAAGCATATGAGCCCTCTAACAAGGGTCTAAGGCCCATATGATACCAGAATTGACCCAAGCACATGCTCATCTACATTATATATAAAAGTATAGCCTAATTCAAATAAATTTGTGGTGGTTATGACCAACTTGGGTTATATAGCTATGATGCCAGCTTGTGACTCTCCTCTCAATGCTCTGAAAACACATTTTTTTGCCAATAGCCTGAGATTCTTACCCTCTCCTTATTTCTCACCTCTGATCTATTTCCAGTCAAGCAATCAAGACTAGGATTTTACTTTCTATTCCTCTTTCCTGCCTTATTTTATTCTCAAATAACTTTCAACCTGAGGCTCCTTGTCTTTTTTTCTAAATCTAAAAGATTATTTTGTATTTCTTGTAGGTTAGACTTATTTACACAACTTTAATGTCTAAAAAACAGATTTTCAAATTCATTTTAGATGTTATTTCTCTACTCCAGGGGAATGAAGAAACAAAGGGATAATTGTTTTCTGTAGTGAAACCAAAGAGTTATGCTGAACCGACTCTCTCCCTCCTGGATATTCCCTCCTCCCTGGGTTTTTCATGCTCTTTGTTTTCCTGCTACCTACTCGGCTGTGTAATTCTTAATTCCCTTTGCTGGACCATCATCAATGACCCACCCCACTTTGTTTCATTGCACTGCAGGATTCAGTCCTATTCTGAAAACTTGTCTCTGTCTCTGTTTCTATCTCTCCTCAGCTTCCATGAGTTCAATTCCAGATGATTACCAAATCTACTGATCTGGCCCTTATTTCTTTCCTAAACCCTAGTCCCACATCACTAATTGCTTGCTTTATATCTCTATCCTCTATGTCCAGTATACATCTCAAACTCAACATATCCAATTTCTCCTCAAATTCACCTAACTTCCTTTTTCCTTATTTCTGTTGAATTCACCATCATCCTTTTAGGCATATAGGTTTACCACATCTCAGTGTCATCTTTGACTGTTGCTTCCACCTCACCACCCATATCCAATCAATTACTAAGTCTCAACAATTCTATCTCCTCAATATCTGTAACATCAGTCTGGTGCTCTCCATTCACACTGCCACCACACTAGTTCAGAAACTCATCACCTCCAATATGCTCTGTTGCAACACTCCTAATCAATCACCTTCCTCCAGTACATACTTTCTATGTATTGTAACTGCCAAAGGGCCATTTCTGAAACATGATAATTTTCCCAAGTTGCCAGCATGGTGTTCCTAAAACACAAATCCAAACAATGACACTAGCCTTTCTCCAGAAGCTCCCTCATATGCCTAGGATAAAAGATAAATCCTTCTGATAGTTCATTGCAATTACTCTCCTTTACACATCTTAAACTTCAGTCCAGCTGACCTCCTTGCTGTTCTCTTAAAAGGATGTACACCCTTGTCTCCTTCCTCTGTTGTTGTTTTTTTTAATGGCTATCTCACAAATATCCCCATCTCACCTCTCCCTCATAGGATCCCTGATCTCCTTCAAAGCTCAATTCAAGTGCCACATAAAGCCTGTTTTTATCTCCTAGTTGCCTTCCTTCCAAAAGTTATTTTGTATACATTTTGCATTTAAATATCTATGTTAAACATTTCCTCCCTCCCCCCAATAGATAGTGAGCTCCTTGAGGACAAGGAACATTCTGGTTTTGTCGTTGTATCTCTGTTTCCCAATAAATGTAAGAGTAAAACAAGGATGGCCCC
Source organism: Dromiciops gliroides (assembly GCF_019393635.1). Lineage (NCBI taxonomy): Eukaryota > Metazoa > Chordata > Mammalia > Microbiotheria > Microbiotheriidae > Dromiciops > Dromiciops gliroides. The sequence goes on from NC_057862.1 coordinate 178,592,277, forward strand.
CTTTCCTTGCTGTTATTTGACTACTTCTAGAAATGCTACAGAAGGCAATAAGAGAAAGAAATTAAAGACATAAACATAGGCAAAACAGACTCTATTTGCTAATTACATAATGGTTTACTTAAAAAACCCCAGGGAATGAGCAAAGAAACTAATTCAGACAATAACTTCAATAAAATAACAGGATACAAAATGAACCCATATAATCAACAGCATTTCTATGTAATAATAACAAAATAAAAGAGTAAAGAATAGTAAGTCCAGGGGGCAGCTAGTGGCACAGTGGATAAAGCACTGGCCCTGGATTCAGGAGTACCTGAGTTCAAATCCAGCCTCAGACACTTGACACTTACTGCTGTGTGACCCTGGGCAAGTCACTTAACCCCCATTGTCCCACACACAAAAAAAAGAATAGTGAGTCCCATTCTAAATAGCTACAAAATGCATAAAATATCTGGCAATCTTTGTAGCCACAGTGTCTGTCACATAGTACATTTTTTTTGTTTGTTTATTTCTTTGGTGAGGCAATTGAGGTTAAGTGACTTGCCCAGGTCACACAGCTAGTAAGTGTTAAGTGTCTGAGGTCAGATTTGAACTCAGGTCCTCCTGATTCCAAGGCCAGAGCTCTATCCACTCTGCCACCTAGCTGTCCCTCACATAGTACATTTTTACAAATGTTTACTGAATTTGGTAGTACTGATTCAGCATTCAGTAACAATTAATTCAACAAGTATTAAGCACCTGCTATATGTAAAACACTATCCTTTCACCCCTGTCCTCACAATACTTTCTCCATCATTCCTTTCTAGAACAGGCAAAGGGCTCCCTACCTGGTGAAATAAAATGTTTTCTTCTTCAGCTGGAATCTCTATAGGTTTATCATTGTAATTTTCTATAGGTTCAGGTGCTTTATTATAATCTTCTACCAACAGGGGCATCTCATTTTCATTTTCTATAGATTGTTTTGCCTCTTCACAGTTTTCTACAGATGGCTCTGCCTCCTCTAAGTTTTCTATGGATACATTGTCCTCGTGGCAGTTTTCTACAGATGGCTCTGTCTCCTCGAAGTTTTCTATGGATACATTATCCTCATCGCAGTTCTCTATAGACTGTTTTTCCTCGTCGCAGTTTTCTATAGACTGTTTTTCCTCGTCGCAGTTTTCTATAGACTGTTTTTCCTCATCGCAGTTTTCTATAGACTGTTTTTCCTCGTCGCAGTTTTCTATAGACTGTTTTTCCTCGTCGCAGTTTTCTATAGATACCTTTTCCTCATCGCAGTTTCCTGTAGACAGCTTTGCTTCACCATTATTTTCTATGGATGGGTTTACTTTGTAATTTTCTGTAGTCTGGTTTTCCTCATAATCTTCTACATGCAAGTTCTCCTCATTGTAACTTTCTATAGACAAGTCTGCCTCATTGTAATCTTCTACAGACAGGTTTGCCTCGTGCTTTTTTGTAGATAGGGGTGCCTCAGAATTTTCTTCAAACAGGGGTGCCTCATAATTTTCCACAGACAGGGGTGCTTCATTGTAATGTTCTATATGCAAGTCTGTCTCATTTTCTACAGAGGAAGGTGCCTCATTATAATCTTCTACTTGCAGGTGTGCCTCATTGTGTTTTTCAACAGATAAGGGTGCTTCATTGTAATTTTCCACAGACAGGGGTGCCTTGTTGTAATTTTCAACAGACTGGGTTGCTGGCTTCAGTGAACTCTCTGGAGATAGGTAATGAGACTCCCACTCCAATTTCAGTTCAATGGACCCATTGGGTTCCCCCACAGGGTCATTGAGGTTGAAGTTACCTAGAAAACACAGGAATGAATAGATATCAAAGTCTAGATGATTCAGCATTGTAGTTTCAGATATGAATTAATCTAGGTTTTATTGGTAATAAAATGAAGTTCCAAAACATAATAATGATGGCTAATATTGCTCAGGAATTTCGTCACACATTACTAAATGTATAGGAAAGTGAAACTATCTCGGCATTCCAACTGAGAAAACAGGTAAGGGAATGTGACTTGCTGTCTAGGAGCCCCACTGGGGAAAACTTTGATTCTGGTAGTTGGTGGTGTTGATAATTAACCAGACCACACAGAAGTATCCCAGTGTTACGGAGCTGAAAGGGACCTTAGATCTAATCCTTAACCCCATTTTCTGTTGAGAAAATAAAAGGCTTAAAGGTAAAGTCACATATATGAATGCCTCAAGGTCACACATATGAATGCCTCCAATCTCTCTCTCTCTCTCTCTTTCACACACACACACACACACACACACACACACACACACCTTTTTCCTCTATACCCATCTTCCCAGAGCTACATTCAGAAAGACTGCTCCTCCCAGTGCATATGGGAGGGGGAGTTAGGGTTAAGGAGTGGAAAGATGTACTCTCATCTGGAAGGAGTGATATCAGTTCTATTGCTTGGGAAAAGAGATAGCTAAGAAAATCAGTTTAGGGGAAAGGATAAGTGTAACCATAATTCTGTCTATTGTTTGGAGTTTTAAAAAATGAAGAAAGCAAAATGAGGGGATCGGTTTCATGCTACAGCTCATTATCATGTAATAAGAAACGTTAAGCCTCAAACTGAAAAGTAGAAAGAATAAACTAGAAAAAAAATCCTAGGAAATATTATCATAAAGTTGTGGTCACTTTGTATCAAAGGTAGCAAATGGCATTCAAATTAGTAGCTCTAGTACTTTGTAGGGATTTTGTTTACTTTATATCATTGGAAAGAAATAGAAAAGTCCAGGATTCTCCCCATGGGATCCATAAAGCACTGAGTTCTTATGTTTCATTGCTCTTGATGACATCTTATTGTCTGTTTTGCAGCTATTATTTAGCTTTCATTGTTTCAAGCAAGCAATTCAAGATAGTTTGCTTGGGGATATTTAGATGACCTCATAGAAAGGAGTAAGGAGAATGGTCCAATAACATCGAGGCCTCACCTTGAATGACTTTATCTTGTGCAAGAGGCAGCAAAGGTACCTGAGCTTTTCCAAGGAACCAGCCTAGCTCTGATTCGTTGTCATCAAATACATATATGGGCAGGACCGTCTGCCTGAGATATTGATCCAGTTCCAAGGTCATGTGCACTGGGAAGCAGGCTTGATCACCAAAGTGGGGATGGTTGCTAGCAGGAATGATGGATGTATCATGGTCAGAAAAGGTGAAGAACTGGTAGATGGCATATGGGCTGGGTTGTGTCCCCAGACATCGGCTCTGGAGGTTGCAGCACCTGATGATTTCCACCCACAACTGATTCCTATGCTTGAAAATCTCTGATCTGGGCTGGAAAGAGGTAGGTCATTGGTTGTGGAAAAGCTAACAGGCTTCTGGAATTGTGACTAGAAGATCAGAGTACTGCCCAACAAGGATTGTGGTCTCTTGAATTTTTTCCTGCTGATGGTGATGACAAACCTAATGACCACTGCCTATTTATGTCTTTTATTCTTTAAAATTGGCACAGAAAAGCAGTACTCTACTCTCAAACTTAGTGCAAGTTCAATCAAGAAGAGAAACCAAGAGAGGTGATTAAGGAAGGATCTCTCTCATCTAAATTCAAGGGAGCACCCTGTGTGTATCCTTCTGGCTAGACACAGAGGGAGAAGTGAAAACCTTAGATCCAAAAAAGGATGTTTTAAAAAATAAGTTCAGGGGGCAGCTAGGTGGCGCAGTGGATAAAGCACTGGCCCTGGATTCAGAAGGACCTGAGTTCAAAGCCAGCCTCAGACACTTGACACTTACTAGCTGTGTGACCCTGGGCAAGTCACTTAACCCCCATTGCCCCGCCAAAAACAAAACAAACAAACAAAAAAAATAAGTTCAAAGTGCTTTCCTCATGTTGTTTCATCCCTCAGTGTTCCACGTACAAAATGCATTTTGTAAGAAAGTAAGTGGCTCTTAAAAAGTGGGATTTAGGGGCAGGTAGGTGGCGCAGTGGATAGAGCACCAGGCCTGGAGCCAGGAGTACCTGAGTTCAAATCCGGCCTCAGACACTTAACACACACTTACTAGCTGTGTGACCCTGGGCAAGTCACTTAACCCCAATTGCCTCACTAAAAAAAAAAAAAGAAAAGAAAAAAAAGTGGGATTTGTTCTTCTAAATGGGAGCCATGATTGGGAATGAGCTCAGAACACTAAGGCTAGGAGAATCCCATTATTAACTTGCTAGTGCTGTTCTGATAAGCTGTTGGGCAGTAGCTCCTTTGAAATATGTTGATACATTCTCACCTCCTTTGGCTGAGCCTTCTTGGCCCCATGCACATTAGCAGACAGGTATGCTTGGGCTTTCAATCGCTTATTGTCTGCCTGTAAGCAGTGTGCTATGGGGTATTTCAGCCTCATCCAGTAATCCAATGTCCCAAAGTCTTCTCCATTAGTTCCTGGAGATCAGAAAGTGGGACGTGCATGGAAGAAACAAATGTAATAGCATGGTTGAGAAACAAAGGAAGAGATTGTAAAAACAGTTTAAGAGGAATCAAGGAGCTTGGGAAAATCTACACTAATACTAGGAGTTGTGGGAAAGCCAAGTGGGCACTTACCAGTAAGCATGGCAGTGCCATGGACTTTCTCCACTGTCTCTAGCACTTTGTCAAAACGAAGCCAGCCAACAGCAAGGGTATTGTGGTCAAGAGCTGCAGTCTGGTGGAGGTTAATTTGGGATAAAGCCCCTTGTAAATAGTTCAGGAAAAGGTAATCTGTTCTTACCACATACTGGGAGGTGAAATCATAGAGAGGTTGTGGCCCCACAGCCAAGGGGGTGCAGTGGATTTCAAAGTCATAGAAGGAATAGGTACAGAAGGAGACAAGCTGGATATCTCCAGCTTGAGACAGGGCTGCGGGTGACAGACAGGCCTGGTGAAGATGCAGTTCAAAAAGGTTTTCACCCTGGTGCAGCTGAAGACAGTTCACCATATTCTCTGGCATTTGCAGACCCGGTGTAAACTTCAGAGTACCATAAGCCACATCTTTAAACTGTGCTAAAGGGAAAAGAAAACTTCCCCTTCATTTAAGAGCTGAGTAGTAAAGTAACAGATAGAAACAGAAAAGGGTTGAAAGTAGTTAGCCATGTCAAGCAACAGTATGATTCCAGGGGCAAAACATTATGTCTGGGAGTCTTAACTCCAAATATGAAATCTGTTACTGACATGTCAAATAAAAGCAAGGCCTTCTTATGAGAGAATTAACCAAATGGATGATTGAAAAGTAAAAACTATGTAATATATACAAACTCAGAAAAATATTTTATGCAAGATTTCATCAACCAGATGATACTGCTTTGAATAGGGTAGGAGAAGGGGATAGAGAGGGAGGGAATAGTGTCAGGTACTATGCCAAGCACTCTACAAACATTTGAACTCTACAACAGCTCTTCTAGCTAAGTGTTATTATTCCTCATATTACAGTTGAGAAAATTGAGGCAAATAGAGGCTAAATGACTTACCCAGCATCATACAGCTAATATATATCTGAGGCTGGATTTGAACTCATCTTCCGGATTCATTCTAGCTAAGAACTCTATCCACTGTGCCACCTAGTGAGACCATGACAGTCATGATTTGTCAGAAGATCATTATAAGAAATTTAGTGTGACTATTCCTGACAAGTAGAATAGGCTTGGGATATTGAATGAAGAAAGAACAAAGTGTGTCATATTCTTAAGAGTTCCAGGCAGCTAGATGGCACAGTGGATAGAGCACCGGCCCTGGAGTCAGGAGGACCTGAGTTCAAATCTGGCCTCAAACACTTAACATTTACTGGCTGTGTGACCCTGGGCAAGTCACTTAACCCCAATTGCCTCACCAAAAAAAAAAAAAAGTTCCTCTGTGGGGACCAGATCTTATAATCATATGTGACTATATTATACATGTGACTATTACCATGTGTCAGTAATAGGCACACTTAATCATAGAACCCCAACCACCACAGAAGTCTGTTACAAGATGCCCTGTGGGTCCTGATGTTTTAATTTTCACATTAGATCAATGATAAGGGAAGGGACTAGAAGACTACATGATTTCATTCTGTTGAGAGTGGTATTAGTCACAAAGCAATGCTGATAGTGAGATAGGCAGCCACACATATCCCTTGTACCTAATCTGGACCATTACCTTCTACCAGGCACCAATCAGAAGCTTCAGCCTATAGCTTGATGCAAAGTAGTGCAGATTCTAAGGTCAAAACCACAAAAGACGGGAGGACAAAGCAAGAAGAAAGCAAAGTGACTCTAATCTTCTTAATACCAGAAGCCATTTCTCTCAGACCATATTTCATATAGCTTAAAGAACGCTAAATTAGAAAACTAACTTAGAACTCATCTATTAGGAACCCCCCATTTCATAGTTGAAAAATTGAGTCCTAGAGTCACTTGTCATAGCACACAGTGAAACATAACAACAGGATAAATGAGAGAAACAAGCTCTTGTTCTACAGAGCTAATATCATGAGTAAGATAATAGGATAAAGAGTGGAAAGGACCAATAGAATCACAGACCTAGATCTGGAAAGGACCTTAGAGGGCTCTTGATCCAAACCTCTCATTTTATAGGTAAAGAAACAGAGGGGGTGGCTAAGTGGCGCAGTGGTTAAAGCACCGGCCCTGGATTCAGGAGTACCTGAGTTCAAATCCGGCCTCAGACACTTGACACTTACTAGCTGTGTGACCCTGGGCAAGTCACTTAACCCCCATTGCCCCGCAAAAAATAAATAAATAAATAAAGTGCATCATCATTAAAAAAAAAAAAAAGAAACTGAGGTCCATGGGGAGGTTATTTGCCCAAATATCTCAAAAGTAGTAGGCTTCAGAGGCACAATTTGAATCCAGACCCTCTGACTCCGGAGTGAATGCTCTGCTCAATCACATTCTAAGAACCAAGAAAAGAGACTTTTATAGGGAAGTCACATAGGGAGGTGGGGTTAGTAAGGAATCTGCACTGAGTAAAACAGATGGCAGTTCCCTCAGGAATGGCTGGGATAGCGGAGAGGAAGCCCTCCATAAGTCTGTGACTTCCAAAACTACCTTCCAGCTGTTGGATGCGATTGTTCTTGAGGTCCAGGAGTTGATTCAACTTCTCCCACTCCTCCTTGTGTTCTCTCTCATTATTATCAGCTTTTGTCTTCACAATTTCCAGTTCATCCTGAAACAAAATAACTCTTCATCTTTTCCATATTTTTAGCATTATGCTTTAGACTCTAAGACAGAGATTCTTAACCCTTTATGTGCCATGTATCTCTAGGGCTTTCTAGTGAAGCTGATGGACCCCTTACCAGAATGATGTGTTCAAATGCATAAAATACATAGGATTTCTTTTTTCTGCAGACAATTAGGGTCAAGTGACTTGCCCAGGTCACCCAGCTAGTAAGTGTTTAAAGCCAAATTCGAATTCAGGTCTTCCTGACTCGGGCTGGTGTTCTATCCACTGCATCACCTAGCTGCTTCAAATACATAGGATTTCAAAGGAAATAAAATATATTGAAATATAATTATTGATTTTTTTTAAAGTTTATGAACTGCAGGTTTAGAACTTTGCTTTAAGAAGTTCAGGAAATAGCTGGACTATGGAATTTTCTGCCAATATCTCTTTCAAGAAAGGATTGGCTACTCATATGGATTTACTTTTCAGGAAACCCTTCAAGGATGGCATCACCCCTGGAAACAATTGCTGTAGTTCTATCAAGGAGTGACAGGTTCTTAGGAGCAACAAAAATGGCTTCTAGAAGAGGAGAACTCCACCTTCCCCATATGCAGTAGCTGTTCTCTGACCTACTCTTATTGCCAGCGTTTTTATGAAAACACTGCTGTGGGAACAGAGATCAGCTCTGCAGACAGTGGCACAGTGCCGGGACATGACAACATAGAAGGAGGCATCAACCCCTATTTAACTTTGCTTCTCTTCTCCTAAATGGTGAGACTTCACCATGCATCATATCCACTTCCTGCTCCCTTCTTTCTTTGCACCTGATAACGTTGGTTGATCTGGTGCTGCAAAAGGAGCATGTCTCTTGTCTTTTCTAATTCTAGTGCAGTTTCTGCATGTGCCACCTTCATCTGATTGTAAGCCCAAGACAGGTTCTTTTCCTCTTCTTGAATTTCTAGTAGAGAGTTCAGTTCATGGGTCTTCAAAGAGAAAAGAATTGGTTGAAAAAACAACAAATACAATACAATAAATATATGAATGTCCTCTAAAAAGAAGTGGTTGCTGGTAGAATATGAACAGATTTTGCCCCAAAATATTCTTTGTCCTTACAAACTACAATCAAGTGCTCTGGGTTCTAATCCTAGCTCTGCCCTAACCTTGGACAACCTCTCTAGTCTAGTCTTTGGATTCCTTATCTAGAAAATGAAGGGGCCTGAAATAGATCACCTCTAAGGTCTTTTCCAGTTCTAAAACTATGACCCAATGATGCTACTCTTTTCCTTGTTTCCTTGCATTTTAAATAGTAGTGGCTGCGTTAAAGTTATAAGGAATGGGATAGGATTAAGGTGAAAAACAATAGTTGAGAGCCTGGTTTCCCAAGAATTTATGCATTGTGATATGTTCTCCATCCTCACCTTTCTCAAACTCCCTCCTGCTTTTTTGTATTCTATGTTTAGCTTCAGATACACATTATCTGGTTGTTCACTTATTCTCTGTTTTTTTTTGTTTTGTTGTTGTTTTTTGTGGGGGCAATGGGGGCTAAGTGACTTGCCCAGGGTCACACAGCTAGTAAGTGTCAAGTGTCTGAGGTTGGATTTGAACTCAGGTATTCCTGAATCCAGAGCCAGTGCTTTATCCACTGTGCCACCTAGCTGCCCCTCTCTGTTTGTTTTTAAGGGTATTGACCCAGCATTAAAGACCAGAGCTCTTTCCTGGTTTGGACCACTTCTATAAAATAATTACCTGTGTTTCAAAAAAAAGTCCAAATCAATGCTTGTACCTGTGTTTCTTTAGTATAATCTTGGTATGAAGGTTGCAAAATGTTTGGATCTGATTGGCTGCTACTAGTGGTAGTGCTGGTAGTTTTCTGTTGGAGAAGTTCTACTTCCTTTTTGTGTTTCATGATCATTTGAGTGACTTCCTGCTTTAGGTCTGCATTTTCAGCTGGAGAAAGAAACAAGTGAGTCTGTAAAAGCATTTAAAAGATTTTCTCGCCTAAGATTTTTGAGCTAATAAAAGGAAAATACAACTCAACAAAAAACTTTAATTCTACCAAAGATGATATTACAAAAGTGAGAAAGTACAAATGTTTATCTGTGTCATTCTTTGATTGTAAATATGATCTCATGTCTTCATCCTAGTTATCCATGATCAATCACAAATTCAATTCAACAAACATTTGTTGGGCAGCTAGGTGGTGCAGTGGATAAAGCACCAGCCCTGGATTCAGAAGGAATTGAATTCAAATCCAGCCTCAGACACTTGACACTTACTTACTAGCTGTGTGACCCTGGGCAAGTCACTTAACCCTCATTGCCCTGAAAAAAAAACCAACAAACAACAACAACAAAAAAAGTTTCAATCCATATACAGAGAAAGAACTGATGGTATCCAAATACAGTTTGAAGCATCATTTTTTTTGTTTATTCCTTTATCTGAAGTTTTGTTTTTGTGTGTTTTCCTTCACAACCTGGCTAATGTGGAAATGTTATGCATGGACTACTCATGTACAATTTATATTGAGTTCTTGGTGGGGTGGGAGGGAGGGATGAAGAGAATTTGGAACACAAAGTTTTTCAAAAATGAATGTCAAAATTTGTTTTTACATGTAATTCAGGAAAATAAAATTCTAAATTAAATATTTTTTTAAAAAACCAAACATTTGTTAAGCAACTAGTGTGTACACAGTACTCTATTGGGAACTATCTGGTAGAGATACAAAGCTACATGATACCTGCACTCATGGAGATTACTGACCAGTAAGAGAATAAGCTTATGTACAAAAATAACCCAAATATAGATTAATGCTGCCTTAAAGTTTCAGTTTCCTTATCTATAAAATGAGGGTGTTAGATTAGATGACATGGAGTTATACACACACACACATACACAAATACATTTTAAAAGTTGCAGATACAGTGCTCCAAGAGAAGAAATAAATAAAGAAGGGAATGATAATGGTGCACTGCCTTTACAACTCCTGAACTGGTAGTCCATTAAGATGGGGCTTTATGACAATGTTACTGATTAGTTTCATCCTGTACCATTTTGTCTTGCAATTAGTGTATAGACATAAAAATACAACAACCTGTCATATTGACTTGAGATTTTTATAAGGGAGATGAAAGAGAAAATAAAACATCTTTCCTCTGCAAACAACAACTACCCAAGTCCAGAAGACACTACCATCAATGTGCAATAGCAGTGTGATAGAATTACATAACATCCTACACATAATAATGTGTATGTGTGTATATGTAGTGGTAGTGGTGGTGGGGTTATCTTTAAGGTATGTAAAGCACTTTTATTGTTGTTGAGTTGTTTTAAAGTCATGTCTGACTCTTAGTAACCCCATTTGGAGTTTTCTTGGCAAAGATACTGGAGTGGTTTGCCAAATAAGTACTTTCTCTTTTTTTCAGTCTTAATAGTATTTTTTTCCAGTTACATGTAAAGATAGTTTTCAACATTTTTTAATAAGATTTTGAGTTCCAAATTTTTCTTCCTCTCTCCCTCCCCTCCCTAAGACAGAAAGCAATCTGATACAGGTTATATATGTACAATTACATTAAATATATTTCCACATTATTTCACAACATTTCACATGTGAACAAAAAATCAGAACAAAAGGGAAAAACCTCAAAAAAGAAAGAAAAACAAAAAAATTAAAATAGTATAGTTCAGGGGCAGCTAGGTGGCTCAGTGAATAGAGCACCGGCCCTGGAGTCAGGAGGACCTGAGTTCAAATCTGGCCTCAGACACTTAACACTTATTAGCTGTGTGACCCCAGGCAAGTCACTTAACCCCAAATGCCTCACCAAAAAACCCAAAAAAACCAAACAAAAAAAAATAGTATAGTTCAATCTACATTCAGATTCCACAGTTCTTTTTTTTAATATGGAAGCATTTTCCATTGTGAGTCCTTTGTCTCGGATCATTGTATTGCTTAGAAGAGCTAAGTTTATCACTAGTTGATCACACAGCGTTCCTGTTACTGTGTATAATATTCTCTTGGTTCTGCTCACTTCACTCGGCATCAGTCTACTTAAGTCTTTCCAGGTTTTTCTGAAATCTGCGTGCTTATCATTTCTTATAGCACAATAGTAGTATTCCATTACATTCATATACCACAACTTGTTCAGCCATTCCCCAATTGATGGGTTTCCCCATAATTTCCAATTCTTTGCCACCACAAAGAGAGCTACTATAAATATTTCTGTACGTGTGGGACCTTTTTCCCTTTTTTATGATCTCTTTAGGATACAGACCTAGTAGTGATATTACTGGGTCAAAGGGTATGCACAGTCCCATAGTCCTTTGGGCATAGTTCCAAATTGCTCTCCAGAATGGTTGGATCAGTTCACAACTCCATCACAATTCTTTAGTGTTCCAATTTTTCCACATCACCAACATTTATTATTTTCCTTTTTTGTCATTTTAGTCAATCTGATAGGTTTGAGGTAGTACCTCAGAGTTGCTTTAATGTGCATTTCTGTCATCAATTGAGATTTAGAACATTTTTTCATATGGCAATAGATAGCTTTGATTTCTTCATCAAAAAACTGCCTGTTCGGGGCAGCTAGGTTGTGCAGTGGATAGAGCACCAGCCCTGAAGTCAGGAGTACCTGAGTTCAAATCCGGCCTCAGACACTTAACACACACTTACTAGCTGTGTGACCCTGGGCAAGTCACTTAACCCCAATTGCCTCACTAAAAAAAAAAAAATTAAAAAAAAAACTGCCTGTTCATATCCTCTGACCATTTCTCAATTGGGGAATGACTTGGATTCTTATAAATTTTAGAAATGAAGACTTTATCAGAAACACTGGCTATAAAAATTGTTTCCCAACTTTCTGCTTTCCTTCTAATCTTGGCTGCATTGCCTCTGTTTGTACAAAACCTTTGTAATTTAATATAATCAAAATTATACATTTTGCATTTCATAATATTCTCTTATCTCTTGTTCAGTCATAAATTCTTCTCCTCTCCATACATCTGAGAGGTAAACTCAAGTAAGTACTTTCTAATACAGTATCTTCATTTTACAGTAGTAAGAAAGTAAGGTTGAAAGAAAGAAGGGGATTACTTGCCTAGGTTCCCACAGCTAAATTCATATGTGCATCAGGGCCTTGTGTCTCCACCCAGAAAAGGAGAGGAAAACAGGTGAAACATCAAGGAAATAAGAGAAAGGTGGGTCCGTGGGGGAGGGGGGGATTACAGAGGGATCTGTTAAAAATCCTAAAATGGTAGCACCTATTTTTAGTTATCGATGAGTAACAGCTAGATAAGTGCTTTTGAGATGGGATTCTGAACCCAGGTATTCCAGCACTCTAGCCACTGAAACCCCTTGTCACTTACCCTGTTCCTTAGCCAACTGAAGTAAGATCTTTCTCTTCTCCGCTAACTCAGAATCCAGCTGCTCTTGTAAATGAGAGACTTTCTGCTGGAGCCGTTCCTTCATGAGATCGGTGCTCCAGTGAGGCTGACTGCTGCTGTTTAACATGCTGGGAATATTGAGAGAAGTGTGAGGGAGAGAGGAAATATCAGATGAACAAGTTGAGGTTGTCAACATGGCTTTCATTTTCCATAGTTTCAGCATTTCCTATGTTTAGGACCTCATTTGCTCCCCTTCATGTTCTTCCTGCCCCCACTGGATACCCAACTGTTGGTTCCCAACTGCCTCAGAACCTTTGTGGGTCCGTGGAAGATGAGTGTTCCATACTCCATCTGTCACACTCTGGGGTTTCTGTCTGGATAACCCTGCCAAGTCTGCTAAAGCCACTGTCCTGCCCTGCAAAGCTCTTCTCCATTGTAATGTGGTTTTCATTAGCCTAGGAATCATGAACCGAGACGTTTTTAAGAGAGGCTGTATTGATTATAAAGGCAAATGTTTCCCATCTTCTCCCTCCAGGAGATCAAATCCAGAAATAACTTGCCTCTTTAACTAGATTTTAAAATTATAGGACTTAAGAGCAGGGACTGTATCTTCTTATGTTCTGCACTCCTTTGCCTAATGGTACTTAACTTCATTGACAGATCTATTTTATGTACTCAATAGGTCTGGCAATGAAGTTATATGGGGCAATGTAGAAGATAAGAACTTGTGTATATATGTGCATACACAATATGTACATATATACATGTGTATATATGTATATGTACATATATACATGGGGCACTAGATGGCCCAGTGGACAGAGCACCAGGCCTAGAGTCAGGAGAACTTGAGTTCAAATCCAGCTTCAGATACTTTATTAGCTGTGTGGCCCTGGGCAAGTCACTTAACCTTGGTTGCCTCAGTTCCTCCTCTCTAACATGAGCTGGAGAAGGAAATGGCAAACAAATCCATTAGCTTTGCCAAGAAAACACCAAATAAGGTCATGAAGAATTGGATATGATTGAAACAATTCAACAGCAAAAAACATACACACAGGGCAGCTAGGTGGCACAGTGAATAGAGCACCCAGCCCTGAATTCAGGAGGACCTGAGTTCAAATCCACTCTCAGACACTTGACACTTACTAGCCGTGTGGCTCTGGGGAAGTCACTTAACCCCAGTTGCCTCACCAAACCCCACCCCCACCACACACACACACACACACACACACACACACACACACACACACTGTGTGTGTAGATAGATAGGTATAGATAGATGTATATTTATATGTATACGTAGCCAGTTCTTAAGCTAGTTTATACAAATGAGTGTCATGGATCAAAGGTGTCAATTACAGCAGCCTACAACACACTAGAGGGACGCCCAAACCATATTAAACTGTAACTAGGGGATATTTAACAAAATAAAAATACAATAAAACATAGATGATATTAATATATGGGCTTCTAAGTCAACATATTGCCTGAGGGGATCTTTGTGTATGGCTAAGTGGCACATATCTATTGAATTTGATATCATTGTCATGTATGATTCCAAAAAGTGGGTAACAATCATTTGTGGGACTGGGGCTTTTAAGTGAAAAGCTGCACCTGGTTTTAAAATGAGCCACAGATAATAAAGAATTCACAATATTTGTTTATTCGAATGGAATCTTCCAAACTGCTCACCAAGATTCATCATCTCTGGGTTATTATCCCCAGGTTGGGTGCCCTGAGCCTCACTTCCTCAGCTCTCTTTTTTTTTAGTGAGGCAATTGGGGTTAAGTGACTTGCCCAGGGTCACACAGCTAGTAAGTGTCAAGTGTCCAAGGCCGGATTTGAACTCAGGTACTCCTGACTCCAGGGCTGGTACTCTATCCACTGCGCCACCTAGCTGCCCCCTCAGCTCTCTTTAATCAGGACAGAGCCCTCCTTTTTCCTATCCCCTTCCTTGGTACTCGTTTTATACTTACTTTTTTAAGAGTCTGTCATGATTTCCCTTCAGCAGATTTCTCTCTCTTTTTAAATCCTCCACTCTGTCCTGAAACTGAGAAAAATAGGATATTTTTGACTATTTAAAAAAACTAATGCTAAAAATAATAAAATAAACAAAACAAAACCCTAATGCTTTGAGTTTGTAAGAGTTTGATTTCTCTCTTCAAATCAACAATTTCTTTGCCTATTTCCAATAATCATTTTGAATGTAGAAGCCAATTAGGGAAGCATCAGTCCAAATCAAAGAATCCTCATGGACCAAGTGAGAGTGGTGGATGATAAAGGTATTGCTGAAATCAATTATTGAGAAACCTGGAAGAATTGTTTCATGTGTGGCTATGACAGAAAATGACTCAGCAACTCTTTCCAGCTGTACACCTCACTCCCCACAGTAAGAAAACCCAGATATGTAGAACTAACCCCACACTGCAGTGCTTTCCTGGTAATGAAGATGAGGGAATGCTAGGTCACTCTTTAAACTTTACTTATTGAATGCTACTGTGCAGAGGACTGTGCAATGTGGTGTGGAAAAACATCAAAGAAACAGTAATAGAACAGTCTCTGCCCTTAAAAACTGACAAATACAAATGGGAAGAAAGAACAAATAATAAGAAAACTGAAAATTGCTTGCATAAACAGGTACAAGTTAATATGGTGCAAGCTCTGTGTGCTTAAAGCACTGGAAAGCACAGGAAGACGTAAATTAATTTAATTATATAATTGTAAAAATGTGCATGATAGAAGCATTATACCCAAGATGAAAAGAAAAATGACAATTAGAAAAAATATAGCCAATATATTAGATAAAGCCATGGAATCTAGAATTTATAAGGAAATGATACAAAAGTATGAGTGCATGATAAAAATGATATAAAATTATATGACCCAATGATACAACTCTACTAGATCCATATCCAGTAGATAAATGACCCAGAGATTTGAACAATTTACAAAAGAGGAAATATAAATTTAAAATAAACACAATGCGGGGGGGGGGGGGGCAGCTAGGTGGCGAAGTGGATAAAGCACTGGCCCTGGATTCAGGAGGACCTGAGTTCAAGTCCGGCCTCAGACACTTGACATTTACTAGCTGTGTGACCCTGGGAAAGTCACTTAACCCTCATTGCCCCACCAAAAAAAACAAAAACAAAACAAAAAAATAAACACAATGGGAAAAGTTCAACTTCACTTAAAATCAAAAAAGTAAATTAAAACAATTTTGAGGTACATTTTCACATCTATCAAATTAGCAAAAATTAACAAAAAAATTACTATTTTCAATGCTGTTGGGATAATGAAGAAACATACACTTAAGAGTTTGCTGCTATTATTGCAAAGTGGAGCTATCATTTTGTAGAGAAATTGGACAATGCATTACGAGACTTATAAAATTGAAAATACCAATGATCTCAATATAGGAATCTACCCCAAAGATATAATTAAAAAGAAAAAAAAAGATGTGTACAAATATATTTTATTGCTGCATTATTTGTAATAGCCCCAATTGGAAACAGCCTAAATATCCAATAGTTGGAGATTGGCTAAACAAATGAATATCTCAATGTTATATTGCCATTAAAAGGGTATATACTACTAATGAGACCTATTAGGAATATAAAGAAATTTGAAAAGGCAAAACAAAGCAAAGAAACCCAAACTAGGAAAAGACTATTACCACATAAAATAAAGTATAAATCTATATATAAGTGCATGGACAACCAAAGATATATTAGAAGAGGACATAAGGGAAATTACTGACAAGTACTTATTACTATGTGTCTATTATTTTTATTATAAATAGCTTTGAGCAGCTAGGTGGCATAGTGGATAGACTACTGGGCTTGGAATCAGAAATACTTATCTGAGTTCAAATCTAGCCTTGTTCTCTTACTAGCTGTATGACCCTGGGTCACTCACAACTCTTTTTGCCTCAGTTTCCTTATCTGTATAATGAACTGGAGAAGTAAATGGCAAACCACTCTAGTAAGAAAAGCCACAATCGGTGTCACAAAGAGTCAGACTCAACAACAACAAAGAGCTTTAAACGTTTAAGTTTTTGTTAAGTAAGGTTCAGAATAAAAAAATGTATTTTAAAGACACAAAGTTGTTTTTTTAAAAATACAAGCTTCTATTAAGCCACAGCTCCCCTATCCTCTTCTTGTGCAGTTTATATTTTCCACCTGAGTGCAAGGAGTGTTTATATACAAATATGTGTATATACACACGTATCCTTATTAAAGCTTATCTTAGATTTTCTTTAAGGTGATGAGAGGATCCAAAATTGTTGGAACTGTATTTGGTTAATGAGAGTTTCAAGAGGTGACTTTTAGATAAAGGTTTGAAGGAGAGGAAAAAAACTGATTAGTAAAGATGACTATGTTCCAGATTTGGGAAAAGAGGAAATGATAGAAAATGTAATAAAAAACAATTTTTTAAACAAGAAACATTTTGAAGTACAGGGTGAGTCAAAAGTCATGAAGAGATTTGGTACTGGCTAAGAAATAGAGTGGTGGATCAATGGAATAGGTTAGACACAGGAGACACAGCAGTAAATGACTTCAGTAATGTACTGTTTGATAAACCCAAAGACTCCAGCTTCTAGGATAGGAACTCAGTATTTGACAAAAACTGCTGGGAAAAATGGAAGATAGTATGGCAGAAATTAGGCATATGGCAACATCTTACACCTTATACTAAAATAAGGTCAAAATGGGTACATGATTCAGACATAAAAGGTGATACCAAAGGTAAATTTGGAGAGGAAGGAATAGTTTACCTCTCAGATTTATGGAAAGGAGAACAGTTTATGACCAAACAAGAGATAGAGAGTATTATGAAATGCAAAATGGATGATTATGATTACATTAAATTAAAAAGGTTTTGTACAAACAGAAGCAATGCATCCAAAATTAGAAGGGAGGCAGAAAGCTGGGAAACAACTTTAATAGCCTGTATTTCTGATAAAGGCCTCATTTCTAAAATATATAGGGAACTAAATCAAATTTATACGAATCCTAGTCATTCCCCAATTAAGAAATGATCAAAGGATATGAACAGGCAGTTTTCTGATGAAGAAATCAAAGCTATCCATTGCCATATGAAAAATGCTCTCCGGCCCTGGATTCAGGAGGACCTGAGTTCAAATCCAGCCTCAGACAATTGACATTTACTAGCCCTGTGACCCTGGGCAAGTCACTTAACCCTCATTGCCCGGCAAAACAAAACAAAAACAAAAAACAAAACACCTCTGAGGTACCACCTGACACCTATCAGATTGGCTAATATGACCAAAAAAAAAATAATAAATGTTGGAGAAGCTGTGGAAAAACTGGAACACTAATGCATTGTTGGTGGAGCTGTGAACTGATCCAACCATTCTGGAGAGCAATTTGGAACTATGCCCAAAGGGCTATAAAACTGTGCATACCCTTTGACCCAACAATACCAGAGTACTTTTATAAAAAAGTCATGAAGGGGTTTTAGTATTTAATAACTCATTTATTTTTTGTTTATAATTTATAAAACCATAGCATCATATGTAGTATTTATAGAAAGTGAATTTACATTACATGTGAAAAATCACATTTTGTAAATGGCAAAAAATAAAGAAAAAGTAATTTTCAAAAAGTTATTAAAACATCGTGATTTTTGGCCCATCTTGTACAATGTCACAAAGCATTTTTGCAAAGAATTGTTCAAAATGTTCTTAAAACTATTATGGGTACAACTGATAAGTTAGCTTAGGTTAATGAAAGTTTTAACTTTATAACAAAAAAGAGTTGTCAGCAGTTCTTTTTGCTAATTATGATTAGCTGACAGCACTAAGACAGTAACTGTTGGATGTTTTATTTTAGTGAGCAGTGGCATGCGTGTCAGCTCCTTGAGAACACAGCCTAAATTATATCTATAAGGGCATAAGGAGGCAGCTAGGTGGCACAGTAGAAAGAGTGCTGGGTGGGGAGTCAAGAAGACCTGAGTTCAAATCTGACCTCATACTACCTATGTGACGCTAGGCAAGTCACTTAACCTCTTTTTGCCTTAACCCATGGGAGAAGGAAATGGCAAACCACTCCAGTATCTTTGCCAAGAAAACCCCATAGATGGTATGGTCCATGGGGTCACAAAGAGTTGGAAACAAATGAACAACCAGAATATTTGCATTCCTTGTGCCTAGTACTATGTCTTGTATATGGCAGGCACTTAATGCATATTTTCTGAATTGAGTTGAATACCATCAGAAAAATTAGTTCAGATCTCTTAGAACACCAGAAATTGACAGTGGATTTCTATTTCTGGCACCGTTTTCTGGCTTCCATTTCTACGATGCAAAGGGGACTGAGAAGGCCTGGAAAGTGACATACAGTAACTTTCAAGAGACCTCACTGCAATGAAAGCTAAGTCCTACTGGGACTGATGAACCTCCTTCAGAAACTCAGGTGGGATTTTTGTCGCCAGTCCAAATGGACTGAAAAACAATACCATTAGGGGGCAGCTAGGTAGCACAGTGGATAAAGCACCGGCTCTGGATTTGGGAGAACCTGAGTTCAAATTTGACCTCAGACACTTGATACTTACTAGCTGTGTGACCCTGGCCAAGTCACTTAACCCTCATTGCCCCCCCCAAAAAAAAAGGAAAAGGAAAGAAAAAGAAAAACAATACCATTAGCCAGTAGAAGGGGACCAAAATTATGTTATTTCCCAAGTCATAGCATCCTAGAATTGCAAGAGACTGCTTAGATCTTCTAGAGCAACTCGTCTACAACTGATGATCTGCCCAGCATTCGGCATAACCTGTATGCAGTTTACTTACCTCTCTCACTGTAATCCGTAGGACGGACATGTCTGCCAATTGACTTTCCAGACTCACCAACTTCTTGTTCTTTTCCCTCAGTTCTGTATTGAGCTCATCCACTTGAGATAGCAGAGCATTATGGGATGTACTTAACATTCCCTGATTCTGTTGCCATGTGGTGAGGAAAAAAGCAAAACAGGAATTCTGAAGATAGAAGTGGCATTCACAAAGGCTGGTTCCAGCAATAATAGTAACTCGGTTAACCCCTTAATTTACTATGGGGAGTGACTGAGACTTAAAGTGATTAATAATGTAATGGTTTTTTAACACTATAGCTGACTTTACATCACTCACTGGGATCACCTGAAGTGCCTAAAGATTTCTTAGAATCATGATAATTGGAGACAAGCTGGACAAATTTGTTTTATAAACCTTATGGCTCCATTTGAAAGCAACCCTGTTTATGTATGGCTATGTAAACTAGCTTTACCCCATCCACAGAACTGTTGCTGTGGAAACAGTAGTGACCTAGGTATTTGTGAGCCAGGCAGACTACTCCAAGTTTACAAGATTCCAGGGTCTTGCTCTGAACTTTAAATGGACTTCTGGGAAGAAGCCAAAAGGTCAGCTTCAGGAGAGTCACCCTTCACAGCTGACAGTGTCCTAGGGAAGTAGAAGAATTATGAAGAGAAGAGGAGAGAGCAGAGAAGGGAGAGTAATTCCAGTAGACCTTAAATGACATTAAACGTCCAGCTCCAGGTGGATATTTTAAAAGATATTAGGCAACAACTTTGCAGTTAAATGCTCCTGACAATTCAACTCCACCCTTATCATTTTGCAGAAAAAGCAGAGAAAAAGAATTTCTATCTCCCTCCTCCACTCCACCCCCAAGTTTGTGGGTGGGAATTACATAGGAAATTACCTTACTAACCTGAGGTTATTAAATATTAGAACAGAAAGGGACCTTGGAGAACCTATAGATCTACATATCAGGATCCAAATATGACATATCCTATCATATATTCAAGTATCTTTATTTTACAGATGAGGAAATTGAGGCCTGATTAAATACTCCGGTCCAGCATTTCTATTACTTCATGCTGTTTCCTAAATGATGCTGCCAACTTTTACCTAGCTTGAATGGCAAAGATCCTCCCCACCTTGGAAGGGAATGATGGGGCTAGAGGCAGTAGAGATGGAATAGCTTTATAAAATCTGCAACTCTCCTCACATCATAGAAGAATAATCTGCTGTTGGTTCTCATCACGTCGGTGCTTCCTTACAAATAAGTGTCCAAGGATCAGCTAGGTGGTGCAGTGGATAGAGCACCAGCCCTGGATTCAGGAGGACCTGAGTTCAAATCCAGACTCAGACACTTGACACTTACTAGCTATGTGACCCTGGGCAAGTCACTTAACTCCAAATGCCTCGCCAAAAACAAACAAAAAAACCAAATGTATGTAAATTTTAAAATAAAAAAATAAAAAACCAAATCAATGTCCAAGATTTTTTTCTCATCCTAGTTCTAAATATTTCAAATTTCCATGGTGACAGCACCACAGCAGATCTCTTTCAGGAGGTTTGTAGTTACTTTAGCTTCAGTTGTCTTAAACAGCCTTGTCTGAAAAATAATCTCCATTTAATTGTCTAATTTGGGGTGCTCTGGTGTTCATAAATATGTAAGGTATTTTGGAGAAAGTAGTTACTCTGATTATCCAAGAGTTATAAATCGAAGGGACCCTTGCATTTTCAGGAAGAATCATATGTCTAGAAGAGAAAAATCAATAGCATAATACAGTTTAAAGAGTCCTGGACTTGGACTCTGAAAACTTAGGCTTGAGTCTTGGTTTAAGGCACTAGTAGTATGACTATTGGCAGGTCACTGAACATCTTCAAGCTTCAATTTTCTCATGTGTAAAATGGGGATAAGAATACCTACACTTACCTCATAGAATTGTGTGAAAGGTGATTTATAAATTCTAACATACCACATAAGATATGGACTATTATTATAGGACAGAGTAGTACTTGCTTTAGAAGTCAGGAAGACCTAGGTTCAAGTCTTCCCTCTGAGCAGGTCACTTAAACTCTAATGCCCTAGTATCTCTCTGAGACTGTCCATTGCAGAGGTATTGACTGGCATTGGGAGAATGAATTTCTTTACATGAAATCACAGTCCAATCTTTTTCCTTATTGCAAAGATATTTATGTGTTTCCCCTGCCATCTACAATTTTATGTTGAGATGTGCTAGAAAGAAAGGGGCTAAACCCTAAAGATCAGTCAACAAGCAATATTTTGCATATGGTTGATCTACTTTGTTGCTCATCCATGGAATGTTTAAAATCTCAAACTGGCTTCCACCTTTCCCCAAGTATGCCACTGTCATGTTATGCAATACTTCCTTGTCAGTTGGTGTGAGCTGAGAGAATATAAACTGATTTTCATATCATTTTAGACGATAAAATTATGAAGGGTAATCTGCTGGGGGAATAGGGAAAAACACATACATCACAATAAGTCATTCCAAAGCCAAGGAGAACCGAGTTTTTGACTATCAATTCTTTTACATCAGCCATATCATCTCTTTACTCTATTAGCAAAGATAAAAGAGTTGACTCTTGTAGTTTGGCAATCTGCTTAGTTTTATGGTGGTGTAAGCAGATATTTGTGTTCTCTTTATCTAGTGATATGGCTAACACTAATACTTAAAGGAGAGTACAATGAATATTTTTGTGGAATCATATTCATTTTGTTTTTGTTTTTGTGGGGCAATGAGGGTTAAGTGACTTGCCCAGGGTCACACAGCTCGTAAGTGTCAAGCATCCAGGGCCGGTGCTTTATCCACTGCACCACCTAGCTGCCCCCATTTTGTTTGTTTGTTTTTTGCTTTTTTTGGGGGGGGGGGCTGGGCTGGGCTGGGCAATGAGGGTTAAGTGACTTGCCCAGGGTCACACAGCTAATAAGTGTCAAGTGTCTGAGGCTGGATTTGAACTCAGGTCCTCCTGAATCCAGGGCTGGTGCTTTATCCACTGTACTACTTAGCTGCCCCCGAATCATATTCTTTTTAAACTTTCATTTACAATTGTGAGTTATATTAAAGGAAAAACTGACAAAGCTTAAGTTTTAAGCTACAAAGTTAAAAGACAGCACTAAACCTTTTGGAATATCATATGTATAGATAAATATAGACATATGATATATATAGGTATATAGAGATATCTAGATATCTGTAGAGAGAGAGAGATGTGCATATATATATATATATTTGATATTCAGTGTATTTCTGGAATAAGTATCTCAAGTGTGTTCCCCAGAGCTAGCTAGGGAAATAATCTTGTGTTAATTCAAATAGAATCGAGCCTTAGCCACAGCAGTAATTTAGTGGAGGAGGGAAGGTGTTCAGTGTTGTAGATGTTGTTTAGATGTCTCTCACAAAAACTGGATGTTTCTTCCTCAGAGGGCAAAGCAAGTCACCCCAGCAGTCCAAAAGTGCCTCCCCAGTACATAAGGAGCTGCTACAAGCTCCAGAGGAGACTAAGGAGCCTCAGAAATGCTTGGCCCAGTGACCCTTCCTTGCCTCAAACCTGCATGATGTGATGCATAGCCAAGCCCTGAGCTCCTATTTCTGTCATGCAGTTCTCACTCACCTCCTGCAGGTCTGCTAGTTGTGTCTTTGCTGCCACAAGAGCTGTGCTTCTTTCATGCAAGAGTCTCATCACTTGGATCAGTTCCACATTCTCTCTAATGGAAGCTCTGAAGACAGAATTCATGGTGAGCATACACTAAAAGCCTGGGATGTACACTCCACAAAACTGGGAGACATATGTGGAAACACCATCTCTTCCTGTTAGCATACCAGTTGAGGACCATTTGATACTTTCAATGCCATAAACTGGGTTCTACCAACTTAATCATATTACATCTGGGGGTGCATGGGATGGGGCAAGGAGAAGGAAAAGATGATTGGGAAGATGGATAGACACAGCAATCACTATTTTACTAAGATGCTTGCTTTGACCTCCTTCTGTGCACCACTTCCATGCCCAACTGTCCCTGAGCCTAGTTGCCTTAAAGAATGCAGAAGAGCCAAAGAATAAGGGAATTTTTATTTCTACAAGGGTGTTGGGCTTCTATATTTTAACTCAATGTTCATCACTGCACTCGCTAAACACTTTTTGGTGATGAAATAGCATTGGTTCCCTTTCTATCAAGTGCAATTGCCAAATTATCATCATATATAAGCACCCACTGCTGGATATCATTACAAAGAGGCACCATGGGCTTGGGGAGTGCTCAATATAGCTAAATTTAATGCCAAATATTCCTGTTAATACTAAAAGGAAAGAAAGATTCTTAGGTCAGTGTAGTTTTGTAGCACAGAGTGCCACCTTGTCATACCTATACTGTGTGGCCAACTGAGCATATTCTAAGGAGCTTTTTTCTTCACAGTCTTCATCTTTGGACCACATCTTCTCTGGAGACTTTGGTGACAATTCTAGTTCATCCATTTTCACAGTATTGTTGGTCATAATCTGGACTCTGCTAGATGTGCACAAACTAATGAGGGAATTTGTAATAGTAGAAATTATGTTTTTATTGAAAAAAATATTATTTAGAATTGGGAGCATAAAAAAGAAAAGAGAAGGGAATAAAAGCTAGTTGAATTTGTTGTTCAGATAGGGTTTAGAACTAGCAGTTCACATAAGATAAAAGAAAGTGGGAATTAGTACCCCAGAGCAGGTGGAAGATGCCTTTATTGAATGGCCAATCCCAAAGAGCAGAAAGAAATGTAAAAGAAATTTCTACAGAGAGAGGGGAATATATGGAGATTCCTTAAATGGATCCCAAAGAAATTACACTTTCCTCTAAGGTCAGAATATAACCTTTTCCATTTTAAATACAACTTTGGAGTTGATAGTCTTGGAGTTGATTTTCGTCTTCCCAAATCAAGGAAGGAGGAAAGTGAAGAGCGAACCCTCATTTTTTCTCTGAGTCAATGGCCTTGAAAATAAAGCTACTGAAACAAGTGTGTCAGATAAGGAAGAGGGGAAAAAAAGGAACTCACAGTTCACTAGGCATCTCAGCTCTGACTTCTTCCATCAAATGCTCTTTGTATGTAGGAGGGGCTGTGTAACTTGGCCTGGTAGGTGGCCCTATAAGAGGAAATTCAGGCAGAGGATGGAGCCTGTGGCACAGGCCTTCCCAGAACATCAGGTCCTACTGGGATTTGAGGCCCATAGAGCCAAGAGATAACCCTGAACAGCACCGTGGTCTGGTAAAATACATCTCTCTTTTTTTTTTTTTTTTGAGAGCAAAGTGATCACTGAAAATTGAAATAGTCAATGAGAAGAGGGCAGCTAGGTGGCACAGTGGATAGAGCACTGGCCCTGGAGTCAGGAGTATCTGAGTTCAAATCCGGCCTCAGACACTTAACAATTACTAGCTGTGTGACCCTGGCCAAGTCACTTAACCCCAACTGCCTCACTAAAAAAAAAAAATAGTCAATGAGACCCCAGAATCTCATTAGTGAGAAGAGAAGAGGAAAGAGAACATTTAGAATAACAACCTGCTACTTTATTAGCTGTAAAGGTTTAGTTGGCAAGGGTAGGTTGAAACTATAGTGTTTTTTTTTTGAGGGGAAATGAGGGTTAAGTGACTTGCCCAGGGTCACACAGCTAATAAGTGTCAAGTGTCTGAGGCTAGATTTGAACTCAGGTCCTCCTGAATCCAGGGCTGGTGTTTTATCCACTGTGCCACCTAGCTGCTCCCGAAACTATAGTATTATATGAGATTAAAATATTGTATGTGAACTTCATTTATCTATGTTCCTCTAAGTCTGGTGTTTTAAAAAGAGAATGTGATCTTTCCCCTTTTGCCAGTTACTTGAGCACTCACTCACAGTAGAGTTTCCCCATATTTGAGTAAGGGGCAAACAGACATTTAGCCTCTTGGAGTGGCATGGTTGAGAAGGAAATCCTGGAGAAATCTGTGTATATTTGTGGGAAGAGGAAGAAGTTTAGCTTTCCAGCTCCTACATCCCTAAATTACAATGAAGAAACGTTATTATTCCCTAAAATTTATTCTCAATATAGCCTCTCCTAATTATGAAGTTCAAGACACAGGTCCCATTGTGAAGACTCTCTCCTCTGGACACAGCATAATTATCAAGAAATGCTGAGGCTGGGGGAAGCTAGGTGGCACAGTGGATAAAGCACTGGCCCTGGATTCAGGAGGACCTGAGTTCAAATCCGGCCTCAGACACTTCACACTTACTAGCTGTGTGACCCTGGGCAACTCACTTAACCCTCACTGCTCTGCCCAAAAAAAAAAAAAGAGAGAAAGAGAAAAAGAAAAAGAAATGCTGAGGCTTTGCTCAATGGCACCAAAATGGAGGCAGTACACCTAACTTCTTTGGGGTCCTCTGATCTGTTTGTCATACTTGTTCCCTAATCAGACTTTAAGAGACCTCCTCCCAGCACCACCACAGTACCTACCCCTCTCCCATGTCCTGTCTTTGCCAATTGGTGTTTTGTTTCTTCCCTTCCTCCCCACCGCCCCTACCTGCTGCTTCCCCACTACCAACTTCCTTGTAGAGTTTTGGATGGTCAAGAACTATTGACAGTAAAGTGAGAGTATAGCCCAGGCTCTCTGAGGGTTGGGCTGTGTCTTCTGAATTTGCCCTGGACACAAGAATTCCTAGTATTGACTCTGCATCTGGGCTCACTTGGCAAAGTTGCTATTTCCCAGTGGCTATACCAGACACACACTCCCTCTTTTCCACCATTTCCCAACAGCATAACATTGAAGTTGTTGCTATACCACAGACTCAACTAAGTAAATATTCTCACCGGTTTAGTGATTGTTCAAAACGGAGAGAGGGCACACATGTTATTGTAGTTGCAGTGAGGGAATATAGTCAATGAATTCTTTTTTCTTGCCTATATTTTAGCAAATCTCCGACATCAATGCACTATGCTAGGATTTAATTTTTCCTCACCTCTTTTGAGTTTTGCTGGAATTCGAGCATCAGAAGTGTGAAGCTGCCTCCTCCCTGTATTTATCCGAGGCTGGACATAGCTATACAGAGAGTGCCCAGAGCTCTGGACTTGTAGCTGCTGTTTATACATCAGAAGACGGTTATTGAGTCCCTCATTGTGTCGCTGCAACTGCCACACTTGGTCCTTCAGGTTCTCAATAGTTTCTTCAGCCTTTAGATTCCTGCTAGACCTCTTGGGGTCTCCACTGGTCCTTCCCTCAGCTGTGAGTCTCAACAGTTTTGTCCTCATTCTATTTGAAAGTATAAGTAAGGTCATCATTGTTATTTTTACCTTGGACCACTTTGTAATTTTTCAAATTCAATAAAATTCAATTCAAGGTTCAGAGCACTATGTCAAATACCAAAAGAAAAGAAAGTATAGATAAGACACAGTTCTTACTCTAGTGGAGCTTACAGTAGCTTATACTAATAAGGATGTAACAAATACAAAAAGAACTATCATTCATAATACTACATTATGAAGGTTGAAAATTACATTTGATGAAAAATGGGAAATCATTAGTGGCTGGGGCAGGGGGAATGGCAATCAGAGAAGATTTTATGGAAGAGCTAGCACTTCACAGGCTGAGAAAATCTCGGAATTGGTAGAGACCTTATAAGTCATTTAGTCTAGCCATACTTGAACAGGAATCCCTTCTATAACATATTTGCCAGCTGGTTATACAGATTCCAGTCATAGGAATCCATTCCTTTTCTTTCTTTCTTTCTTTTTTCTTTTTCTTTTCTTTTTTTTTTTGTGAGGAAATTGGGGTTAAGTGACTTGCCCAGGGTCACACAGCTAGTAAGTGTCAAGTGTCTGTGAACTCAGGTCCTCTGGATTCCAGGGCCAGTGCCCTATCCACTCATCCACCTAGCTGCCCCTGAATCCACTCCTTTTCAAGGCAGCCCATTCCACTTCTGGAAAACTTGAATTTTTAGGAAAGCTTTTTCCCCCTTTACACAAAATCCAAAATCTCTTCTCTCTGAAATTACCCATTGCTTCTGGTTCTGCTATTTGAGGTCAAGCAGCATAAAACTAATTCTTCTTCTCTATAACATCCTTTTAAATACTTGAAGAATGCTATTTGCCTCCCAACAGAGATGTAACAGAATAAATATACAGAATGAGACACATATTTTCAGATATAGCCAACATGGACATTCATATTTGTTACAAGGGTTTTGTTTTTATTTTTCCCCAGGGAGGAGGAAGGGAAGTGGGAGGGAATGAAAATAAATATCTGCTAATTAAAAAATAAAATTTAATTTTTAAAAAGGACAGTTACTGTATCCCCCTTACAACTTTGTTTCTCCTGGCAAAACATCCCTAGGACGTTCAGCTGATTTATGCATAGCATTGTCTCTAGTACCCTCTCCAGAGCCATAACTAGGTCAGGGTGATTAGGGATTTACCCCAGCATGACAAATTTAGAGCACGCTAACAGCATTTGTGGTACTTCAACTGAGTAGAGACTACAGTAATCACCTAGTTAGCAAGATTCCTTAAAATAGGAAGTTCCTACAATGTCCGACTTTTTCCAGTGTGTTAGTTTTCTTGAAGCATTTTATTATTATTTATTATAAGGGAAGGCCCTTAGGGAGGAAGAGGGAGAAGGATATATTGAGAAATTTAGGTAATATAAAAGCAAAAGATATGACTAAACATTTTTTTAAATGGGAAATTCTCAGATAGCAAATATGATAGGACTACAGTAATACCTACAAGGGTTCTTCTCCCCTCCTGCAATACAAGTCGGGCTAATTTTTTCCTGAAGGACAATAAATCCATCCCCTGGAACTGATTAGTATAAGGGCCAAGGCTCAAGATGTATCTCCCTTAACTTAGCCTCTTGGTAGCTTCTG
The DNA here is from genome assembly GCF_019393635.1 of Dromiciops gliroides. Lineage (NCBI taxonomy): Eukaryota > Metazoa > Chordata > Mammalia > Microbiotheria > Microbiotheriidae > Dromiciops > Dromiciops gliroides. The sequence continues at coordinate 178,620,479 of NC_057862.1, forward strand.
GTCATAGTGAAATGAGTTCCTGGTCACCTAAAAGCATAAAAAAGGGAACTTGAGGAGGCAGAGCTAAGGTGGCAGAATAGAGAAGGAGGCTCCTCAAGTTGATTGGCTGGTAGCCTTGATAGACAGCACCCATGAGCAAATGTCATTTCCTGACGCCAAGGAAAAGCCACAATGCCTCTGAGGCATTTTCCTCATGGTGGAGCTTTCCCACAGCAAGTCTCCAGTAGGTGGCATCATTCCAATCATTCCAGCCTATTGTTTCAAGGCCTGGCACAATGCCTCCTCCACCCTAAGAGAAGAGCCTAACTTTAACATAAAGTTAAAAGTCAAGAAATAGGTTGGAGAAATGGGCAAACAACAACAATAAAAATCATCTGACTGTGGGGCAGCTAGGTGGTGCAGTGGATAGAGCATCGGCCCTGGAGTAAGGAGGACCTGAGTTCAAATCTGACGCCAGACACTTAACACTTACTAGCTGTGTGACCCTGGGCAAGTCACTTAACCCCAATTGCCTCTCTCTCTCTCTCTCTTACACACACACACACACACACACACACACACACACACACACACACACACACAAAGAGATAAGCGGGAAAACTACATTTTGTTAAAAGATACCATAGACTTAAAAGTAATATCAATACTAAGTATACATGCACCAAATGGCATAGCATCCAAATTCTTAAAGGAACAATTAAATGAATTACAGGAGGAAATATGGGAGGGACCTCAACTTTCCCTTCTGAAAACCAGATAAATCTGGGCAGCTAGGTGGCGCAGTGGATAAAGCACCAGCCCTGGATTCAGGAGGACCTGAGTTGAAATTTGACCTCAGACACTTGACACTTACTAGCTGTGTGACCATGGGCAAGTTAAAAAGATGAATGGGATTTTAGAAAAGTTAGATATGACACATCTTGAGAAAATTAAATGGGAATAGAAAGGAGTATACCTTTTTCTCAGCTATACATGTCACCTTCACAAAAATTGGCCATGTATTTAGCGTATAAAAACTTTATAACAAAATGCAAAAAAGCAAAAACAGTAAATGTATCCTTTTTAGACCATAATACAATACAATTTATATTCAATAAATGGTCATGGAAACATAGATTAAAAATTAATTAGAAACAAAATAATCTAATCCTAAAGAATGAGTGGGTCAAAGAACAAATCATAGAAACAATTTATGATTTAATTAAAGAAAATGACAATGATGAGACAAAATATCAAAATTTATGGGATGCAGCCAAAGTGATACTTAGAAGAAATTTTACATCCCTAACTGCTTGCATCAATAAAATAGAGAAAAGGGGGCAGCTAGGTGGTGCAGTGGATAGAGCACCAGCCCTGGAGTCAGGAAGACCTGAGTTCAAATCTGGCCTCAGACACTTGACACTTACTAACTGTGTGACCCTGGGTAAGTCACTTAACCCTCATTGCCCTGCAAAAAAATAATGAATAAAGTAACTGCAAACAATATCAAATATTTTGAAGTTGACTTGCCAAGACAAACCCAAGAACTTATATGAACATAATTATAAAACACTTTTCACACAGATAAAGTCATATCTAAACAACTAGAGAAATACTAATTGCTCATGGGTAGACTGAAGCAATATAATAAAAATGACTATTTTTATTGCTAAATTAATTTTTTTTTTGTGAGGCAATGGGGGTTAAGTGACTTGCTCAGGGTCACACAGCTAGTAAGTGTCAAGTGTCTGAGGTCAGATTTGAACTCAGGTACTCCTGAATCCAGGGCTGGTGCTTTATCCACTGCACCACCTAGCCACCCCCGCTAAATTAATTCTTTCACTTTTATTTAACTAATTTGTATTAATGAATTAATTTACTTATTCAGTACCATACCAAATTACCAAAAAAATTTATAAAGCTAGAAAAAATCAATAATAAAATTCATCTGGAAAAACAAAAGGTCAAGAATATCAAGGGAATTAATGAAAAAAAATGTGAAAGAAGGTGACCTAGTAGTACTAGATCTCAAAACTGTATTGCAAAGTGGTCATCATCAAAACAATCAGATACTGGCTAAGAAATAAAGTATATCAGTGAAATAGATTAGGCACATACTACATAGTAGTAACCATAATAAACTAGTATTTGACAAACCAAAAGATACAAGATTTTGAGACAAGAACTTACTATTTTTTTTTATTTTTATTTTTTTGTGAGGCAATTGGGGTTAAGTGACTTGCCCAGGGTCACACAGCTAGTAAGTGTTAAATGTCTGAGGCCGGATTTGAACTCAGGTACTCCTGACTCCAGGGCCAGTGCTCTATCCACTGCGCCACCTAGCTGCCCCCAAAAACTTACTATTTGATGAACATTTCTGGGAAAACTAGAAAGTAGTTTGGTAGAAATTAGGAACAGATCAACATGTCACACTATATAGTGAGATAAGGTAAAAATGGGTACCTGATTTAGACATAAAGGGTGATATCATAAGCAAATTAGGAGAGCACGGAATTTTTTACCTGTCAGACTTATAGATAAGGGAAGAATTGATAACCAAACAAGATATGGAGAACATTAGGTGATCTAAAATGGATAATTTTGATTCCATGAAATTAAAAAATTTTCACACAAGCAAAACCAATGCAGCCAAGATTAGAAGGAAAGTAGAAACTGATGAAAAAAAAAATGATAGCAAATTGCTCTGATAAAGGCTTCATTTCTCAAATAGAGAACAGAGTCAAATTTATCAGAATACAAGTTGTTCCCCAATTGATAAATGGTCAAAGAATATGTATAGGCCATTTTTGGAAGAAAAAAATCAAAGCTATCTAGAGTCATATGAAGAAATGCTCTAAATCACTATTGATTACAGAAATGAAAATAAAACAACTCTGAGGTACCACCTCACATTTATCAGATTGGCTAATATGACAGAAAAGGAAAATGACATGTTGTACGGGATGTGGGAAAATTGGGACACTAACACACTATTGGTAGAGTTGTGAACTCATCTAAGGGGTTTTGAGATAAAAAGGAAGGACATAGAATAAAGCTTCTTAAACTGTGGGGGGCAACCCTATTAGGATCACGTAACTGAATTTGAGGGTTGTGAAAAATTTGGCAACAGTAAAAGGTTATATGTACCTATTTTATATACCTATACATCCGGGGTTGCATAAAAATTTCTCAGGTGAAAAGGGGTTGCAAGTGAAAAAAGTTTAAGAAGCCCTGACATAGAAAATGGTCTCATTTTTTTCTCAGTTAGGTAAGAGATAACACCCTTACCTCAAAGAATGGGGGGTGAGAGATGAAAAAGTATGAGACTTGAGGAGAGAAGAAAAGGTTTGAAATAACTCTGGGCAAGTAAGAAGAGAGTGAGATAAAGAATTATGAAGTAGTTAAAAAGTCACTTTGCTGGAGTGAGGTCCTATTTGAGGTTAGTTAACAGAAATCTGTTACATGCCTGGCCAAATTTTTCACAACCCTCAAATGCAGTTACGTGATCCTAATAGGGTTGCCCCCCACAGTTTAAGAAGCTTTATTCTATGTCCTTCCTTTTTATCTCAAAACCAGCAGCAGAGTGATTTTATCCAGTTCTGTTCACCAAAACATAAGTAGGAAGGATAGCTCTCTTTTTTTTTTTTTTTTTTGCGGGGCAATGGGGGTTAAGTGACTTGCCCAGGGTCACAGATAGCTCTCTTCTTTATATTATGTCTTGTTTAATGTTGCCTAAAATTGTGTTCTCTAATTTTTTTTTGGTTGCTTTATTGAACTGTAGTTCCTATTAAGTTTGCAAACTAGTAAATATCTAGCTCTCTCTCATAGGAAATGCTTTCTAGCTATGCCTCTCTTTTTTCTGCACTTGAGCTGGGTTTTAAAGGATGGTTTGGAATTTTCCAGGAAAAGAGGAGAAGGGAGGACATTTTAGGCATGTAGAATAGCATGAGCATAAGCAAAGAGGTGGGAAAAGAGGCCATATTTGGAGTAAACGTTGTCAAATTCAGCTGAAATAGAAAAGTAAATAGAGTAGATTAGTATGGGAAAAAGGTTGGAAAAGTAGTTTCATTCCTGATTGTAGCAGGCTTGAAGGTCAGGCAAAGTAATGTGAACTTTAAAATCAGTAGGAAATAAAGAAAGGCTATGGATTTTTTGAGCGTAGTAATTACAAGTCAAATAGATTAATAAGTAAAATTATTCTGGCCAATATATAAAAATTAGACTCAACTGAGGGAGGTAAAAGAATAAAGGCTCATTAGAAGCTGCCTCTATGCTTCTGTCAGGTTCTGAAATAGGGTTTTAAAGGTAGTACCATTCCAATTCTTGTCCCATCACTCTGAGCCAAGCTATTATTTTGTTTAGAATGGTTTCTCTGTGGATTTCAAAGGTAGCAATTTAAAGGTGCTTCTTTTTCTGTTTCAAGAGAACTAGTATGGCTGCATGATAGAAGGGAGGATGTTTCTCCTAATACCCAAAGAATTAGAATAAGCCAGGGTTTTCAGGTTACTTCCTGATTTATATCTTTTTTTTTGCTGAGCAATGAGAGTTAAGTGACTTGCCTAGGGTCACACAGCTAGTAAGTTTCAAGTGTCTGAGGCTGAATTTGAACTCAGGTCCTCCTGAATCCAGGGCCAGTGCAGGGCTGGTGTTTTATCCATTGCACCACCTAGCTGCCCCACTTCCTGATTTATATCAAATGGCATCCATGCTTGCTCTTTGCAATAAAGCTACTATGGGACAGCTAGGTGGTGCAGTGGATAAAGCACTGGCCCTGGAGTCAGGAAGACCTAAGTTCAAATCAGACCTCAGACACTTGACACTTACTAGCTGTGTGACCATGGGCAAGTCACTTAACCCCCATTGCCCTGCAAAAAAAAAAATCATCTCTGCCACTTTGGTGTTGGTATAATGTGTCCAAATCAATAAATAAAGTGCTGCTAGCATTAAAAATAATTTCAACATACCTTTTGATCTGATCCTCTTGCTTCCAAGATAACTCCTTCACCAGCAAGCTCTCCTCTTGAAGTTGAGAATAGCTGTCCTCCAACTCCTTCCTGCTCATCTTACTCAAGTGTGGTCCAGATTTTACATTCTTTCCTCAAGTTCCAATAAGATAAAAGAATTATAGCATTTTAGATCTTAGAGCTAAAAGGAATACTAAAGATACTGCTAACCTTTATTTCATTTTTCATTCACTATTGCTTTTAATAACCTTTTGACTAGGAAACTCAGGATTTGGAGTCTGAGTATCCAAGTTTGAATTCTGCCTCTGTTACTATTGTGACTTTGGTCAAGTCACTTAACATAAATGGGCCTTATCTATAAAATGAGGGGTTTGGATAAAATTTTCAAATCTAAAGCAGTTGAGAGCCTAGACTTTAAAAAGTGATGGAGGGCAGCTAGGTGGCGCAGTGGATAGAGCACCAGCTCTGGAGTCAGGAGTACCTGAGTTCAAATCCGGCCTCAGACACTTAACACTTACTAGCTGTGTGACCCTGGGCAAGTCACTTAACCCCAATTGCCTCACTTAAAAAAAAAAGTGATAGAGCAGGGGGCAGCTAGGTGATGCAGTGGATAAAGCTCCGGCCCTGGATTCAGGAGGACCTGAGTTCAAATCTGGCCTCAGACACTTGACACTTACTAGCTGTGTGACCCTGGGCAATCACTTAACCCCAATTGCCTCACCAAAAAACCCACAAAAACACAACTATATTATTGATGAATGGTTCAAACACTGAGTTTACCTTGAGTAGATGTTACCATCAAGGGCTTGGAGTCACTCTTTCTGATAGGCATGTCTCCAGCTATACTATCCACAAGAAGCAATGAACTCATATAATTTCCACCCTGAGAGAGAACACAAGTAGCAAGCTGTTAAACAAAAATGTCACCCTTGATTTCACATGTAACCTACATACAAAGTCCTAGAATATCTAATCCCTTGCTGTCTGTGGTCAAGTTGCAACAGGTGTTTTTCAGTCCTCTAGTTACTTCTTCACAGAAATTTCTTTGGACCACTCTGAACTAAAGAATAAAGGCAAGGGACAGCTAGGCAGCACAGTGGATAGAGCACCAGCCCTGGAGTCAGGAGTACCTGAGTTCAAATCTGGCCTCAGACACTTAACACTTACTAGCTGTGTGACCCTGGGCAAGTCACTTAACCCCAATTGCCTCACTAAAAAAAAAAAAAAAGAATAAAGGTATAATGATTAGAATGACACCACCTGCTGGAGACTTATTGTAGAAAAGCTCTGCCATGAGGTCAAGGTCCTTAGTGTCAGGAAGTAACATTTGCTCATGGGTACTGTCTATCAAGGCTACCAGCCAATCAACTTGAGGAGCCTCCCATTTCTGGGAGGGTGACATGAATTAGGAAGCAGACACTGGTGGAGTGGTTCTGTCTCTTTTTGGTTCCTGACCTCGCCGTGGTGGGTCAGATGATAGGGTCTCTTAGAAATAGTTAGATTTTTACTTTTCTCTCTGATCCTAATGCTCTTTAATAAATACTTAAACATTTAAATACTCTTGCTAAAAGCTTATAATTTATTGGTGACCACTCATTAGATTTTAGATAGTTTAGCTAGAATTTTAGACCCTTACAAAGGCAAACTTTCAATAGTGATAACATCATTTTAAATTGATTGGTATACTTTGGGGATACTGATTCTGTAGAAAGGCTCTTAAGTTTGCTATGTTTTTACTAGCAAATGAATATTCTTATAATTAGAAACAAACACAGTCAAAAGAACTGAGTTAAAAAATAAACTTCACATTGCTTTTAAAGCTAATGATATAGCCCCTGAAGTTTCTTAAATTACTTTATCTCACTGGCTCAAGGGAAATATTTATTGTAGCATTAGGTGGTTGGCCTAATCTAGAGATGGGATCATTTTAAACCCTGTGGCTATAGGGCACTATTGGAAGGATATAGTGTAGTTCTCTAATATTTAAGCATCCAGCAAACGGTTCCAGAGAATCCCAGTGTGTGCCCATTCCAACACACACAACTGAACCTGAAAGCCACATGGTCTTGAGATGTGGACTACACTGGCAGATCAGGCATTTTAATTTTTTTTTTTTTTTACCAAATACCCTAAAACCAATGACACTCTCTAGGTACAGGTATGGACAATGATGACTACAAGCAAATAAAATAAGTTCAATTTTTTTGTTCTTCCAGCTTTCTCTACCTGGGCTCTTTCCCTCCCTACTCCCATTCAGGTGACTAGCCTCTTCATCATCTCTCTTCCCTTCTTTGTCAAAAATCGGTTCTCAAGAAAAGAGTAAGTGGTGAAGTAGTATGTGACTTGGTCAATTCCTTCACCTTTCTGGGTCCCATGTTTCTTGTCTGAAAAATGAGAATATTGAACCAAAAGATGAGGATATTGAACCAAGATGTCTATGTCCATTCTAGTCAGTAGTGAGCTGATAAATATTTAAAGAAAAGAACTCTAACTAAATCAAATTTATAAAAATGTTAGTCATTTCCCAATTGAGAAATGGTCAAAGGATATGAAGAGGTAGTTTTCTTTCTTTTTTTTTTTCAGGGCAATGGGGGTTAAGTGACTTGCCCAGGGTCACACCTAATAAGTGTCAAGTGTCTGAGGTCAGATTTGAACTCAGGTCTTCCTGAATCCAGGACCAGTGCTTTTTCCACTGTGTCACCTAGCTGCCCCTGGGCAGTTTTCTGATGAAGAAATCAAAGCTATCTATTGCCATATGAAAAAATGCTCTAAATCACTATTGATCAGAGAAATGCAAATTAAAACAACTCTGAGGTATCACTTCACACCTATCAGATTGGCTAATATGACAAAAAAAGGAAAATAATATATGTTGGAGAAGCTGTGGAAAAATTGGGACAATAATGCATTGTAGGTGGAACCGTGAACTGATCCAACCATTCTGGAGAGCAATTTGGAACTATGCCCAAAGGGTTATAGGACTGTTCATACCCTTTGATCCAGTGGTACCACTGCTAGGTCTGTATCCCAAAGAGATCATAGAAGAGGGAAAAGGACCCACATGTACAAAAATGTTTATAGCAGCTCTCTTTGTGGCGGCAAAGAATTGGAGATTGAGGAAATGCCCATCAATTGGGGAATGGCTAAACAAGTTGTGATATATGAATGTAATGGAATACTATTGTGCTGTAAGAAATGATGAGCAGGAGGAATACAGAGAAACTTGGAAGGACTTACATGTACTGATGCTGACTGAGAGGAGCAGAACCAGGAGAACATTGTAACAGCAACATTGTGTGATGAACAATGGCGATAGACTCGGCTCCTTTCAACAGTGCAATGATCCAAGACAATTTCAAAGAACTCATGATAGAGAATGTTCTCAACATCCAGAAAAAAACAACTGTGGCTTATGAATGCAGATTGAATCATACTGTTTCCACTTTAGGGCTTTTTTTCCCTTCTTTTTTGAGTTTTTTCCCTTGTGCTCTGATTCTTCTTTCCCAAAATGACCAATGCAGAAACATGTTCAATGTGATTGCACATATATAACCTATATCAGATTGTTTTCCGTCTTGGGGAGGAGGGAAGGAAGGGAGGGTAGGAGGAAAATTTGGAACTAAAAATCCTATAAAAACAAATGTTAGGGGCAGCTAGGTGGCGCAGTGGATAGAGCACCGGCCCTGGAGTCAGGAGTACCTGAGTTCAAATCCGGCCTCAGACACTTAACACTTACTAGCTGTGTGACCCTGGGCAAGTCACTTAACCCCAATTGCCTCACTAAAAAACAAAACAAAAGTAATTATACTATTGTCTGTCCCACAGTTCATTATCTTGTCCACTGAGATAACATGAAATTTTTTTAAATGCTTTGCTAAAATCAAGAAAACTATGTCTATGTAATTTTATCATTCTAATAACCTTGTCAAAAGAAGAAATTAGTTTAGTCTGGCATGACCTGTTCTTGGTGAAACCATGTAATCATCACTTCCTTTTGTAGATGTTCACAAAACAAACTTTATTCATGGATTCTAGAATTATACCAAAAATTAAAGCTTTTTAACTTGCATAGTTTGTAGGTCTGATTCTTCTTTTTATTTGACTTCCATTCCCATTCTCCAAGATCTTTCAGAGAACAGAACTGTATTAGCAATCATGCCTGCAAGTTCTTTAAAAACCCCAGAATGTAATTTATGCTTGAATTCATTTGAGAGAAGCTAGGTATAATTTTTAAATTTCCTTACTGGAGTATTTGTATTTTAGTAGGGCTTAATATCTTAAATCAAGTGAATGATGAAACTCTGGTTCTAGAAATTGAAAAACTGGTCTATGTGGGAAGGCATTGTTTTGAGGGCCAGAATACTTTCTAGGGGACCACTGAAATCATGGCATATAGGACAATTTATGCAATGACAACATTATAAAGAAAAATAATTTTGAAAGACTTTAAAATTCTGATAATTGAAATAACAAATTTCAAAGTATAAAAGGTGAAACATGCTGCCTGCCTCCTGACAGCAGAGTCCTGGTGGACTCAAAATACAGAATAAGACATATTTTTGGATATGGCCAATGAGAGAATTTGCTCTGCTTGACTATGCATATTCTTTTTTTTTTTTTTTTGGTGGGGCAATGAGGGTTAAATGACTTGCCCAGGATCACAAAGCTAGTAAGTGTCAAGTGTCTGAGGCTGGATTTGAACTCAGGTCCTCCTGAACCCAGGGCCGGTGCTTTTATCCACTGTGCCACCTAGCTGCCCCCATGCATATTTATTATGAAGATTTTTTTTTCTTTCCTCTTGTTGTTTAATTAAAGAGGTAAAGGGAGAAGTAGGCAAGAGAGGGGAAAAACACTTGTTTTAATTAGAAAAAATTTTCAATTTACTTTTAAAAATTTACTTTTTAAAATAATTTTTAAAAATAAGTGAGTAGGGTGCAGCTAGGTGACACAGTGGCTAAAGCTCCAGACCTGGAGGACCTGAGTTCAAATCCGACCTTAGACACTAGACACTTACTAGCTATGTGACCCTGGGAAAGTCACTTAAACCTCATGGTCCCCCACCCCAAAAAAAAAATCTAGGTGGCACAGTAGATAAAGCACTGGCCCAGGATTCAGGAGGACCTGAGTTCAAATCTGGCATCAGACACTTGACATTTACTAGCTGTGTGACCCTGGGCAAGTCACTTAACCCTCATTGCCCCACAAAAAAAAAAAAAAGAAAAATAATTATACCCGGAGCAGCTAGGTGGTGCAGTGGATAAAGCACTGGCCCAGGATTCAGGAGGACCTGAGTTCAAATCTGGCATCAGACACTTGACATTTACTAGCTGTGTGACCCTGGGCAAGTCACTTAACCCTCATTGCCCCACAAAAAAAAAAAAAGAAAAATAATTATACCCGGAGCAGCTAGGTGGTGCAGTGGATAAAGCACTGGCCCTGGATTCAGGAGGACCTGAGTTCAAATCCTGTCTCAGACACTTGACACTTACTAGCTGTGTGACCTTGGGCAAGTCACTTAACCCTCATTGCCCTGCAAAACAAACAAAAAACAAACCAAAAAACCCAAAACAAAAAAGAATTACCCCCTCTTGTGCACAAATCCAATGAGAATTAAATAATATTTTATTTAGAAGCTAGGGAAAGGAAACCAAGAGAGAAGTCCTTGGACTTCTCATGGGGAGAGGGCATGGCACAGAGGTGTGGTTCTCTGAGATACCTTTCTCCTTGAGTAGGAGACAGGCAGATACTTTTATAGAAGACTGATGGTGGTCAGATGGGGTGATCATCTGACTGTGGAAAGTTCCCTTATTGGGGGAGGACCATCCCCCACTGGTGGTGGCTGGGGGAAGTTGGGTGAGTGGCAGCTCAGATCTCTCCAACCATCTCTCTCAGGACACCTTTGTGGCAGCAGCCACACCTAATCTTATCTCCCCCAAGGGGTGGGGGAGACTAGAATGAAGGGTGGTGGTCCTGGAACTAACTCATTCTCAATCCTGTGCCATTTATCTCTTTAGGTGTGTCTGTCCTTTGGTTTAGTTTCTCAGGAAGGTTCTTTGATTTACCCCAGAAAACTTCTGAGGGACCCAGGGGCCCATAACCCTATACATTTAAATGTAGCAAAATTATAGATTATCAGTAATACGATTCACTTCCAACAAGTTGTACTATATGAATGTAATAGAATGCTGTTGTGCTATAAGAAATGATGAGTAGGATGATTTCAGAAGAACCTGGAAAGACATATATGAAGTGATGACAAGTAAAGTGACCCTAAATCCATCCCAAATCATTTCTTTCTTTCTTTCTTTCTTTTTTTTTAGTGAGGCAATTGGGGTTAAGTGACTTGCCCAGGGTCACACAGCTAGTAAGTGTCAACTGTCTGAGGCCAGATTTGAACTCAGGTACTCCTGACTCCAGGGCTGGTGCTCTATCCACTGCGACACCTAGCTGCCCCCCACATCATTTCTGATCAATTAATGCCATCCTACATCAAGGAGAAGATAGTACACAATAACAGCAACGGAATGCAGTGATAAACTATGATATCAGCAATACAGTGATCCAAGACAATTTCAAAAGATTCAGGACAAAAAATGCTATCCACATGCAGAGAAGGAACTATGGAGTTTGAATGCAGATTGAAGCATACTATTTTAACTTTTTTTAATTTTTGTAGCTTTTTTATTTTGTTCTTTTTTCACAACATGACTGTGAGGAACATCACTCCAAGAACTTCTGGAACTCAGCGTTGGTGATGTGTCAAAGGCTCATTTATTGTCATTCTCATGAGAATGGGCCACCCCTTGTCCATCTGGTGGGTGACCACCAAATGGATGCAGGCCTTTTATCTCCTAGTCCCAAACAGGAATGGCCCCTCCCCTTTTTCACCATTATTTTGATTACTCTAGGGTTATAATCTACATGCAAAAACTAACTAATCAGAATGCAGTATTTCTTAGCCAATGGGGGAGGTGATACAGGGACAATTCTTCAATTCCTCCCTTATATGGACACAGCTCAGGAGCAGACCTAATTGTGACCAGCCCAGGGTTTCTCTGAATCATGTGATTTTGCTGTAGGAGGCAAAAAAGGAGTTAACAGAAAAACCTAAGACCCAAGCTCTAATTCAGATATGAGCTCTGAAAGGGATTTAGACCCCAGTTAATGGATAACTTAAGATTTGAGTCTTTATTAATATTTTTTTTTTTTTGCGGGGCAATGAGGGTTAAGTGACTTGCCCAGGGTCACACAGCTAGTAAGTATCAAGTGTCTGAGGTCGCATTTGAACTCAGGTCCTCCTGAATCCAGGGCTGATGCTCTATCCACTGCGCCACCTAGCTGCCCCCGAGTCTTTATTAATATTAAGTCAAGGCCTAGGTTTTCCTGTACCCACATAAATCAGTACCCATAACAGGAACATACAGAGGCAGGTCATAAAGACTTTAACAATAACAATGATAAACTGACAGGTTATAGAAATTTGAACTGGAAATAAATTATAAATGAAGATATTTTGAAACTAAGCATGGGAACCAGAAAGAGACATGTGCAGAAAAGGCCAAATTTGTCCCCAGATTCACCTTATGACATGTAAACCCCCAAAACACACGTCTACATAAAAAGGTACCTACCTCAACCTCAGGCTTAGGACCCCAGGAACTCCAAATTAGGATAAGCCCTCTCCTGTACCTCCCTAAAATGGAGATTATTATAATGAGACTGATAATCAATTTATCTATATTAGAAATATAACTCCTTTCCTTATTCAAGAGATACCTTTCCACTTTTCTGGTTCTCTCACAGTATTGCAATAAAACTTGGGAAACTGAATCGCTGAGTCTTGTAATTCTTTTGGGATGCCTCAGGATCAATTTGATCACCCTAAATCCAGCCTACATCAATTCTGTTTTATGGAGGGATGTGGGGGGAGAAGCAGACCTTTTTCCTCAAACAGGTCTGGATTGAGAGGAGACCAATTTGCATTTCCTCACAATGACTGATATGGAAATATGTTTAACATGATTGCACCTGTAAAAAAAAACCCTAAACATGATTGCACATGTATAACCTATATCAGATTGCTTGCCGTCTTAGGAAGGGAGTATGAAAGGGAGGGAGAAAAATTTGGAACTCAAAATCTTATAAAAAATAAATGTTGGGGCGGCTAGATGGCACAGTGGATAGAGCACCGGCCCTGGAGTCAGGTGTACCTGAGTTCAAATCCGGCCTAAGACACTTAACACTTACTAGCTGTGTGACCCCCAATTGCCTCACTAAAAAAAAAAAAAAAAAGCTATCTGTACATATAATTGGAAAAAAGGAAATGATATTTACCAAATTTTAAAAAGAAAAGAAAAAAATCTTTTAAAAAAACAAGTTCACAAACTTTAAGTAAAGAATTCCTGTACTAAGAGAAGAGCAAGCTGAAAGAAAACAGGATTCCTCTGGGAGCAAATCTCATTGGAATTTTACAGAGTTAATGAGGCAGGTGACTGTCAGGACAGCAGTTTGAAATAGAAAGCAAAGTGAATGGAGTTGGTCCCAGATAAGAAAAGATATTGTTTTCCTAGGGACAAAAAAAAGGGCCAAAGAAAATCACCAGAGGGTGAAATAACAAAATGGACAGATGCCCTAAGGGTGATAGAATCTACAGGTTTTTTAAAAAGGAGCTTCCCATTAGAAGGAATAAATAACAACAAGGAAACAATTACTGGAAAGAAATGTTTAAATCTTTAAACCCATGGCAAGCTAACATAAAAATGTCCTGTCATTTACTACAGTTATATATAGTTTGTACCCTGTTTTCTGTCATCCTGAGTAAAGTTCAGTTGCATATTTAACCCTGTGTGGGATCCGGCTAAACTCCCAAACTCCAGGAATTACAAATTGTATGACCTGGGGCAAGTCACTTACCTCCTCTCTCCACTTTCCTTTTCTTTCTTTTTTTTTTTAAGTGAGGCAATTGGGGTTAAGTGACTTGCCCAAGGTCACACAGCTGGTACGTGTTAAGTGTCTGAGGCCTGATTTGAACTCAGGTCCTCCTGACTCCAGCGCCAGTGCTCTATCCACTGTGCCACCTAGCTGCCCCCTCCACTTTCCTTTTCTATAAAATGGGAATAACCATAGGATCTGTCTTGGGTTTCTTGTGAGTCTCAAGTGAAATAACAAGTCAAATATTTTGCCAATCTTAAAGCACTATATAAATGTTAGCTATTAGTATTATAAGTGTTAAAGTGTTTTAAAAATCTGTTGTGGGGCAGCTAGATGGCGTAGTGGATAAAGCACTGGCCCTGGATTCAGGAATACCTGAGTTCAAATCCGGTCTCAGATACTTAACACTTACTAGCTGTGTGACCCTGGGCAAGTCACTTAACCCCAATTGCCTCACCAAAAATTTTTTTTAAAAATCAGTTGTTATTAATCTCAAAGTGGGCAAGATGAGGAAAGGCATACCACAAGAGAATAGAAAGAGGGAAAGGATGCTATCCCAAAAGCTAGTCTTGATGCTGGGATTTTTTTTTTCCTGTGGCAATGAAGGTTAAGTGACTTGCCCAGCCAGCGTCACACAGCTAGTGAATGTCAAGTGTCTGAGGCTAGATTTGAATTCAGATCCTTCTGAATACAAGGCCAGTGCTTTATCTACTGCACCACCTAGCTGACCTCCAAAGGGTAGTCTTTAGAGGAGAAATCTCTACCCTTTTTATTCTTGGATGGTGGCTATGAAAAATTAAACAGAAAGAATCCCCCTCTAAGATAGAGAATCCAAATAGGGGAGGTATTCTGTTTAAGGGATAACTCAGTGTGGGTATATCCCTTTTCATCACATAGAGGCATGGTACCCCTCCCCCCCTTTGATTAGATAGATTTTATATAGATTAACTACAAGTAGATAGAATAATGTAAGGATAGAAGCAAATAAAGGGCAGAAATGGCTGTGAATAGGAACACTAGGAGCACTAGGTCTGACCAGAATTCAAAGTTGCTATGTGAAAATTTTTCATAGCAATGGCTACTACTATTATAATTTTTTATGTCATCATTATTGAGTGCTTTGTGTTGATCTTCCAGGAGTACAAAGGATAATCAGACAGCTGCTGCAGATTTACTTCACAAGTAATCTGAAGCCATCTGTCACAGAGGCCAATACTTCCAAGATTCAAAATTTTACGAGGTGGGCAAAAAATTAAGAAATTAAGAGTTTGGCCACTTCCTTCAGTCCCATGTCAAAAATTCACCTGAGATTTATTTTTCTAAGAGAAGATCAAGAGATTTCCTGGGCTAGCTGAGATATTCTTCATCAGTGTGCTCCTCATTGATGAACTGCTCGATAACAGAATGGAAGAGGGAATATCCATAAACTTAGAAAAATGGATATCTGGTTAGATCAATATTTTCTAAGTTCCTTGCATTATTATAGGGATAGCCTCTGGTCCTACCCATCATGCCAACTTTCTCCTCCTCCAAAGTGCTAGGGTTTTTTTCCTATTGGAATAAAATAATATCATTATAAAATATTAAATTGATTTTCATAAATCAGTTACATGAATTTAAGTAACATAAGCTATCCTCTGAAGGGTCTATACTTGGAGGTGGTTACAGACTTACAGAGCAAACCATGAGTTAGCAAAAAGAGTCAGAAATATAGACTGAATGGATGAACAAACAAATAAACCTCTACTGCACTACTCAAAAACTACACAGGAGGAAAATGAAAATTCAAATACAGGTATGCAAATTAGCAACTTACAGCCGGTGTTTATTTATAATTTCTGCTCAGTTATTTCCTCGAGTTTCTTCCGGCCATCCAATCTCAAATAGACCAAGGGGTTTTGTTGTCTGTCCCTCTCTGGAAGAGATGATCTAATCTAGTCTCATTTAAGCACATTAGAAATTAACTCTTTGTAGATCACAATGGACACTGCACTTCACAAAATATATAGATTAAAAGAAAACCTGAAAAAGCTTCCAGGTTTACTGATAAAGCTATGCCATTATTTTTCAAAGATACTTATATTTTATTTAACATTTTTAGAGTTACAAGGCACTGTCACATAACATTATTTCATTTGATCACCTCTTGCCTGAACTATTGGAAAGTCCTCTTAGTCTCTCCACCTTAGACTTTTCCCAGGCCAATCCATCCTTCCAACTGCCAAAGTGATTTTTCTAAAGTGCAGATCTGACTGTTATAGGGAAATGAGCTGGGGTTTGGGGTAGGGGTCCTTAGGAATTCCTCTTTAAAGAATTACACCCTCTTGTACACAAATCCAATTAGAATAAAATAATAGTTTATTTAGGGTGTTAGGGAAAGGAAACCAAGAAAGAAATCCTTGGACTTATCATGGGGAGAAGGCATAGCACAGAGGTGTGGCTCTGAGATACCTATCTCCTGGAGCAGGAAACAGGCAGATACTTTTATAGACCTCTGATGGTGGTCTGATGAGGTGATCCATCGTCTGACTGTGGAAAGTTCCCTTATGGGGGGAGGACCATCCTCCACTGGTGGTGGCTGGGGGAAGTTGAGTGAGGGGTGGCTCTGGATCTCTCCAGCCATCTCTCTCCCCCTCAGACCAAAAAGGCAGCAGCCCCACCCAATTCCATCTCCCAGAGGGATTAGGGGAGACTAGTTAAGTGTGTGTGTCCTTTGGTTTAGTTTCTCAAGGAGAAGGTTCTTTTGATTTACCCAAGAAAACGGGGTATGCTAGGCCCATAATACAACTGTGTCTAGCAGTAAATTCCAGTGACTTCCTATTACCTTCTAGGAGAACATTAGGAGAACATATAAACTCCTCCATTTGACTTTTTGTGTGTGTGT
This sequence comes from Dromiciops gliroides, assembly GCF_019393635.1. Classification (NCBI taxonomy): domain Eukaryota; kingdom Metazoa; phylum Chordata; class Mammalia; order Microbiotheria; family Microbiotheriidae; genus Dromiciops; species Dromiciops gliroides. The sequence continues at coordinate 178,637,237 of NC_057862.1, forward strand.
GTGAGGCAATTGGAGTTAAGTGACTTGCCCACGGTCACATGGTTAGTAAGTGTTATGTGTCTGAGGTTGGATTTGAACTCAGGTCCTCCTGAATTCAAGGCTGGTGCTCTATATCCACCGCACCACCTAGCTGTCCATTTGACTTTTAAAGCCCTGATCCTAAACCACCTTTCTAACCTCATCATGTTTCTTCCCTTCACACCCACCATGGTCTAGCTAAATTGACCTTTCTGTTCCTCCTACGTAACACTCATTCTCCCTTCTCTACACCCTGTAGAATCTCTTACTTCAAGACTCAGCTTAAGCTCTACTTTCTATATGATTTCTTCATTCCTCCAGCATCCAGTGCCCTGCCTCCCCAAACTACCTGGTATTTATTTTGCATATGTTTTGCAAATGTGTATATATACACATATGTCATGGGGTGCAGAGCACCCCAGAATTTCTCTGGGGCACACCGAGGAATCTTGTCCTTGAGAGACTAAACCAGAGGACAGATACACCTAGAGAGATAAGTGGAACCAAATCTGACTGAGCTAGCTTCGGATTCCCACCCTTCATTCTAGTCTCCCTTACCCCAGGGAGATAAATTTGGGTGTGGCTGCGGCCTTTGTGTCCTGAAGAGGGATCCATAGCCACCCCTCACCCAATTCCTCTAGTCACTACCAGTGGGGGATGGTCCTCCCTCACTAAAGGAACTTTCCACAGTCAAATGGTCACCCCTTCCCCCATCAGTCCTCTATAAAAGTACCTGCCAGTCTCCTGTTTGAGGAGCCGCGTGCTTTGTGCCTGTCTCCCCTGGAGAAGTCCAAGGATTTCTGTCATGGTTTCCCTCCCCCCGCCCCCGCCCCTTTCCTTCCCTTGCCCCTAAATAAACTACCACCTTATTCTAACTACTTTTGTGTGCAAGAGGGTATAATTCTTTAAAGAGGAATTCCTAAGAACCCCTAACCAACCCTGTACCCCATTTCCCCCATTACACATACATATATATCTATGTATATGTACTAATATATGCATATGTTATCTTCCCTAACAGAATGTAAGCTTCCTGAGAGCAAGGAATGTTATATTTTTGTTTTTATATCCCCAGCACCTAACACAGAGTCTGGCACATAGTAAGTTCTTAATAAAGTCTTGTTTGATTGATCCTCAAAACAATCCTATGAGGTGGATAGTGTAAAAATTAAAATTCCTATTCTATAGATTAGAAAACAAGTGAAGACAGGTGCTGCTTTGTCTAGGGTCGAGTCATTCCTGGACTTTCATTCTCTTCTAATGGCAAGTTCAAACCTTTTTCCACTCTGCCGTGGTGCTTATCTGAAAAGAAGATTCCAATATTTCTCCCTAAGGAGATTTTTAGGACTCTTAAAGTTTCTACAAAGGCAACTCTACATCTTATGTAGAAAGGGTTTGTTCATGAGCACTAGTCCAGACATGGTTTTTGCATGTTGTGTAGGGCTGAGAACAGAGGTCAATATATGGGTTGGGTTGCATCTAACACAAAGCTCCCGAGAGAATGAATATAGGGTCAGGCTGAGATTCAACATAAACATTTTATATTCCCTCATATTACATTTTATGGGGAACATGCAATCTGTTACACTTTATGCAGATGGCCTAACATTTCATATTAAATCAATGCAGAGGGAAAACCCTACTACGTATACTATTATTGCCTTGAAGTCAAAACCATGGCTTTTCAAAGTTACTAGGACATCTACTTTGTCCTAATGCATATATGTTTACAAAAAAGGTAGATTGAGGCAGTTAGGTGGCACAATGGATAGAGCACCGGCCCTGGATTTAGGAGGACCTGAGTTCAAATCCGACTTCAGACACTCAACACTTACTAGCTGTGTGACCTTGGGCAAGTCACTTAACCCCAATTGCCTCACCAAAAAAAAAAAAAAGGCAGATTATGGATGGAAAAGTTGAGGTGAGGGGTTGGGGAGAAAGGAGACAGGAAGAAAAGAATTCTATTCCTTCTTCACAATTTTCAGGGAGCAAAAGAGGATACAAAAGAGAGAATATGGTACATGTTATGGGGGAAATAGGTCTTTAGGAATTCCTCTTAAAGAATTACACCCTCTTGCACACAAATCCAATTAGAATAAAATAATAGTTTATTTAGGCGTGAGGGAAAGGAAACTAAGAGAGAAGTCCTTGAACTTCTCATGGGAAGAGGGCATGGCACAGAGGTACCTTTCTCCTTGAGCAGGAGACAGGCAGATACTTTTATAGAGGACTGATGGTGGTCAGATGGGGTGACCATCTGACTGAAAAAAGTTCCCTTATTGGGGGAGGACCATCCCCCACTGGTGGTGGCTGGAGGAAGTTGGGTGAGAGGATCTCTCCAGTCATCTCTCTCCCCCTCAGGCCACAAAGGCAGCAGCCACACCTAATCTTATCTCCCCCTGGGGTGGGGGAGACTGGAATGAAGGGTGGTGGTGCCAGAGCTAACTCAGTCCAGATTGGATACCTCTTATCTCTTTAGGTGTGTCTGTCCTTTGGTTCAGTTTCTCAAGGAGAAGGTTCCTTGATTTCCCCCAGAAAACTTCTGAGGTACCCCAGGCCCATAACAGTACTGATGTAGGAGGCAAAAAGGGGTTAATAGAAAAACCCAAGACCGAAGCTCTAATTCAGATATTAGCTCTAAAAGGGAGTCAGAGGGGGCTGCTAGGTGGCGAAGTGGATAAAGCACCGGCCCTGGATTCAGAAGTACCTGAGTTCAAATGCGGCCTCAGACACTTGACACTTACTAGCTGTGTGACCCTGGGCAAGTCACTTAACCTCCATTGCCCTGCAAAAAAAACCAAAAAATAAAATAAAAGGGAGTCAGACCCCAGTTAATGGATAACTTATACTAGGTTCTTGTACCCACAGAAATCAGTACCCATAAAGGGAACAGAGGAGGCCTGACAAGACTATAAAAATTCTAAAGAAAAATGATTATATTTTGAAACTAGCCAGGGGAATCAGACAGAGACATGTGCAGAAAAGGCCAAATTTGTCCCCAGATTCACCTTATGACATGTAAACCCCCAAAACACACCTCCACTGAAAAAGGTACCCGCCTTGGGGGTTGGCTTAGGACCCCAGGAACTCCAAATTAGGATAAGCCCTCCCCTTGTAACACCCCCTAGGTGGAGAATATTATAATGAAGACAGGCCCTCCCTTGTACCTCCCCAAGGTGGAGATTATTATAATGAGACTGATAATCAATTTATCCATACTATAAATATAACTGTCTTTCCTTTCCTTATTTAAGAGATACCTTTCCACTATTCTGGTTCTCTCCCTGTGGTCACCCACAGCATTGCAATAAAACTTGGGAAACTGAGTCACTGGGTCTTGTAATTCTTTTGGGACAACCAATTTGACCCTAAATTCCAGCCCACATTAGTACATGTTTGACAATGTAGATGCTAATTACTGATATTTTCTGTACTTGTTAAGTGAAGTTTTACACATTCAGTATCCTTTGCAAAAGGCCCTACTCTACATTTGGACTCTTTGATTTTGCAAAAACCTTCTTTTCCTTTATATCTCTCCTCCCACTACTCTGATGAGCATTAGCTCATTCTCTCATGGGGGTCTACTTGGCTGTGTTGACCTCTTCCTAGGTCCTAGAGTCTTTATCTGTGTCTGACTTTGTTGGTCTGTATCGCTGTGTTACGCTTATTATTATTACTTTTTTGTGGGGCAATGAGGGTTAAGTGATTTGCCCAGGGTCACACAGCTAGTAAGTGTCCGGTGTCTGAGGCCGAATTTGATCTCAGGTTCTCCTGAATCCAGGGCCAGTGCCTTAAAACACTGTGCCACCTAGCTGCCCCTGTCTTAGTCTTGTGTCTCCATTGTTGATGCTCTGGAGATGTGTGTGCTTTCATAGGTTTTTCTCCAGGGAAGTGAGTCTTGTTTATGCGTAGACTTTCTCTGCAGCTGTTTCTTTTCTTTTAAAGATCTAGCCCAAAGAACAGCTTGAGTCTTCAAAGTAGTGTCAACACATCAGTGATGTTTCAACGCCAACCAAAGTTGTAGACCAAAGTCAATGACAGAACAAAGGACCCTATCAAGAAGGCCACAGTTCAAGGTAAAAGTGAGTTCAAGGTCATTTGTCAAAGAATTTACTTTATCAAGGGAATTTAACACCTCCTTGTGGAGAAAAGAGGGGTAAATAGAGGTAAGTACTTTCTTGGGTGTGGGGTGACTACTTTGAGGAAAGTGCTGTGAAAACCTTAAAGTTCTATGTAAATGAGAGCTATCATTGTTGCTAATGTGAATTTATGTTAATCTCCCTCCGAGCATTTGCATTTTAAATTTTAATGTAGCTGATTGGCCAAAGAAAAGCTTTCTTCCTCTTAAAGAAATTTCAAGGATAAAGCATGGAGGAATCCACAAGCTACATATTGTTGCTGCTAGTTTTTTCTTTCTTCAGGAAGTTCCGGAGGGGTGTGTGTGTGTGTGTGTGTGTGTGTGTGTGTGTGTGTGTGTGTGTGTGTGTGTGTGTACACATGAGAGAGGGGAGGTTATTTTGTTTCTTCCTTGAAATTGTATCATGTTCTGGGGCAGCTAGGTGGCACGGTGGACAGAGCACTGGCCTTGGAGTCAGGAGTACCTGAGTTCAAATCCGGCCTCAGACACTTAACACTTACTAGCTGTGTGACCCTGGGCAAGTCACTTAACCCCAGTTGCCTCACAAAAAAAAAAAATAGAAATTGTATCATGTTGACAACTCTATTCCACCTATAGGTAAGGTCAGCTCTGCCCTAGTCTGCCCTAGAATTATAGGAACCATCTGAGCTATAGTTATAGCTTTGACTGACTTTGGGAATTGAGGAATCTCTACAGGAATCAGTAACCTATGTACTTGATCTAACAAAGATTCTCCTGATTTGAATGATTTTTTTTTTAGTCTCAGAAAGATGTGTAATCCCACCAGTAAGTACAGATTCTAAAGCATTAAGTCATAATACCTGCCATGATCCAATTTTCCACAGAGTTTCAAATAAACTTTCAAATATAAATATTTTTTCTAGTCTAGCTCTGAAATTCATTGCACGTTAACTCAAGCCTTTTCTTTTACTTTTAGCTTTCTTTTGTTTCCTTAGAAATCAGATGGGGGAGAAAAGGCCTATCAGGAATGATTATTCCTCCTCACTGCTTTCAAAAACTGCCAGTGCTATGATTAACCTCTGTAATTTTCGTATCCCCAGTTCAATATTATTTCATATTCTAACAACTTGTCATGTCTTCACCACTACCACGGATTTATCTGGCAGGCTGAAGCACCCATGATTTGGGGCGCATATTGTATCCTTTTGTTCTATTTATATTTGTTCTGTATATAATTATATATGCACTTCTTATCTACCATGTTAGAAAATACACTTGCTGACAATAGGGATTGATCAATTCTTTGTATTCCCAGTACCTATTGCAGTTCCTGGTATGTAACAGGTACTTACTAAGTGCTTGTTGATACTGATTCTGCTCCTTTTTGGTCAAACAAGAAAGCTAGTTGTGTGGTTTGGGGAGGGGGAAAAGGGTGTGTTCAAGTAATCAATTGACAAATATTTATTAATCCCCTGTGCCAGATACAAGGAATTGAATGATCCCTGTTCACAAGAAGTTTATTTTCTAATAGGGCAGACAATAAATATATAAAAGTACAAATAATTAAACAATCCCAGGGAGCTCACCTACTTATGGGAGAGACCAGAAGTACATATATAAGTATATATAACATAAACATAAAGCCAATACATTCAAAAGTAGTGTCAACACATCAGTGATGTGGCAACTCCACCAACCAAAGCTCTAGACCAAAGTCAATGACAGAACAAAGGGCCCTATCAAGAAGGCCACAGTTCAAGGTAAGTTTACAGTTTGTCAGAGAATTTAGTTTATCAAGGGAATTTAACACCTCATTGTGGAGAAAAGAGGGGTAAATAGAGGTAAAAGCTTTCTTGGGGGTGGGGTGACTACTTTGAGGAAAGTAAGGAAAGTATTTATGCAAAACAATTCAATACAAAGTATTAGGGGAAGGAGGACACTAGCAGTTGGTAGCATCAGGAAAGACTGGTACAGTTACCTAAACAGCATCTTCAAGGAAGAGGGGCTCCAAGGTAGAGGTAATGGATTCCAGGAACAAAGCCACCTCAATGGGAGATAGAATATTATGAGTGAGGACAGAGGGGTCAGTGTGGCTGGACTGCACAATGTAGGAGGGAGAGTAATTTCCAAAGAAGCTGAAAGATAGGATATGTGGGGTTTTAAAAGTTCTGAGGTGGGGCAGCTAGGTGGTGCAGTGGATAAAGCACTGGCCCTGGATTCAGGAGGACCTGAGTTCAAATCCGGTCTCAGACACTTAACACTTACTAGCTGTGTGACCTTGAGCAAGTCACTTAACCCTCATTGCCTCGTAAAAAAAAAAGTTCTGAGGTAGCCAACAATAATTTAAAAAAGCAGCAAAATGATGCCATATTCAGATAGGAGCAGTGTCCCCCACCCCCCTACTTCAATTAGAGAAGACCTGTTCTGGAATTTATTCTATTTCTTTTTAACTTTCAAGTGTTTACCAATAAGGCCAGCCTGCATCATAATAGTAAGCACCAAAAGAATGTAGCCATAATGGTGAATTGTGAGACTTGTCAACTGAAAACCATTTTGTAAGTGGTTCAGAGAGAAAGAGAACAGAGGGAGAGCGATGAGCTTAATGAAAACCTACTAGAGGATGAAACCTTGTACTTTAGAGCCAGAAGGATAACAGATGGCAACCACATCAAAGAGGATGTAATCTACCAGAGACCAGATTTAGGCTATTTCTGGGTGGGAAGAGGGAGAAGAGGAGAAAATAAAAAGGAAGACAGAGGAAGAACTGAAAGAAGAATGGAAAGCAAGCAAAAGAAGAACAATGTAAAAAAAAATTAGTAAGTTTCTTAATAAAGATAATTAGGTTCTATACTTGTTATTCCAACCTCTCCTTAAACTGGTAGAATTATTCCTTGCTGCCATTTATCATAAATTATTAATCCGGTCCATGACACCTGACATTGACAAACATTACTATTAACCCACACTTCACTCACCACTTTTGTATCCTTTGGGCTTTATCATAGGTACCTTTCAACTGTGAGCTCCCTGTGAGCAGGAACTGTCTTGTCTTTTTCCTTTCTTAGTATCCTCAGCTTAGCACAAAGTAGGCTCTTCATAAATGCTTATGGTTTGACAGACAAGTACCATTTGCAGTCTTGAGGTATCAGCTGCTAATTTAAGCAGCATGAATTAGTTAGTCCACAAACACTTATTAAGTGCCTCTTGTGTGCCAAGCACCCATGTTCAGGACTGGAGATCCTCAAGGAGCATAGAGTCTAATAGGGGAAACAAAAAAAAAATACACACAAAGAAACTATAACAGCATAAATAGGAAATAACTAAAATAGAGAAGAATCAGAATTAAGAGAGATTAGGGGTGCAGCTAGTTGCCCCATTGAATAAAGCACCGGCCCTGGATTCAGGAGGACTTGAGTTTAAATCCGGCCTCAGACACTTGACACTTACTAGCTGTGTGACCCTGGGCAAGTCACTTAACCCCCATTGCCCTGCAAGAGAGAGAGAGAGAGAGAGATTGGGAAAGACGTTCTGAAGATAGAATTTTAGTTGGGACTCAGAGGGAGCCAGCAAAGTTGTGAGTGGCAATGAGGAGGGAAAGCATTCCAGGCATGGTGAAAGCCAGTCTCAAATGTCTCTTTTCTCTCTCAGATGACAAAAGCTACTTATTTCTCATAGGGATGTGGACCTATGATTTCAATGGTATAGGGGACTCTGAGGAGAGGAAACTTCCTCCACTAGTGCAGGCTGGCACTTTCTCTGCCATTTAGTCTTAGAAAATTGCCTAGAGCAGTGGTGTCAAACTCAAATAGAAAGGCTGGCCACTAATCTGTAGCTGCATGTTGACTTTAAAACAAAATGCTGCCTCAGACACTTAACACTTACTAGCTGTGTGCTGTGTGACCCTGGGCAAGTCACTTAACCCCAATTGCCTCACCAAAAAAACCAATGCTATTTATGGTTTTTAAAAATTTATTTTGTTAAATATTTCCCAATTTCATTTTAAAAGGAGCTAGCAGGGACTGCAATGAGGTGAGGAGAAAGTGCATTCTAGGCATGGGGTAGTCTATGCAAAGGCATGAAGATGGAGATGAAATGTCCATTGCAAAAGAGAAATGTTAAGCAGGCCAGCTTGGCTAGAATATAGAGAGTAATTTTAATAAATCAAGCAAAAAACATTTATTAAGTGCCTACTACATACCAAGCACTGGGCTATGAATTAAAAACATAAACACAAGGAGTGAAACAATATCTATTCACAAAAAGCCCACATTCTAATGGGGAAGACAAGTAAAAATATGTCTATTATATATCTGTATGTAATACACACCCATATATATGATACCATATGGTGTTATGCTTAACACATAACATTAATAACTACATGGCATGTTCTTATATGTCATATATTACATACACAAAGATGTGTGTATATGCACATACACCTATACATACAGATATGTATATAACATATGACATATATATCCTAGAATGTGTTTGTGTGTGTATCCTGGAAAGTAAGGTAGATTGAAGCTAGACTGTGAAAGATTTTAAAAGCCAAACAAAGAAGATTGTATTTTATCATAGAGACATAAAGAAGTCCAGAAGCTCCTTGGAATTTCAGGAGTTAGAGAGTGACATGGTGAGACCTCTGCTTTAGGAATATCACTTTGGAAGCTATGTGGAGAATGTACTGCATTGGGAAGAGACTAGGGGCATGGAAAGCAATTAGAGTTTAAGAGAAAGACTAGTAGATATACTGGTCTATCTGCATAGAGGTGATAGTTGAACCCCAGGCAGCTTCATGTTCTTGTTTTTGTTGTTGTTTGTCCTCTTTTTTCTTTAAAAAATTTTTTTTTGGGGGGGGCAATGATGATTAAGTGACTTGCCCAGGGTCACACAGCTAGTAAGTGTCAAGTGTCTGAGGCCAGATTTGAACTTATGTTCTCCTGAATCCAGGGCTTTATCCACTGCACCACCTAGTTGCCCTATTTGTCCTCTTTTTTGAAGAAGATCAATGACATCTTTGTGCAATGTCTTGGCTTGTAAGTGAATTGGATTTAAGTGAGGCTGAGATGCACAAAGCTGCCAGCCTCAGTCACTCTTCCAAGGTTATCAAAGTGTGAGTGAGATTTTCCTCATCCCTTAGATACAAGTGATTTAACAGTAGTACTAATCAGTTTATAGACTACAAACTGTGATTTAAAATATTAAGATATTCTTTAGTAGGTTAAGCAAATGATACTGAAGTAAGATACATATTGGAAAGAGCAAATGCAAATGCTATGTTGTCAACTTGTCTACTCTACAACTTACCTAGAATCCATATATCTGACCTACAATTGTGGTTAGGTATAGCTACCAATCAACTTAAAGGTCAGATACCTAAAATAGTAACTTCTGAGCTATAAGGGACCAATCAGAGCTTACAAGTTGGAAAGCCACGTTTAACCAATATGGTGGAAATTCTTGATAGTAGAAAACAACTCAGAGGAATAGAGGCAAGAGAGGCTTTGTCCAAGATGACAAAGACACATTCAAGTAAATGGCTTCTTATGTTATGAGCCTGTTACTTAGTAACAGGGCTATTTTAAGTAGAGTATATAGAACGGCAAGTGAGTATGCTGGTATCTGACTGATGGTTTCTTTCTTCCTATTTTATACTTATATATAGGGGGCAGCTAGGTGATGCAGTGGATAAAGCACCAGCCCTGGATTTGGAAGGACCTGAGTTCAAATATGGCTTCAGACACTTGACACTTACTAGCTGTGTGACCCTGGACAAGTCGCTTAAACCTCATTGCCCCGCAAAAAACAAAAAAACACCCCTCCCCAAATTATCTTTACATGTAATTGGAAAAAATAAAATACAATTAAAAAACCCCCTTAGTTACCTTGGAAAAAGCAGTTTCTGTTGGATGTTGAGGTCAAAGCCAGAATACAAGTGGTTGAGAACTCAGTAGTAGGTGATGTTATAACAACTATCATTTCACCTCTAGAATGTCCTTCCTCTTTTCCAATCCAGTAATGAATGACTTCTCCCTCATCTGAAATCACAGGACTTTGTACCCCTTTATGCAGTTATGCTGTAATTCCTGTCTTATTACCTTTATTAGATTGTAAGCTCTTTGAGGTCAGAGACAATGTCTTATTTATTTTTTATCTCCCTCAGTTTATTGTACATGGAAGTAGCTTAATAAATATTTGTTCAATGAAATAATTACACTTCATAAATTAAAAAATTGAAAATAAAATTATACTTTATATTCTAATGGATAAGTATATATTATATTCCTCTATTAGAACATAAACTTCTTGAGAGAGGGGATAGTTCCTTTCTTTTTTCATTTTTTACATGTTATCTCCACCTCCTAGCATAGTGCCTACCATGGAGATGTGCCCCTGATAAATGGATAAAACATTGATTGTGTTAACTAGGTACAGTACTAAGCATCTTGTTAAGCATGCTAAGGCTATGGAGTTAAAAACTAGTAAAACAGATAGGTTCTGCTTCAAGGAGGTTTAACATTCCAAGGAGACAAGACAACAAGTAAAGTGATTATGGAAAGCTGAAGAAAGTCTGGGGTAGAGTCCAAGGTTCCTAGTGGCTACTTAAGAAATCTTTGTTAATTGATTGATGAATGTCCTTTTATCCTTTGGATTCCAGTTTATTCACATTTACCAAATAGCTATTGTGTATCCAGGATACCTAAGTGACACAGTGGATAGATAGGACTCCAGGCCTGGAGTCAGGAATATCTGAGTTCAAGTCCTGGGCAAGTCACTTAATAGTTTGTCTTGGTTTCCTAGTCTGTAAAATGAGCCAGAGAAGGAAATGGCAAACTACTCCAGTATCTTTGCTACAAAAACCCAATGGTGTCATAAAGAAGCAGACCCCACTGAACAACAACAAATTATGTGCTAAGTTCTGAGCTGGGTGCTTTGATTGAGTAAGAAATGAATAAAGCATTGTGTTTGCCCACATGAGTTTACAATCTAGTGGGGGAGAGGAGAAAAAGATTGGCCTTTCCTTCAATAAAGGTACCTTTTCTCTGAACGTAATCCCTTTTACAATGCTCACTTTCTTTTTTCCTCTTTCAACTGTAAACTGAGGCAAACACTTTCTTAATGGAATTTATATCTCTCTTATTTCAAAGGGAAGACAGGAGAATGCAAAGGGCAGTTCTTGAGATTTAAATCCCCTTCTTCCTAAAAGGGAAAGAAACCATCGAAAGATGATGCCTGTAAACATTAAAAGAAAGGTTTTATTAAGCAGGGGAAAAAAAATCTAACATAATCATGGCTACTATCTAGCCTATTGCCTCCATGCACTAGATTTGTGAGGGTTTATATACAATTTAAACAAAGGTACTTGAGGAATTTAGAGGAAAGGTGAGCTTAGAAAGGCCCATGCCCAAAAGGCCCAAAAGGCCCAAAAGACCAGGGGTAAAGGATGTGGCCTTTGATACACAAATCTGGGGGCAGCTAGGTGGTGCAGTGGATAAAGCACTGGCCCAGGATTCAGAAGGACCTGAGTTCAAATCAGAGCTCAGACACTTGACACTTACAAGCTGTGTGACCACTGGGCAAGTCACTTAACCCTCATTGCCCTACCAAAAAACCAAAAAACAAGAGTATGGATATACAAATCAGAAGGCATTCTTGGTGTTAGAAGAAAAGAAAAAAAAGGATGATCCTAAAGTTAGGGAATAGCTGAAGATAAGGTCCATATCCTTTCATCAAATAAGTCTTTGCCCTCAGTTAGATTCCTTACATGTCCAACTAGGTTTACTCTTTTTTTTGTGTGTGTGAGGCAATTGGGGTTAAGTGACTTGCCCAGGATCACACAAGCTATTAAGTGTTAAGTGTCTAAGGCCGGGATTTGAACTCAGGTACTCCTGACTCCAGGGCCAGTGCTCTATCCACTGCACCATCTAGCTGCCCCTAGGTTTACTCTTAGTTACAAAAAGGATTGTTGTTGCTTCAGCCAATGAAGTCAGTCCTCATACAGTTGTTCTGGTTACCTGGATAATTGCGGGGCTCAAGCAAATCAAGGTACCCATTTTCAGACAACTCAGTGAATTTGGCTTTCTGTAACACATACTCTGCACTTTCACATTATACTCTGTATAAATGAATCAGGAACTAAAAAAAAAAATTTGACATAGATGAAGGCATTGACATTTAGGAGGCTGGGGCAATGATGATATAGCTTTTCCCATATCCTTGAGGTCAACGACTTCCTCAGGGCTGTTTAGGTGTTTATACTAGTGTACTATTCCTCCAACTTCCACACAACCTATCAATCAACATTTATTAAGTGCCTATTATTTGCTAGGCCCAATGCTAAGGAATGGGGATACAAAAAAAGGCAAAAGACAGTTCTCTAGGAGCTTCCTTGGAACTTTCTAGTATCCAAGTGACTTTCTGTTTTCCTCTCCATTCTTGGACAGTTCCTGGTGAATCTGTAGTCATTCATCTCATTCCTTCAGTAGCACCCAGGCAGAAAGTTTCAGGGTGGAGTCAGTGTATCCCACCCCCGGACACTCCCTAGTTTGAGTCTGAAACCAGAGAAAGGAGAGATTGAATCGGCTCCTCCTCTCTTCGGAAGGGAGATTTTTGTAATCCCTTCCTCTATTTATATAAAGTACTCTGGAAAAGTCTGTAACAGGTATCTAGCTCTTTGGTTGCCTAATGAAAAATATGAGTTAAGGGGGCAGCTAGGTGGCACAGTGGATAAAGCACGGGCTCTGGATTCAGGAGGACCTGAGTTCAAATCTGGCCTCAGGCACTTGACACTTACTAGCTGTGTGACCCTGGGCAAGTCACTTAACCCTCATTGCCCCCCCCCCAAAAAAAAACAAAAGAAAGAAAGAAAAGTTAAATTCAATTGGTGTTGAAGAAGAAAAGACAATGAATGTAGAGGAGGACAATCCAAAAAGCAGAAATCCCTTTAAATGGGCCTATAAAAAACAGCCATGGAAAACTGCTTTTTAACTTCTCTAGAGGGAAATCCGTTGAGAGCTACTGGTTTTGTTTGCATAACTCCATCTAAGAACCAATAGGTGACAGGGAAGGTTTTACATTAGCTAAGCAAATTGTGTGAAATTCATGGGATTTGGAGTTGGAAGGGGCCCTAGAGATCATCTAGTGAGACCCTCTCATTTGACAGTTGAGGAAACTGAGACCCAGGGAAGTAAAATATCTTGCCAAAGGTCTATGGAAAGTATGCACAACTTTCTACTTTTCAAGAGAGTCATTAACAGAGACTTTTCAATAGGTATACCATAAAATGGCAATGGTATTTAGACTATTAGCCTATTATAGACTCCCTCAATGCTTCAACTGCAATGGTGATGTGGGATAGAATTTGGGGTCAAATTAATAGTGAGTCGTCCCAACAGAATTACAAGACTCAGTGACTCAGTTTCCCAAGTTTGATTGCAATACTGTGGGTGACCACAGGGAGAGAACCAGAGTATTGGAAAGGTATCTCTCCAATAAGGAAAGGAACGACAGTTATATTTATAGTATGGATAAATTGATTATCAGTCTCATTATAATAATCTCCACTTTGGAGAGGTACAAGGGAGGGCCTGTCCTTCTCATTATAATATTCTCTACCTTGGGGTGTTTCAGGGGAGGGCTTATCCTAATTTGGAGTTCCTGGGGTCCTAAGCCAAACCCCAAGACGGGTACCTTTTCAGTGGAGGTGTTTTGGGGGTTTACACGTCATAAGGTGAATCTGGGGACAAACTTGGCCTTTTCTGCACATGTCTCTTTCTGGTTCCCATGACTAGTTTCAAAATATAATCATCCTTTCTTTAGAATTTCTATAGCCTTGTCATTTCCTTTATTGTTATTTTGACCTGACCCGTTTTGGTCCATTATGGATGCTGATCACTACAGGTATGAGAACCTAGCATTTTGACTTGTAAGTTATCCATTAACTGGGGTCTAACTCCCTTTTGGAGCTAATATCTGAATTAAAGCTTGGATCTTAAGTTTTTCTATTAACCCCTTTTTTCACCTCCTACATCAGTGGAAAGCTTTGGCTTTGTCCTTGGTGACTGATATTTAAAACAAAGACTCTAAACATGGATTCTGTGAACCTATTTTTAAAATTTCAATAACGATTTCAATATGATTGGTTTCTTTTTTGTAAGCCTATGTAGTTTACCATATACATTTAAAAGCATTATTCTAAGTATATTTCCATGGGCTTCAGTAGACTTTCATTTTTTGGGGGGTGGGGTGGGGCAATGAGGGTTAAGTGACTTGCCCAGGGTCACACAGCTAGTGTCAAGTGTCTGAGGCTGGATTTGAACTCAGGTCCTCCTCAATCCAGGGCAGTGCTCTATCCACTGCTCCACCTAGCTGCCCCCGACTTTCATTTTTTTAAAAAAAGAACTGTGGGGTCCAAAAATACCCAAACTGCAATAAAAGAAACTCAGGCAGAGCTCCAAGCCAATAGCACTTTATTAAAGGAACCTGGACACCTCTTAAGTGGACCTCAGATATTTCTTATGACCTGAATTACTCCCTAGTTCCCAGGGCCTTATTTTTATAGGACTTTGTCATGGGGGAAATCTGGGTGTCCTTAGGTTTTCCTCAATAAAGAATTACACTCTCGAACACAGTTCAGTTAAAATTAAAATGTTTTTTTCTTTGGTGCTAGAGAAAGTGACCGAGTGGGAAGTCAAAAGACTTTACCTCTAGGGAGAAAGTGGCTTAGAAGTTCTTTTTTGGAGTGAGGTGGGGAAAGCCTGGATGCTTGTCATACTCCTGAGAGTTGAAGGGGATTTTAAAAAAATGATGGTCCTGACCTCTGGGGTTATCTCTGTCTCCTAGCTTGGGTTAGGTAGGAGCCTGGTCTAAATGACTTCTCTGCTATCAAATTTTATCTCCCCACACTTCCTAGGCTTGTCTGTCCTGATATCTGGTTGGCCAATCTAAACTTTAATAGTCCTTGAATTCCTTGATATGTCTGTCCTGTTATCTGGTCATCTTTGGTTTTGCTTCTCACAGTAGAAACTTCTGATTTATCCTAAGTGTCATGTCAACTTCGTGCCAGACACACAAAAGAAGTAAAGAAAAATACAGAATCTCATTGGTTGATAGACTTTGCTCTTGACCCTCCAAGGGGTCGAAGATATAAATTCCCTCCATATCTCTGCTGTAAAAATGTTCTTTCTTGGATAAAACACCGGCCCTGGAGTCAGGAGGATCTGAGTTCAAATCTGGCCTCAGACACTTGACACTCATTAGCTGTGTGACCCTGGGCAAGTCACTTAACCCTCATTGCCAAAAAGTTCTTTCTTCAAAGCCTTTTCAGATATTACCTTACCTTATTCCCAGAGGTTCCCCTCATTACAGTGGCTGAAAGTGATCCTTCCATCTCTCTTATACACTTTATCATATTCTATATGTATATGTCATATATATGTCATATATTAGATGGGGGTCACAGGTTGGGTGAAGCAGAGGTCATTTCCACTAGGCGATAACAAGATGTGTTCCTCCTCATGTTGGGCAAGAGAGGGTGGTCCAGAGATAGAAAAAGAAATTTGAGGGCTTTCCATATCATGCCAAAGCATTCCACCCGCTCTGAGTTTGGTTACAATAACCAAACAAAATAGGGTGGAGATACCCTCATCATTATTACTTTTTTTTGACTGGGCAATGAGGGTTAAGTGACTTGCCCAGGGTCACACAGCGAATATCTGAGACCTGATTTGAACTCATTCCTAGTGCTTTCCCTTTGTTGATTATTTCCAATGTATCTTGTCTATATCTTGTTAGTACATAGTTGTTTGTATGAGCATTGACTATCTTTTGCCTTTGTATCCCCAGGGCTTAGAATAGTGCCTGGCAGATAGTAGGCTCTAAATTAATATTTATTGACTATTATATTAATGTGAAGGTGGCAGTTTTCTATAAACATTTTCAAAACATCAGTGTATCTGTGATTTCACTACTAGGAATGTTGCCTCCATTAATTCAGATGGAAAATCCTCTACACTTTAGTAGCTAGTAACCCAGACCTGCTTATAGACAATTTTTGTCCTTGAATCAGCCTAAATTCATAGAGGTTCATCAGTAGGGTTTGGTCACTAGGTGATTTTTTAAAGGGTGTTCTTGTAATGGTGGAGGTAGGGTACACATAAGCATTTTATTGGAAGGGAAAGTATTTTTTCTAAAGATTCCTGAAAACAAACCATGGCAGTGTTTTCTCCCCATGCCCCTTATTAATGAGATACATATAAATGAAATAAAAAAAATCTACATTAAAGACTGATAAGCATCTCATTTCTTCCTGCCCCCCACCCCCCAGTTACCTACATTTTCCAAACTAGCATTGAAATTTAAAATGGGATTGTATTGCATTTGAAACATTTTACGTATATAGTAAGAGTTTGTTTCCTGAGTTCCTTTTACAAAACTTGGTCAGTCAAAAAACACTTATTAAGTGCTTATGTCCCAAGGACCGGACTATATATACTATTGTACATAAATAAAGTAAATAAAAAGTAATCCTAAAAAAAAGTAATCCTTGTACCCTTCAGGTGGAAGTGCCGTTTTTTAAAATGAGTAAGATATAATGGAAAATAGAAAATACAGCATTAGGTCTTACAGTCCCTCTCCCCTCCCCTTCCCCCTTCCCCCTTCCCCCAATTTGTCCTGGGTGTGTATGTGTGTGTGTTTCTAAAAAATTAAATTGATTCATTCTAGCATTTCTGGTGCACCTGTTGTATGTAAGGTACTCGGGAAGATATAAAAACCCAGAGATGACAGGATCTTTGCCCTGAGGAAGTTTATAATTTAATAGAGGAAATAAGAAGTGTGCATACAGCCTCCGGGGTATCGCGCAAGATGAGCAAAGCGCTTTGTGAGACCAGAGAAGGAAGAGCCTTGTTTAGGATTCTACCAACCGCCTATGGGTGGGGTGGTAAAAGAAGAAAGGCATTTTTAAAACGGGCCTGGAACAAGGTCGGGTTTTCTCCAGGCATTTGGGTGAGAGGTGGAGCACCGGCAAAGGCACCGGGGCCAGAACGCCCGGGGTGAAGCATTGGGAAGAGTATTGTACTGCTAGAGATAAAGCACAGCGAGCAGATCGAGATGGGAAAGCCGCAGAGCCCCGGGATTTTGGAGGGCCTTGAATATTCCCCTTAAGTAGGGTTTCGGAATTCATTGTGGAGGCCATGGGAAAGGAGAGAAGGTCTTTGTGCAGGGCAAACAGGACCGTATCTGGGAATAGGAATGTTACTTAAGCAGTTTTGGGAGGATCAGGCCGGAGAGGGGAAGACCAGAGGCGGTAAGATAAGGCGGGGAGCTATGGCAACCCGGTATCACGGGACTCATGGGAAACCACCGTGGGCTTCTAGATTGCATGGCCCATGTTGGCACGTCATTCACAGCAATGTCTTCCTCATACACACGCGGCCCTCGAAGTTTTCTCTCCCTCCGGTTCTTCCCACCGCCTCAAGCCAGTGGTCTGGGTTGGGCATCGGCCAAGAGGCGCACGCATGTTTTGCAGCGCGAGACGCAGGAGGAGGGAGAGGTAAAAGGTCGAGCGCTTCTTTGCGCCAGTTAAAGGTTCCTCACAACTGCCCCAGAACGCCGCGGGAATTCTGAGAACGGGGCGGGCCTTCGAACTCGCGCGCTGAGGGGGAAAGGGTCAGGAGGAGCTCCCGCGACCTCCAATCAGAGCTCACTTGTAAAACTGGAGAATACCCGTATGTGAAGTCTTGCGCGGATACAAAGGCAAGTCTCTCGGTTGCTTCTTCGTGCCCTCCACTGACCAATGAGCACCTTCTTCAGTAGAAGTGACAGTACCTACAGCCAATGAAAGACCAGTTTCTTCCTCTGGTGCGGAATCACTTCAATTCGGTCTAACCCACCTATAGTTTCTATTGGACAGAGCTCTGAATAGCAGCAGAACGGTCTAATCAGGAGTAGGTACTGAGAGGAGAATGAGCCAATAGAAAGGTCTCCAGGAGTGGGGCGGAGGTCTCGGTTTTCGCGGTGTCGGTGGACGAGACGCGGGGGCCATTTTGTGAAGAGACGGCGACGGGGACGGAGAAGTATTAGAAGCGGTTGAAGAGGCCGTCTGGAGCAGCAGTCCGTTTCTTTATCGCTGTCGGATCGGGGAGGCGGAGATCCAGAATCCAACCTTTTTTCCCTCTCCCCACCGGGTGAGTGGTGAGAGTCGACCCGGGAGAGAGCCTGAGACCCTTGGGAGAAAGCAGGGAGGGGGGGAGGGGGCGGGGGAGGGAACCTGAGGGAAGAGGCCCAGAACGATTCTCTCCATGATAATACCGCGGCCCAGACTGACTTTTTACTGGCGCGGCTTGAGTCTTTGAGGGGTGGGGGTAAAGGGATTCGAATTGGCCTCAGCTCCATCGAGGGTTGACCATAGTTCCCGAGACCCCGCGAGCATGTGCTATATAACGGCTCCCTGGGGTAGAAAACACCATCTTTCCCTTTCTGTTCCCCCGGCCCCCCCCCCCCCCCCCACGGTGGTAACGGCTGCCGGCCGCCTCCCGTGTATACGACTGTGGCGGCTCCCGGGAGAAACCACGAGACGGAGAAAGTGGGGAGGGAGTGTGGGAGATGCTGATAAGATGGATGAACTTATTTGTGACGCTGATCTTTTCGCCTTCAGTAGCTTTAATCCTATTTTCCTTTTCTTCTTAATTAAAGATGGGAAAGGGGGCGGGTTACCCTGGAAATAGATGCTCACTTCCATTGAGGTCCCTTAAATTCTTGAAACTGGTAGATGGGTGGGGGTTAGCGGACGGGTGGAGTATTCGTGGAGAAAGATCAAAACACATTTTGCCGGTAGTGTGCCTTCTATTCACGTAAATCAAAATAGAAGTTGCAGAATACTAACTTAAAATATTTTTTTCTCTCCTCTACAACAGAAAAGGTGGCTTTTGCAGTGTTGAACTTAACTTGTATTTGTGGGGAAAGTAATTAATCGAAATTCTAGCTGATTTACTACTTTTTATCTGCAGGTTACAAATGATAGTTAGTGAAGTTTTGCTGAGAGGTAGGTATTACTGCATTTCCCAGATGAGGAAAATGAAGCTTACCGTGTGAATTGCCAAATTCATAATAAATCATTAGTGGAGATCGGAAGAGAAATTATGAATTTCAGTCATGAGTTCTTTTTTTAAAAAAATTTTTTGGTGAGACAATTGGGGTTAAGTGACTTGCCCAGGGTCACACAGCTAGTAAGTGTTAAGTGTCTGAGGCCGGATTTGAACTCACGTTCTCCTGACTCCAGGGCCAGTGCTCGATCCACTAGGCCACCTAGCTGCCCCCATGAAGGGTTCTTATGCAGTTAGTCCAATAAAATTGTGCTAGCTATTATAGTTACTTTCAAGAGGCTCCTTTAGAAACTACTGGAAGGAAATTGGAAACTTCCAAACAGTATGTTAGGTATATAAATTGTCAGCGAAACGAAATTTTTTTTTTTGCTGGCAATGGTGGTTAAGTGACTTGCCCAGGGTCACACAGCTAGTAAATGTCAAAGTGTCTTGAGGCCAGATTTGAACTCAGGTCTTCCTGAATCCAGGGCCAGTGCCTTATCCACTGTGCCACCTAGCTGCCCAGAGACTTAAAAAATTAAACGAATTTGGGATTAATATAGAAATTACAATTTTAATTGTAGCTTACTGTTAAAAATTTGTAAAAAAGTTTCCTAAAAATTGATCGATTCTTGGGGGTTGATATCTTAATTTTCATTTAGTGTAAAATATAGTATAGAAGATAAAGACCAGAAAATACTTTTTAGTCTACATCTCACCAAAACCAATATTGTTGACTTTTAGCCACTGGTGCCAAAATAAAGTCAAGGTAAAGGAAATCTCTTGAGAGTTGACTTTAGTAGTTTTATGCCAAATGATCCATACTTTATAGCTGTAATATTAATAACATTTATATATAGTGTTTTAATATTTGCCCAGTGCTTTACATGTTATAATTTAGTCCTTAACAACAACCCTGTGGGGTAGGTGCTATTATTCCTATTTTACAAATGGGAAACAGATTAAGTGACTGACTGGATAGTTGATGTCTGAGACAGGATTTGAACTCAGGTCAACTGGACCAACAGTGTCCACTATGCCCCCTAGCTGCCTGTTATGAACACTAATAAAAAGATCCTTTGTTCTACCAGAGTAACACAGAAAATGAGGGCAAGAGAGCAAGAGAAGGGCAAGTTATTAACAAACATTTGTGATTAAACTTCTAAAAATAGAGGATAGGGCATGGACTAAACTGTCTTCTTTATCCATCCTCCATAGGAACTTAATTAGGTCCACTTGTCAGGGATAATTAGTAAGAGGTGAAAATTTAAAGTGGACTCAATTCTTACCATATGGATACTAGAGGGTCATTTTTGGATCCTAGCATCATCATGTGTACCATGTAATGAAAGAATTCAGGTTAAAGATTTTTTTGAAACTACCTGGCTTGCCACAGACCTTTTTTTTTTTTTAAAGTGAGGCAATTGTGGTTAAGTGACTTGCCCAGGGTCACACAGCTAGTAAGTGTTGTGTCTGAGGTCGGGTTTGAACTCAGGTACCCCTGACTCCAGAGCTGGTGCTCCATCCACTGCACCACCTAGCTGCCCCTTTTTTGTTTTTTTGTTTTTTTTTGTTTTGTTTATACTAGACATACTTTACAGTAGGGTGGGTAGAGGCAACATTTAAATGTGGTGCCAGGCTAAGGAAAGAAATGAGGAAAGGAACAGGTATATATGTTGCCTGCACATTGTGCTCAACGTGTTATTCCTTACTCTTCGTGTTTCTACCACCTTAAAGATCTTAGAGTTCAAATAGTCCAGTTTCTAACATTTCTAGATGAGGGAACGGAAAAACATTGTTCTTTACATTGTTTTACTTCCCAGTGGTTGTTACTTCTGCAATAGGTAAATAAGACTTAACAGAAGTGCATAATATAACCAGATTTTTAGATAGTGATAGTATCACATTTGAAGTTTTAGGTCTTGATTTTTAATAAAAAGTACATTTTTTCCTTGTGAAGTATTAATGTGAAGGAAAGGTTAGTAATTAACATTCCATGGGGAGGCAGTCAGGTACAAATAAGGAGCACTGGATTGAAAGTAAGAAGACGAGAATTTTAGTCTGGATCTGCCACTAACTAGTTGTGTGATTTTGATCAAGTTATTAATAACATTTTTGTATCTTGGTATGTCTAAAATGAATTGGATGATCTTTTACATTTACAATCTATGATTGAAAGCCCTTTATTTGAATAAAGGAGTAAAAGGGGGATAAAGGTTCATCAAAAACTATCTCTAATAAAGATGGAGGTTCATATTCTCAGGGCCAACGTTGGTTATTAAAAGCTTTTGTCTGGGACTTTTTAAATGAAAAGCCTTTAAAAAAACTTTGTAAATGAGCAAGTATCTTAAAAAATCTCTTGAATAAGTAGGCTATTTCACCTAAATGTTTTTAGGGATTTGTTTTTGAGATACAGTATTGTTTGATTATACCTCTGTTCTCATCTTAATTTATGTTGGGAATGTTAGGGTGATAAAGACTTCTCCCCAAGGTATAGAAATGGTTTTGGAGCAAGATGGAGCTATTTTGAAAAAGAAAAAAACCGACCAAATTTGTGGTACTATTGTAAATAAACCTGATAATATAAAAATACATTTAAAGAAATGTGATTTCCCTCCTTTCCTTTCCATCTCTCCTTTCTCCCACCTCAAAAAACAAAACAAAACAAAACAAAACCCCAAACCATACAACTAAAATTGGGCCAAAGAATTTATTTTAATTTCTTACTTGAGTTCAAAAGGGGTGGGGTAGCGAGGGAGGGAGTAAGAATTTGGAACATAAGGTTTTAAAAATTGATGTGAAAATTTGTTTTTACATTTAACTTGGGGGAAAATTCTAAATAAATGAATTATTCCTTTAGGAAGCTATGTGGAAATACTTAATTTGAGTGGTTACAAAAGGTTCTGTAAAGCTGACATAAAGGAATACCAAGTTCTCTTGGTATATTTTTTCTCTTTTGTAATTCATCAGTTTAACAATCCACTATGGTCCTGAGTAAGCATTAGTGTTGAGAAGATTAATTATTTCTCTTCGTAATATTCTTCTTGCTCTTCTTTTAGCTTCTGAGCAAAGGGTTACCTTTTCAAATAGGTCTTGAAGTTGACAATTCAAATTTTAAGCACTAGCTCCAAATAATTTTGTATTCAGTCTCTGTTCTAAACCAAAACTGGTATTTGAAAGACTTAATGTCTAGTGTGATTAAGTAATTAATATGTTAAAATGCACATCTTCATAATTTTGTAATCCTGGAAGTTGTTCATGTGACTATAGATCTTGTTTGCATTCCTTTTTATTTCTATCTTGCATATGTAGTTAAGTAAAACTTTTAAAATTTTGGACATTACAAACTCATAATTGGCATTAGAAGTTCTTGGGCTGAATGAATTGCTTGGTTCTATTTGTGTTAGGTAAAACTTGATTTGAAAAAGATAATGTAGATAATACAAATCTACTTTAAAGTTATCTGATTAACATGGAATACTGAGTCAATGGTCTGTCATCAGGAGCCCTTCCCATTTATAGTTTTTTTTTTTTTGGTGAGGCAAATGGGGTTAAGTGACTTGCCCAGGGTCACACAGCTAGTAAGTGTCAAGGGTCTGAGGCCAGATTTGAATTCAGGTACTCCTGAATCCAGGGCTGGTGCTTTATCCACTGCGCCACCTAGCCGCCCCGCCATTTATAGTTTTAAGAGGAAAGTTTCCTAATTCAGTATTTCATAGGAGGTAAGGTAACCAGCTTTACTTTTTTTTTTTTAAACATCCACAATACCCTATTAGCTTCTAAGAGGAAGCAATCTTCAGTGAGCCATAATCTGCCATAATACTTATGATTCATAATAAGCCTCGGGTACTATAACATACAAACTAGTGGTTCAACCTGCCTGTTAATTTGTCTCTAACATTGGTATCAAGTGCTGCTTTATGTGAAATCACAATGGTTCTTGTATTTTTTTCACACTTATTAGGTACCCCGCCATCCCCCCCATCCCCTTTTTGTCATTAAGTTCTGTGTACTTTTTTCTTTTTTTTTTTAAAGAAATTGATTCCATGGATAATTTTATATACTTTTTGGTCTATGGAGTGTTACTTGGACTAATAACTGCATACCTTCATACACATATTTGTGTAGTGTAATATGACTTCTGGGAATGTCTTTAGACTTGGAGATGAACCTTCAGTATTTCTTTATAATGAAATAACTTAAATACAGTCTTAATAAAAACCTTTATTTTAGTATAGAATCATTCATTTCTCCATTCAGTGGCCAGTTTTTCCTAAATTTGTTTATAACAAATATGCGTGTTTACATATCTTTTTTGAGTCTCTTCAAGGTATATCCCTTTGCCCCAGTGTATTCTTCATTTATTCTGCTTACCTTCCTGTTTAAGAATTATTATGAAAGACAGTAGAGATAATGGGGGCGATAGAGGCCCCTCTCTACCTTTCTATCCAGTGGGATATTTATATTTGCCAAAGTGGGGTTGGAGTTGAATTTAAAACTTCTTTCCAACAGTCAAGTGCTTCTGTCTTGGGGGTTTTAGGGCACAGCATTTCTGAGGAACTTTGACTCAATCTGTCCCTTCTCCTTTCACAGGGCAGCAAGGCGAACCCCATCCCTACTCACTGGAGCTCAGCTTTGATTTTTAACCTCCCCTCCCTGCCCTTCCAAAACACACACACTCCCATCCAAAAGCCTGATTTTGTAAAGAAATTTTAAACATAATGATGCAACTTGGCGCGCACTGCGGCAAACTTGTAGGTGTTTTTTTTTAAAAATTGTTTTCAAAAACGAGACCTGGATTTAAGATGTAATTTTTAAAATTTCTATTTCTATTTTTTTCTGCAGCAGTTGGGTTAGAGGAGGAGGAGCCTTTTAGCCTCTCATAAACTGACCTCTCTACTTCCTCATGTATTTTTAAGATTGAAATGATGATGTGAAAAGGGCTTTGCTTGTCTGCTACTGAGAACTTTACCCTTGCGGTTTTTGTGGAAACTGCTTTTGGAAAGAGAAAAGAAATAAACTTTACTGACTTGACATTTTTGCACCTCCCGTTTTTCTAATCTGGGCTATTTTTATTTTTGTTTTTTTACAGTGAGATTTTTTTGATCTTCAGCTACAGTAAGTTATTCCAATTTTTTTTTTCATTTTTCCTGACTTTCCGCTGATTTCCTTTTTATTGTTGTTACTAGTTACTATTATTATTATTTATTATTATTATTATTATTATTATACTTATGATGGTGATGATGATGATGATAATGGCACTGCTGATTTTTAACCGGATTAAATCGAGTTTTTCTGAATGTTCCTGAGCATTTCTCCTGCCTCCTGATTGACTTGGGAGTTTTGCAACCTTGGAGAGAGAGCTGAGGCATTAGCATTTTTAAGTGGATTGATCCCTTAAACCTTTTCTCTCCCAACCCCACCCTCACCCTCATCCCCTTCCCCACACTCAAAGAATTTGACTGGCTGCTTAAGTCTGTGACCTAATTTTTCCTGATCTATAACTTAACTGTTTTAGAGCATCTCTGGACGTCTGTATTTTTAATTTTTTTTATTTTTATTTTTTATTTTTAATCTTTCATTTGTTACATTTTTAAACTGTGCTGCAATAAAATGTGTGTGGTACTGCTAATCACCTGTAGTGGTGATGGCATTTTCCCAGAAAGCCATCTTCTTCCTATGCCCCTTGAAATCCCTTCCTGCTCTTCATGTACACTACCCCTCACAAACTACAAGCTGCGACACCATGGATGCCCAGTCTGGAGCAGCAGCAGCCAGGATCACCTGGAGCCAAAGGGGTTCTTCGGAACAGATGCAAACCCATCCTGGGTGATGGTAAGAGGTGTGAGGTCCAGTTGGTTTCATTGAAAAGACTAGGAAATACTCCCAAGTTCAAGTGTCCTGATGTAGCTGTCTTGTGGAAATGACATTTAGGTTATGCCTTCACTTTGGAACTCAAAAGACTTTTCCTTAGGAAAGGCCACCTTCATTACTATTTTGAAGCCTATAAATCCAGTAAGACGTAATTTGGACTATTCTAGGAATTTGTTAATTGGGAAAGAGCCGAGTTGAATTTTGCCTTTAGGATTAAAAAAGGATATCTAAGCAGAGTGTCCTTCAAATTTTAGAACAGTTTTTTAACATACCTAAGAGGATGAAATGTTTAGTACTGTAGAAACATTAATACAATTATAAATTTTACTTAACCTGCTTATTAAAGGCCCAAGGGACCTCCAGTAACTGCTAACACTTTGTGTGCATTTAAAATTAAACCATTTTAGAGGTGTAAAAGACATTTCTTTAACTGTATTAGAAGTCAAATTCCTCACTAACTTAGATTTTTTTTTTTTAAGTGAGGCAATTGGGGTTAAGTAACTTGCCCAGGGTCACACAGCTAGTTAAGTGTTATGTGTCTGAGGCCGGATTTGAACTCAGGTATTCCTGACTCCAGGGCCAGTGCTCTATCCACTGCGCCATCTAGCTGCCCCCCATTTTTTTTCCCCTTGGGCAATGAGGGTTAAGTGA
This sequence comes from Dromiciops gliroides, assembly GCF_019393635.1. Lineage (NCBI taxonomy): Eukaryota > Metazoa > Chordata > Mammalia > Microbiotheria > Microbiotheriidae > Dromiciops > Dromiciops gliroides. Next base: position 178,662,971 of record NC_057862.1, read on the forward strand.
CTTGCCCAAGGTCACACAGCTAGTAAGTGTCAATCAAGTGTCTGAGGTCGGATTTGAACTCAGGTCCTCCTGAATCCAGGGCCAGTGCTTTATCCACTGCATCACCTAGCTGCCCCTAACTTAGATTCTTTAACTAAATTAATTTGGCTATATGTTTAGATTTATAGTGTATTATGAAAAATGTGATAGAATATGTTTGTTTTTTAAATTTTTAAATTTATTTTTTCTGGGCAATGAGGGTTAAGTGACTTGCTCAAGGCCACACAGCTAGTTAAGTGTCAAGTGTCTGAAGTCGGATTTGAACTCAGGTCCTCCTGAATCCAGGGCCAGTACTTTATCCACTTCGCCACCTAGCTGCCCCAGAATATATTTATTTAATCTCAAAATTATTATTTTAAAATATATAACTTTCATGAATATATAATCTCAAAAGGGCCTGTTCCACAGTATTCTAAAGTAGGGTCTAAATTAGCACAAAAATCACAGAAAGAATTAACTGTCACAGCTTCTTCCTCTGAATGGCTCTAAAGGCTAAATGGCTTTTTTCCTACTTTCAGGGACTGAACAGCCTATCAGAAGCTCCTTAAATGCTTAACATACTTTCATTTACATATTATTTTGATTATAATTCTACTAGACTTTGTGTAGTTTCTGTTACTTTGAATTTTGAGGGATAAAGCACCATTAACCTTATACCAGTGAAATCTGATTAAAATAAACAGGACTGAAGGAGAAAAGGAGATGTGATAAATCAGTAAAAAGTACTCTTGTGTAGAAGTTTTCGATCAAGGGATTGGGGTGTTAGGGAGGTTGATAATCAGGAAGACAACAAACCTAGTCCTGATACTGTATATATACATACCACCTCCTTCCTGTACATGGCTTCCTTGAGCTCCCTTTAAAGCATGGATTCTGAGATAAGGATTTTAATGTGTTGCCTTTGGGTAAGGTGCTGACATCTGTATAAAATAATAGTAAGGAACAGGTTGGCTAGGTGAGAACTACCAACTCTGGGGAATTAGTGGTTCATAAACTTTATAAACTCACTGGGAATGCTCAGAGGTAGTAATAGTCCATTCCTGACTTGAAAATAAAAGGAATAGGACCTGTTCCTTGTCAAAATTCCCAGAAGTTGGGTTTTTTGCGTGTGTGTGTGTGTGTGTGTGTGTGTGTGTGTCACACAGCTAGTGTTAAGTGTCTGCTGAGGCCAGATTTGAACTCAGGTACTCCTGACTCCAGGGCCAGTGCTCTATCCACTGTGCCAGCTAGCTGCCCCCAGAAGTTGTTTTACGACATTGTAAAATATATTTATAAACTCAGATTAAGTTTTAATTTTATCCATGTTAATGGAGGGTAATGGTAGCTTATATAACCTCAGAAAGCAAAATAATCAAAAGAAATTAGCTCATTTGTATAAAGGTATATCTGATTTGATGATTATGAATTTCCATGGATCTTTGATCTCATCCATATGGATAAAACAGATCTACCCATCCGTGCTTTTTACCTTCTGTGATATGCTTTAGGATCTTCCCCAGTGTCCTAGGAAGCCTTTTAAACACCTTTCAGGGTCTTTTAACATTTTTTATTTAGTGTAATATTTAGGCTGTCAGTTTGTTAATCCCTTTGATAATTCAGTTTAAAAAATGAAGAGACTAGATATCTCACTAAGGAAAAACCTGGAAAGCCATGAATTTTCTTCATCTTTTCTTTATCTTCCCCTAAGCTACACTTCTAGGTAAACATCTCCAGCCTGTGGAGAATTTATGCTTTATGTAGTTTAGTTGGCTGTCGTATTTACATTTTGCCTGATCTTGGGCATAGTTTTGGTTTAAAATATATCAACCACCTGGATTTAGCCCATTGCAGGATGGTTAAGCAGATGGTCATATGAGCAAAGAACTCTAAAATTTATTTTAATGTAATTAAAAACAGTTGAAAGCAGTTTGCCACAAAATATAGATAATCCAGTTTACTGACAAGGCATTATTCAAAGGTTTCAAAAGTGTTTAGTAGCTTTATAGCTTTAGGTCATATGATTAGTTATAGTTGAATTTCCTAACCATCTGTAGCCTGAGTAATTGTTAGGAGAAATGAAAAATAGGCAGTTACATGCTACATGGATCAGTGCTGAGTTAAATCCTTACTAAAGAAGGCTCCTCTGATTCTGATTAAATGTTTCTGGAAGATTCTCTTTGCTCCTGGAGAATAAGTTAATAGTTTAATCTGGGGACCCCTTGGTTGAAGTCAGAATTGATGCAATATCCTAGAAGTCTTTTGATCAGTGGTGATGTGAGGTTATACAATTTCTGGGCTGAATGTTAAGAATGTAGTGGTTTTAATTTAAGGACAGTGATTTAAATTCATGGAATAACTTCAATATTTCCTTAGTATCAACTCAAGACAAAATTTCGTTTTCTAGAGAAAGTGATATGCAAGTTATGACAGTTTTTATAACCTTCATGACATTTTTGTATAGACATCCAAAGGTAGGTAGAAAACATATTGCAAGTAACTGCAATAATCAGAATGTTCTTTTTTTAAAGTAACAGGTAGAAAAGTATGCTTGCTTAAAAAGATACTTTAGTTTCTGTTAACTGCTTTAAACCTTTATATTTACTTTCTGGTGGAATTCATTGGAACTACAGAGTACCATTTCATCTTTTTAAAGTTTTGTTATATATGTATTTACAGCCAAATGGCAGAAGAATGAAATTCTCACTTTATTTAAGCTAGTGGTACATAATGGTATTGAGAGAAGCAGGTAAAGGAGAGGTAGGGGACATATAGTCTTTTTTTTTTTTTTTTAGTGAGGCAGTTGGGGTTAAGTGACTTGCCCAGGGTCACACAGCTAGTAAGTGTTAAGTGTCTGAGGCCAGATTTGAACTCAGGTACTCCTGACTCCAGGGCTGGAGCTCTATCCACTGCGCCACCTAGCTGCCCCGACATATAGTCTTGAAACGATGCCCATTGTATGTTCACTCTCCTAGAAAAAAAAGCCTGACAGGAAAATAGCTCTTTGAGGTTTGTAAAGCACCTTTCCCATATTCTCATTCAGTCCTCATAACCACACTGTGAAGTAGGCCCTCTTTCCCCCATTTTACATATTTAGAAACTCAATCTTGCCTAGTTTCCCAGAGCTAGTATTGAGTTTGTCTTCCTAACATCGAGCCTAATACTCTAGTCCAGGGCTTCTTAAACTTTTTCCACTATTGATCCCTTTTCCCCAAGAAATTTTTATATGACCCTGGGTATATAGGTATATAAAATAGGTATACATAACCTTTTACTTTTGCAAGGTCTTTTGTGACACCCACATTGTCACAAAAGACCTTGACCACACAAAAGACCCTGACCCACAGTTTAATAAGCTTTGCTCTGGTTACTATAACAAGCTGAAGTTTTTATTTGGCCTTTTTAGTATAGCTAGGTTAGATAGGTTATAATTAGATTTAGGTTTAGAGCTAGAAGGATCCTTAGAAGTCATGTAGGTTTTTGTTTTGTTTTTTGGGTAGGGCAGTGAGGGTTAAGTGACTTGCCCAGTGACACACAGCTAGTGTCAAGTGTCTGAGGCTGAATTTGAACTCAAGTCCTCCTGAATCCAGGGCTAGTGCTTTATCCACTGCGCCACCTAGCTGCCCCCTGAAGTCCTCTCATCTAGTCTTAACCTTTCTCCCACCCCTACCTCATTTTTATAGAGGAGGAAACTGGTCCAGAGATTTGCCCAGTGTAATAAATGTCCATGGTGTTGCTTCAATGGCCAAACAAGTCTTCATGTGCTAGTGAAATATCCATTCATGAAAATTGGAGTATTTTATTTTAGTAAATATTTGTTACAAGGTTTAAAGAGAGTATGGTAGAATGGATGGAAATCAGGAGGCAATTCATAATTTTTCCTTTTTTCTGATGGCTGATTACGCCAAATTATAACAGCAAATAATTCACGTAATTATGTAAATATAACAGCTTCTATGTTTGGGGAACCATATTAAAAAGTTACAGAGAATGTCTCATTGATAAGTTTTTCAATGTCGTGAATTCTTTATATTCTAATTGCTACGAGCCGGCACCAACCAGTTTATTATTGCACTTGGTTTTAATGAAATTATGGTGATTTCAGAAAGAATGGAGGGACTTCAGTGGAAGTTGGCAGAGTGAATTTGCTAAAGTCATAGTATAATGATACACATGGGAGAAGGGGAAAACATTTGGTAGAGCTAAAATCCTTAATAGAGCAAGAAGAATGAATGGTAGAAGGGGAGATAAACTGCAACCTACTTTATTTTTTATTAAAAATTTTTTTCGTTTTTATTTTTTGCTGGGCAGTGAAGGTTAAGTGACTTGCCCAGGGTTACACAGCTAGTGTCAGTGTCTGAGGCTGGATTTGAACTTAGGTCCCCTTGAATCCAGGCTCTGTGCTTTATCCATTGCAACACCTAGCTGCCTTTTTTTTTGGTAACCTTTTTATGTACCTTTTTTTGTACCTTGTTGTCCCTTCTCTCCACCTCCTTGTCCTATTATAGCTACTTTAACACAAAAAACCTAAATGACATAAAAATTCTTTTATTTATATGCAAATCTAGCTCTTGATAGTACCTTAAGAAATTATCTAGTTATCTAAGTATTTTAGATTTATTTATAAGGTTAGTAGTTGGAAAGGACTTTAAAGTATCTGTTATCTATGTCAAATTCCTGCCATATTTTATACTAAGGATCATAGAGGTCAGTGTCGAAGCATAATCTTTTTTTTTTTTTTTTAAGTGAGGCAATTGGGGTTAAGTGACTTGCCCAGGGTCACACAGCTAGTAAGTGTTAAGTGTCTGAGACCGGATTTGAACTCAGGTACTCCTGACTCCAGGGCCGGTGCTCTATCCACTGTGCCACCTAGCTGCCCCGAAGCATAATCTTTTAACAGAAAAAAACACCTCAGTTCTGTGTTTATATTAATGACTAGATATTTTTCATGAAAGGAGATAACTTTGTGTGTTAACTTTCCCAATAATCATTCAAGGTCCATGTCTATTGTCCTAATAAGCACTTTGGTCTCTTTATAATACTCTGTAGTTTAGAAACATGTTAATTTTAAGTAAAGTTTTCTAATTTGGGATAAAAGAAGGAAAAAATATGAAGTTATAGCAGTCAAATTTAGGACGCTAAGATATCTTATAACTATACAAATTCAGCCATTTTATCTGCTAGCTCCCTATGTCTTGTGAAATTTACTTTAAAATTTAATAATGTACATATCACAAATCTCCTTTCTTTACAAATGGTAATGATAAAGATTACATTTCTTAAATTGTCCTTTCCCAGTTTACAAATTTTAAGTCACTTTTTCTTGTTATTTGCATTGTGAAAATTATTTTCATTCTAATTCTCTAATAATCGAACAGGCTAGAGCGCTTGGAACCTGTTGCATCAATTTTTAAAAATCAGGTCTTAGAACCTAATGTCCCTTGTCACTACTTGATGGTGTGTCTGAGCATCTTGGATAAACTCTACAAGAAAAACCAAGTATGAAGCGTCTAACATTGAAATCCCTCTTTGTTTAAAGCTGTATCTTTTGGTTTCCTCCCAGTTCTGTCTGTTGAACACAGATGAATATGAGGGTCAATAATGTGGATCTGGAAAATGTAGCTTGCCCATATTTATCATTTACCAGCATTTTGCTTTTCTATGTCCATCACTGTAACAAAAGGAAGAGAAAAAAAGAGATGATAATGGGGCAAGGGAAGCAGCTTAAGCTGAGCTTTTACTTAGGATTTATTTTCTTTGAATCCTGTGGGGCTTGTGTTGTCATTGTAGTTTACCAGCCCAGTTGTCTCTTGTGTCACTATTAGAGCCAAAATGGAATTGAAGAGCTTAAGACCATATGGTTTTAGCAACCCCAAATCAGTTACAATCTGATTAGCCAACTTTATTCTCATTCTTAACTCTGCTGCCATCTGGTGATAAAGTTGACTGTAGAATTGCATTTTTAAAAATTCAGATATCTATGATGATATGGTTAGTGCTTAGCACATCTTTCAGTTCTTTAAGAAAGTATTCATATTAAACCAGCTTGTGGCCTGGGCAATCTATGTATCTTGGGTCTTTTATTTCTTGATACCTACCTGTATTTTGCTCTCTGTGCCCACCTTTGCATTGAAGTAATGGAGTATCAAGGTATCTTGGCTTAATTTAAAGGTTCGTCAGATCTTAATAGCATTTCTCTGCCACAACAAATGTATATGTGTAATCTGCAAATATTTTCAAGATTTGTTTACTTAAATTCATCAGAGCATTACAAATGTTTCAGGGTTTCCATGGAATACTCAGTGTTGCCTTAGGGTGCATGATGAAACCACTTCTTGAGGCATCTTTTCATTTAGCTACAACTTTTGTTTTTGTTTTTGTTGTTGTGTTTTTTTTTTTTTAGTGAGGCAATTGGGGTTAAGTGACTTGCCCAGGGTCACACAGCTAGTAAGTGTTAAGTGTCTGAGGCCGGATTTGAACTCAGGTACTCTTGACTCCAGGACCAGTGCTCTATCCACTGTGCCACCTAGCTGCCACTAGCTACAACTTTTGATGTATGGTTTCATCTATAGTGAAAATGTTGATAGTTATAAGAAATTCTAGTCTATCAATTCAGTCATACATAGAATACAATAGCTACATTAATACTTGTAGACAGTTAGAGCACTGCTGTCCTCTTCTCTTACTGAAGAACGGGACAGCCATGATTGAGGCTTATTTTGCATTTTTACTTTATTGTGACTCATGTTTTATTACCTAGTAACTTTTTGGTGCTTACTCTGTACTTAACTACTCTGGTTTGGATAGAAGATGTTTTTGTTGCTATGATTTTTCCAGCTTGGCTTAATCTTTTAGCATTTGCATTCTCCAGGCATGTGTGTGTGTGTGTGTGTGTGTGTGTGTGTGTGTGTGTGTATGTATCATATAAAAATAGATATCTTCATAACTTTTTCATTGGATAGTATGTGGAAATTGCAGCTAAACAGAAATAAGTGTGGAAGACTTTGTTTAAGTGATAGAGATAAAGGTATTGGAAGTCCAAGATGAGCTACCAAAGTTACTGTCTAAGGAAAGTCATTTGTTTTACAAGTATTTTAATATAAAAATTTGAAAAAGCTGGTAGGAATCATGTTACTTTGTGTGCTTTCTGTTCATTTTCCTGGAATAAGACAAATGAGAAATGATAGCTTGTGGGAATCTAAAGTAGAGAAAGGTGGTTTAGGAATTATAGAAGGTGGGGAGAGTGTATTACTGTCATGTTTTCATTAGAAACGTGGTCTAGACCTGGGCTTCTTAATTTGTGTGTGTGGGGGGAGGGGGACAGTTGAGGTTAAGTGACTTGCCCAGGGTCACACAGCTAGTAAGTGTCAAGTGAGTGAGGCCAGATTTGAACTGAGGTAGGTCCTCCTGACTCCACAGCCTGTGCTCTATCCACTGCGCCACTTAGCTGCCCCTTAAATTTTTTTCCACTTGCAACCCCTTTTCATCTGAGAAATTTTTACTTGACTCCTTGACAGCATGTGCAGTGCAAAGTGAGCATGTTGTGTGTTCAGAACCAAGGCTTCACTTACCCCCACTTTAAGTTCTCCAACCCCATATGGGGTCACAACCCATAGTTTAAGAAGCTAGGGTCTAGGCAGGTTCTTGTTTTCATCCGTTCTCAAAAAAATTGCCATGTATTGAACATGTGATTATTCAATAAACATTCAACATCTATTGCCACAACATAAATTCTCTTAACAGATCTGGTGTTTCTGCATTTATCTAAATTTTATCTTGAGGCTTTTCAGTTTATGGTATTTAGTGATATCCAAAAATGTCCATCTTTACAAAGTAATACTTCTGTTTTAAAGTAATTCTTTGAAGTCTGATAAAGATAAGTGTTTGGAATATTGATCATCACTTGTGACTTGCCCAGGGTCACACAGCTAGTAAGTGTTAAGTGTCTGAGGCTGAATTTGAACTCAGGTACTCCTGACTCCAGGGTCAGTGCTCTATCCACTGTGCCACCTAGCTCCCCCCCTACCTATGTTCTATAATAAACCTTTCCCAGTTGACACTACTGCTAATGCCATCCTAATATGAGTGCTTTCCCTCTTGATCATCTCCAGTTTAATCTGCCTAAGTCTTGTTTGTACCTAGTTGGTAACACATTGTTTCCTCCATTAAACTTTGAGCTTCCTAGAGAGCAGGATTATTTTGCCTTGTTTTGTATCTCCCATGCTCAGCATAGTACCTGGAACATCATAAGAAATAGGAACTTAATAAATGATTGTTGATTGATAGTATGTATATATATTGCCCTGATTGTCGCCTGTCTCTCTGAAGAGAGGAGAAAGATATTTTTCATTTTCTTTTGTCAGGGTCCAAAGATGGTTATTGTAATAGCTCAGAGTTCAACGTGTGTTTTTTATTTTTTTGTTTATATTGTTAGACATGTTTTCATAGGGTTCTTTTTACTTTGCATCATTTCATAAAGGTCTTCCCCTGTTTATATAAATTCTTCATGTTTGTAATTTCTTCCTTTAATGCATAACATTCATATACTCATAGCTGGGCACCTATTTTATTTCTGGTTATTACTATTACTATTTTTTTTTTTGCGGGGCAATGAGGGCTAAGTGACTTGCCCAGGTCACACAGCTAGTGTCAAGTATCTGAGGCTGAATTTGAACTCAGGTCTCCAGGACTGGTGCTTTATCCACTGTGCCACCGAGCTCACCCCCTAGTTTTTAACAGAAAGTTTGATCTTTCACTTTAACTGGCATCCTCAAAAGGTCTTTTCTTGCTTGCTTAGTTTCTTCAATCTGAAGACTCATTGCCATAATTGCCTCAGAAAATATTTCTCAGGGAAGAATGAACAGTCTCATTCTCATTTATGTATCCTGATGCCTTCTATTTCTTCTTGAATACTTTCTTCTTGTCTCGTGGAATTAGTTGGGGAGGGAAGTTTTATTGACTATCCAGATAGTTTAGGTTAATAATTTATAGATGTCCTAGGGGGCAGCTAGGTGGTGCAGTAGATAAAGCACTGACCCTGGATTCAGGAGGACCTGAGTTCAAATGTGGCCTCAGACACTTGACACTTACTGGCTGTGTGACCCTCTGCGTAACTTAACCCTCACTGCCCCACAAACCAAAACAAAAAAATAAAATAATTAAAAAACCCAAATGCACCAAATAATAATTTGTAGATGTCCCAAGGTAGTTTCAAATTGATCCCTTATGACCCAGATTTTAAGTTTGGGTATTTGTGAGTCCCTCCCTTGCCCCCCCATCCTTTAGGTTAGAAAGATAGGAAGTTTGTTCTTGGAAATTTGTTTTCTCAGTGTGGTAAAATGGGATAAGAGCTAAATTTAAATTGGTTCTAATCATTTGTCATCTGTATCATCTTCAAAATTATACTTTACATCAGTTACCTTACCTGTAAAATATGAAGAGGTTGTCCTAGATAACCACTTTCTTTCTACTCTAAAATCCTGATGTTATGATCTGCTAATACTAGCAAATCTTTTCAGATTCCCTAAGTAGCAAGCTCCTCAAAGGCAAAGATAGTTCTGTATTTGTATCCTCCTGGCACATAGGCACTTTACACACTTCTGTGTATGGCTTACCATACATTTCTGCCATGGAGTTGAAAAAAAAGTTTTATACTAACTAACCTTGATAGATAATATTTTATTTTATTTTTTTTAGTGAGGCAATTGAGGTTAAGTGACTTGCCTAGGGTCACACAGCTGGTAAGTGTTAAGTGTCTGAGGCTGGATTTGAACTCAGGTCCTCCTGACTCCAGGGCCGGTGCTCTATGCACTGTGCCACCGAGCTGCCCCCATATAGAGATAATATTTTCTCATAGAGTTCTTTTGTTTGGTTTGTTTTGGTTTGGTTTGATTTTGCGGGGCAGTGGGGGTTAAGTGACTTGCCCAGGGTCACACAACTAGTGTCAAGTGTCTGAGGCCGAATTTGAACTCAGGTACTCCTGAATCCAGGGCTGGTGCTTTATCCACTGCGCCACCTAGCCACCCCCTAGATAATATTTTAAATGAAATTAAATACAGTAAGAAAGATTAAAATTTTAATCTGCACAACCACTTAAATGTTTCAGTAGACTGAAGGTTTAAGTTTTTTTTTTTTCTTGTTTTTTTTTTAAAGTGAGGCAGTTGGGGTTAAGTGACTTGCCCAGGGTCAAACAGCTAGTAAATGTTAAATGTCTGAGGCAGGATTTGAACTCAGGTACTCCTGACTCCAGGGCCGGTGCTCTATCCACTGCGCCATCTAGTTGCCCAAATGTTTACATTTAAAAAAAAAATAAAATCACTTTTTCCTTTGTTGTCAACATTTTTAATCACCTTTTAAGAGCAGTGAACTTGTTGACACTAACATATCCCTGGATCCAGTACCAGGAATGTGTGAAACTGTCACATGAAAAATTTTAAGGCATTATTTCTCCTCATACCTCATTAAATTTATAGGACTGTAACCTAACAGTAAATGTTTTATGCTAACCCTCTTGAGGTTTGTTTCAATCTCAAACTATTTCCATAGTTAAATAAGGACCTTGTGACTGAGAAACTAGAGAAGGCTGAGAAAGTTTTATGGGACTCGTTCCTTTGAGTGGCATGGACTTGTGTTTGCATCTGATAATTAAGGTTATGTTACTTAAAATAGTGAGATTTTTCAGAACTTCATAGATATAGAGCTGGAAGAGACCTCAAAAGCTATACAGACATCCAGTTGCTTCATTATACACAAATGAGGACACCTAAGGCCACTAGAAATGATTTGCCCCAGGTCACAAAATAAGAGACCAGTGGGATTTGAATCTTTTGATACTCCAGAACCTTTCTATTGTGCTATTCAACCTTTTGATAGTCAATACTCAGAATCACTAAATGATAAAGTGATATTTTCTTAAAACCCTATTAAAAGATGAATTCGCTGGTTAGAACCACTTTGTTTTCTTGCCACTGAAATTTTCTGCCTTCATCTTTGCTCATACTATTCACCATTTCTGGAATTCTCTCTTTACTTGATATTCCCACCATCACTTTCTACCTATCTCAGTAATTTTGAACCTCTAGCTGCCTTTATTCAAAACTGGTTCTTAGTCCTCTACCAATCCCTCTTATTTCCATCCCCTCATTTAAGCCCCACCAGTGTCATTCTATAGCTACCCACTCTATCACTCACTGCTTTCTGGAATGCCTGAAGTATATGTAATAAACTAGCTTTTGTATTAGGTATTTTCCTTTCTCTTTCCATCTCTCATCCATTGAGACCTGTCATGACTTTTTGACACAGCTTCACTGTCGATCTTTTCTAGTCCTGGACATTGAACTGTGACATGCTGGAAGCTGGAATACCTTAGGTTCTTCATTACATACTCCCTCTACCATCATCACTTAGTAATATTTCTTCTTGGAGGTTCACTCAATGCTTATTGAACATTCAATCAAGATTCTAGTTGCTATTGTCTACTCATCTCCAGGACACTACTCTTCTTTATAAAGTTCAGTTCCTGGCTCACATTCTTTCTCTAACTTCTGTTTTCATACTGGAAGACAACAACATAAATATTGATACTACTTTCTTTCTTTATTCATTCATTCATTTCTTTATTTATTTTTTTAGTGAGGCAATTGGGGTTAAGTGACTTGCCCAGGGTCACATAGCTAGTAAGTGTTAAGTGTCTGAATCCAGATTTGAACTCAGGTACTCCTGACTCCAGGGCCGGTGCTCTATCCACTGTGCCACCTAGTTGCCCCTTGATACTACTTTAAATACCATTTCTTCTTAATCTTTAGGTCACACACATTAACTGGAGGTATCTCACAGAGCTCTGTTCTGGACCCTCCTTTCTCCTATTTCCTCTCTATGTAGATTCTTAGATCTTAGATCTTTGCTCCTGACCTCTACTCTTCTATCTCTGTTTATTAGGCATCTCAGACTGAATGTCTCATAAACATCTTAAACTCAACATGTCCAAAACCGAATTCATTCCTACTTTTTACTTCTCTATTACTGTCAAAGGTGCTTCTGTCCTCTCAGTCACCTAAGCTTACAACCTAGGTGTCATCTTCAATTCCTCATTTGTTACCTTCATTATACCTCAGACATATCCTGCCCCACCCTTTCTGTCCTCTACACTATTACCACTCTGGTGCAGGCCCTCATAAATTAATTCCTGGACTATTGAAATAGCCTTCTGGTTTGTCTCCCTGCATTAAGCATTTACTACTCCAGTACATATCTCCATTTATCTGTTAAAGTTGATATCTTCCTAAAGTGCAGATCTGATCACATTACCGCCCTGTTCAGTAAACTCCAGTGATTCCCTTTCACTTCTAGGATCAAATATGAAATCCTCTTTGACTTTTAAAACCCTCCGTGGTCTCCTACCTTTACAGTATTCATACACCCCCATGTCCTCCCTTCCGTCACACTCTTAAGTCCAGTGACACTGGCCTCCTGTCTTTTCTCAACACACTACATTTCTGGACATTTTCACTGGCTGACTTACTCTTTTGAGTCTCAGTTAAAGTCCCACCTTCTATAAGAAGCCTTTCCCAGTTGACATTAATGCTAGTGCCTTCCCTTTGTTTATAATCTTCAACTTGTATATGTCTTGTTTGTACTATTGAAATATTTTCATGTCTTCATTAGACTGTGAGGTCTTTGAGAGTTGAAACTTTTTGTTTTGTTTGGTGGTTTTTTTTGGCTCCTTTGGGGGGCAGGGGAAGGGTGTATTTCCCATGTTTAATGTGGTACCTTGTACATTGTTCAGTTTTGTGACCCTATGAACCATATTGTTCCTGGGATTTTCTTGGAAAAGATACTGGAGTGGTTTGCCATTTGTTTCTCCAGTGGATTAAAGTAGAGGTTGACTTGCCCCTGGTCACAGACTTAGTGTCCTAGGTTGGATTTGAACTCAAGTCTTTCTGATTCCAGGCTCCATTCACTAAGCTATCTAACTGCCTCTACTTTGTATGTAGCAGGTGCTTAATAAATGCTTGTTAATTACCTGTTGAAATACCATACTTTTATTTACAATCTTATTCATATGCTATCTCCATGATGTTTTTTACAATTCTTGCAGTTAATAACCTTTTTTGTGCCTTTGCTACAGTCATATGACTCATTGTGAGATTGCATTTGAACCCAGGTCTTCTCACTCCAAGTAGTGCATTAATCACTTCACTAAAGTTTGCCTATGTTATATCTTCATCATTTTGCAAAAGTGGGAGACTATTGCATATCTTAGAGATGTGTGTTAGTTTTCCTGAATTAAAAAAAAAAAGTTTTGTTACAAGAGATGGCTCATAGGTTAGAGGAAAGATATATTTGGAAATAGGTTTTCAAAACAAGTTGGTAATGAAAAATAGTTTCAAAAAGTTTGTGGGGAAAAAAATCTCTTTGCATGTTTTCACCAAGGATTCCTTTGATTCTGTTGTAAATAAACCTTTTTGTAGAAATGAAATTGGCATATGGTTCAGTAATTGATATTTTCTTTATATAGAATTTTGTAACAATCTTTACCTTTCCCTCTTGTTTGATACCTTCTTTTAAGATGTTCATTCAAGTGTTAAAAGAAATGATTATTCTAAAACCAACTTTAATAATTCCTTTATTTGCCCCTCTAGAAGAACTTATAAACCAGTCTTCTATTTAGGTCCAATTTTGATAATACAGCCTCTATTTTGTTTTATTTTTGAAAATAGATGTTTATAAGTTTATGTTCTTGTACTAGGGTATGTTCATTCAAATGAAATCATACATGGTTCCATAGGTTCCAAACCTAGCAGTTTTAATAAGAATTTATATTGACTTAAAAATATAGTACCTCTTAGGCTCATTTTGTGTGTTATCTGGTTTCTTTATTCATACATTTTTATCAGTTTATCAGTTTCTAGTCAGCATATGGTATATTCTGATTCATTTTTCTTTATTTTTTATCACTAAGTTTTAGCATGTATTTTTAAAAATTCTGCATATTTTTTTGTTGTCTGCTATATTCTTCTGATTAGCTTTTTACTACTGTTTGTATTCACAAGAACTAGGTGTATGGTATAAGTGGTTCTATTAATATCTATACAAGATGTGAATAGCTCTGCCTATGCTAATAATCATAAAAGGGGTGTGGTATTGCTTTAAAATTAAAAAAATCTGGCTTTATTATTTTGAAATCAGGAGGGAGATAATGACAACAGTTATGGCAGCTAATCATGAATATGCTTCTGTGTTACAAATTGTAGGCTTGTTTATAAATCAGCTATATAAATCAGACACACAGAAATAACTCGGATAAATCCTGAAATAGACCCTTGTGAAAATTGAACCATATTCCCAACCAAGCTCATGAACCATGTTTACAGATTGCAAGATGAGAACTGTTTTTGGTGGTAACAACTTTTAAAAAATTTAACTGTGGAAAACACATTGCATTCTTTCTATTCTTCTGTTAGGCCTGAAAGAAACTGTAATTCTAGTGAGTGAAGAAGTGAAAAAGAATTATTAAATGTTTACTGTGCTCTGGGAATACAAATAACAAACTACACAGCCCCTGCCCACAAGGAACATTCTCCATTTTAATGGAGACTACCCATGGAGGGTACTGGTGGCCAGGAAGGGAGTTAAGATCTAGAAAGTCACAAATGGCAAGTGGGAACAAATAGGGAAGAAATGACTGGATTGACATGGAGAACAAATAGTCTCTAAGGAGGGCAATTATCCAGCATTTATTAAGCACATTAGTAAATGAGAGCTACTTTGCTATGCACTGAAGATAAAAAGGAAAAAAATCATTGCTCTAAGGAGCTTACACAATTTAATGGGGAAGACAACATGCAAAAAATACGTATAAATTCCTTTAATCTAGCAACCCCAGTTAAATAGCTGATAACCAGAAGGAACAGAAAGTCTCTTGAGGTGTTCTAATATATCACAAAAATCTGTTAAATTTCATTCACTTGTCTCAAGTATGTTACATCTTAAAGGGTTAGTATTGTTTTCTCATCTATAACCTGATTAGAAATGTCAAATTAGGGGCAGCTAGGTGGTGCAGGGGATAGAGCACTGGCCCTGGATTCAGGAGTACCCAAGTTCAAATCCAGCCTTGGACACAACACTTATTAGCTATGTGACCCTGGGCAAGTCACTCAACCCCAGCTGCCCCTCAAATAAAAAAAAAGTCAAATTACGTTGGGAGATACACACAGATGTCACTTTTCCTGACAGTGAAGGAGAAAAAGTAGCAATTTGAGGGCAACTATTCTCAACTATTGAATGTTTTGTGGGCTTACTTTACACAATAAATGTGTTCCTGGATAATGTAAAGCAAAATTTATAAATTTGCTCATGCGTCAAAATAGATGAATTTGTGGGGCAGATAGGTGGTGCAGTGGCTAGAGCACAGGCCCTGGAGTCAGGAGGACCTGAGTTCAAATCTGACCTCAGACACTTGCCAAGTTACTAGCTGTGTGACCCTGGGTAAGTCACTTAAGCCCAATTGCCTCACCAAAAAAAAAAAAAAAGATGAATTTGTAAATAATTACTACTGTAAAGTGAATTTTTACTCCTTGCTATATGGGTTACATGTAGGCTGTTGGTCATATTTCATCATTGGCCAGTAGTATGTCTTTCATTATTCATCCATTTGTTCTTATGTCACTTTGAAGATGGATAATTCCTCTGAACTATAGGCAGTAGTTGAGAAAGAGCCATTTTCCGCCCTAATCTTGGCCAGTGATTCCCATTGCAATTCTAGGGTCTTGCCCCTCTCTCTTTATCTGCTTCCCCTCCTATTTTCCTGCAATTGAGTGTGTATGTTATTCCCTCCTTGAGCCAGTTCTGATGAGATTGAGGTCTTTGAGCCAATTCTGATGAGTGTTAGGCTCATTTACTGCCCAGATTAAATAGATTACTCCACCCAGTTGGGTTTGTGTGTGTTAGTCCCTCCTTGAAGCAACTATGATGAGTTTAAGGTCTTTGAGCCTATTCTGATGAGTGAATAATTCATTTACTGCCCTGCTCCTCCCCCATCTCTTCCCCTACTCCATAAGCCCTTTCCTGTTTCTTTCATGTAGGATTTCACCCCATGCTACCTCTGCCTTTCCCCCTCCCCCAGTGCATTCCCCTCACCCCTCAGTTTAACCCTAAAGATGTCATCATGGGGCAGCTAGGTGACAGTGAATAGACGTCTTTTTAAAATTAATTGCTTCATTGTTGATCGAGTTTGGGAGTCAATTTTCAGTTACTGTTTTTATTCTTTAAGGTATTCCATCTTACAAGCATTTATTGAACCATCTACTCTATGTGCCAGGCACTGTTAGCTCTTGGGCATAAAAATATAAATATGAAATAATCCCTTCATTCAAGGAGTTTACCTTTTTAATGGTCTTGCATTAGAACACCTTTGTGTCCCATTCAATTTGATGACATTTTTGTGAACCATTTCCTTAGCCCTCAATTTTTGTTAACAATATTAAAAATCAGTCCAAGTTTATGATGTCATTGACAAGATTTAGTGGATTATGTTTCCAGGATACCTTTTTGGAATGCCATCTTATATTTTACCATAGAAAATTGAAGGGCTGTTTGAGGAGGAAAGTGAGAAAACCTGTTGGTTCTATATTTGTAATCTCCTGATAAAAGACCTTACTCCATTTCCATGGCCTCGTTTCAATTTCTTTTTGTGTAGGAGAGTAGTTATGAGTTCTTATTGGTGGCTTTATTTAAGAAACCTCCTTCCCCTACCCTGGATAGCAGACTAGTAAATCTACCTGGGCTTGCATGAGGGTTTTTTTTTTTTTTTGGTTTCTTTGTTTGTTTTTGTAGGGCAGTGAGGGTTAAGTGACTTGCCCAGGGTCACACAGCTAGTAAGTGTCAAGTGTCTGAGGCTGGATTTGAACTCAGGTCCTCCTGAATCCAGGGCGGGTGCTTTATCCACTGCACCATGCTGTCCCCAGGGTGTTTTTTTTTTTAATGTAGATACTAGATCTTATTTCTCTTATATATATAAAGTATTTGATAGAGGACTCTTTTTTCTTGTTATCCCCTTTAATGCTTACATTTAATTAAAATTTTTAGCACAACATTGGAGATTGACTCTAAATCAGCAACAAAAAATAGATATTTACAATATTTCTCCGGGAAACAAAAAAACACAACCAAACCCTTTAAACATAGTGACTTTAGGAGTTTTATTTATGGAGCATTTATTTTTAATCACCAAGTGATTTTATATTTTTATATATCTCATTTTCTTTTCCTTTGTGGTTTTCACCCCCATGCTCAGAAACCTAGAGGCAGGAGGCCATGAGCCTCACCCTGCTGTCTCTGGAGCTGTGGACTTTCTTGGTGGGGGGGTGTCTAGGAGCAGATTGCAAGTGCTGCCATTGAAGCCACTTTTTTTCATTCCCCGGCCCCAGTGCAGGAACTCAAGAACTGCTACCACCAGCAGGGCAGGGAGTGACCCCATCCCCTCTAAAAGCCATTGGGCCCTCCCTTCTCCAAAACGGAAGCAAAACTCAGCAGGGGGAACCTGGGTCCATCCACCATGGCTTCTGTGCTCCCATTTCTGCTGACCAACTTCTGTGCCCGGGAAAAATGCTTCCATTTTTCCAAGCTGAAAATGAAAAATCCCCAATGGGCCTGGAAATTTCTCTTCAGGTTAAAATGTCCCAAAGTCAGAGGCACTCTCCCAGCACAATCACTGCTTCGAAGGGGTCTCTCCCTCCCCTTTTACAAAAAAGGCAAAAAGCAAACAGTAAGTCTTCTTTTCAGTATTTTCTAGAGGAGCAACCAAAAAAGGCAGGAAGCTTCCAATTATAGGTCATTCGCAATAATAATCTTAATAATAAAGGTTTTTGCTCAATACCCAGGGTTCTTTACAGAGAAGTTCCCCTACTGAGGCACTCTGGAATTAAGTCCCTGAAGTTCCCCTCTGTGTTGGCCCAGGATGGGGGGCTGGGTTGGGGGTTGATAGAGAACTCTTGACAATCATATTTGACTTAGTGGTTATCAAAAAGGATGTTTTGTTTTGGTGGGGCAGTGAGGGTTAAGTAACTTGCCTAGGGTCACACAGATAAGTAAGTATGTCAAGTATCTGAAACCAGATTTGAACTCGGGTCCTCCTGAATCCAGGGCCGATGTTTGATCCACTGCACCACCTAGATGCCCTGGTTCTCCTTTTTTGTATTTTAGCTGATAGTCCTCATGAGTTTGTATGGGTATCAGTGGCAATTGCCATTTTACCCAAGTAGTTGATCTTCTATTTTTGCACATATTTATGAAATTTATATTAATATGCAAGATTGAATTAAAGCTAAATTAGAATGGAGAATGTTTGAATAAGAAAGTTTAGAGGGGAGGGGGTAGAGCTTATGAGGCTATTTTAAACAGTGCTATTAGGATCATGATGGCATCAGAATTGCTTAAAATTTGTTGGAGCAGCCTTAACCTGCAAAATTGAGTGTATTGTATACATAGCAGTAATTTTCTTGGGTTTTGTAGAGAATCTATTGAACAATTTGACCTTTTTTATCACTTCATTTTTATTTTTTTGTAATGGAGAACAGGAGTATGTTTATTTTATTTATCAAATCTTTTTTAAACATTACTGAGCTATTAGAAATATTGAAGGATCATAGAAATCAGATACTTTCCTGGTTTTTGAGGTTTTTTGGCACATCTAAATTAAGAACTTGTTTGTAAAACTGCTCTGCATAGAGCTGGATTCATTATTAAGGATCTAAAGTTGCTTAGTTAAGAAATTGGAAGGGCTTGAACATTCATAAATGTAATGGAGTCTAAATAAAAATTCCCTCATCTACCCACAGTACAGGCTCCAGTATATTTATAGACTTGAGTTTCCAAAATTGTACAAAAGCAGCAGCTAACATGTATCTATGGACATTAGTAGTGTGGGTTAATTAACTGAATGAATTTGACTCTTCTTAAAGGAAATTTAGTTTAAAGGAATTAGTATATTCTTAGTTTTGATTTTCCTTTAATTTATGCAGTGTTCAGCTAGCTAGTTTATCATCATCATCATCAAATATTTATCAAGTTGTCCCATGTATGTACTAGGTGATTTTTAGATAGGTTACAAAATAGTCAATGAAGTTTGCAAAGAATTGACTTTGATGTGGACATGCTGATTATTACATAAAGTATCTATAGTATGATATACAGCTAATTGTATATAAATAGAAATAGGTATTAATAAATGAACAAATGCTACCTTTAGAATAGCTTTCCAGGTGTATTATGGGTATTCATCCCTGGAGGGAAAGTTGGGATTTCTTAAGGTAGTGCTGAGAGTTTCTGTATTTAAAAAAGCAGCATATATACTAGGATAGAACTATTTGAAACTATAAAGAATGAGTTAGGTTAGCATTGGTTGGTCAAAGGAAGCACAAAGAAAAATGGATAGTTTAAGGAGTACAGACAAGTTGCTAATTTACTTAAACTTAGGGAAACTGAGACTAGTTTGAGAACTTTAAAATAGAGAAAGAAGCTTGGTTAGACCTAGTGCCCAAGAGCCAAGAAGGAAATGTGAAGAGAACATTTTTGGGGGGTGGGCATAGTGGTAGGTAGACTGCTGATGAGATTTCAATATTGGAATGATCAGGGCCTGTGTACTAAATTTGATGAATGTTCCTGATCTATTTATTGCTATCAGAATACTGGGTTAGGAGTAAAAAATATCAAATCCTTTGGGATAGAAAAGATTATTTTAGTGTTTTGTTTTTTTATTTTAAAACTGTTCATCTGAATAATTATTCTTCTTCCTGATTTGATAGCTTGTGGCTGTTTGACCCTTGCCATCAAACACCATGGCCAGCAATGTCACCAACAAGACTGATCCCCGTTCCATGAACTCCCGTGTCTTCATTGGGAATCTCAACACTCTGGTTGTTAAGAAGACTGATGTTGAGGCCATCTTCTCAAAGTATGGCAAGATCGTGGGCTGCTCTGTTCATAAGGGTTTTGCCTTTGTTCAGTATGTTAATGAACGAAATGCCCGTGCTGCTGTGGCAGGAGAGGATGGTAGAATGATTGCTGGCCAGGTACTAGGTAAGTTTGGAGTTGATCTTGGAATTTTTTCATGCCTATAATCATTCTCACTAGTGCAAGTCAGTGACAACTATAATGTGTAATAATAGTATGGAATACATCATGAATTTTTCTAATCCTGCAAGATCTATGGGTAGGTCAATAGAGGGAGGAAGGAAAAGATTACTCTGAAATTTAAAAAATGTATAGTATGTCAAGTAGCAAAGTAATCTCATTAGTTTTACTTTGTATATAGTATATCGTAAGCCCAGTAAAGAAAAGAATGGGCCAGGATATTTCTTGTATTTTGTTCAGTTTGCTCAAATTTCATAATATATAGACTATCAGAAAGCTTAAAATTGCACAAAATAGAACCCTTTGTCTGCTCTTTTGTTTGGAGAATGAATCCCAGTGATGGGCTCTATTTTTCCTCCCACTTAATAGTATTTTATTTATTAAAATTACAAGTAAAGCTAGTTTTTAGTATTCATTTTTGTAAGATTTTGAGTTCCAGATTTTTCTCCCTTTTCTCCCTGAGAATCTGATATAGGTTATATAGGTAGAATCATGTTAAACATTTCCACATTAGAAGAATCAGAACTAAAGTTTCACTTTCATTTTTTCTTTCTTGTGGTTTTTCCCTTTTGTTCTGATTTTTCTTTCACAATGATCTGCATTGAAACACCATCCTTTTTTTTTTTCCGGGTGTGAAGAGCATTTTTCATCATGAATTTTTTGGAATTGTCTTGGATCATTGTATTGCTGAGAAGAGCTAAGTTTACCACAGTTGATCATAACACGATGTTGATGAGCTCTATATTTTTTAGATTACTAAATTACCAAGAATGGATGGCTAAATGCTGCTGTTAAGACCCAGTATGGATGGTATTGTTGAAAAGTGGTATTATTCAAAGTGATAGAGATATATAGTGTAGGCTGTCTTAAACAGTAGCAACTGAGCATTGTGATTTACAGGTATAGAGTTTCCATCAACATTAGAGTTTACTTCCCTCAGTATAATAACTTAGGGACTTAGATCAAGGAGGTTATTTAAAGTCGATCTTATAGTCTTTGCCTTGGCCTCAGAAGATGGACAGCAACTAATTCAGCAATTAATATCCTTTCCATAATATCTATCCATAGATAATGTTTTTTTTAATCCCCTTGATAGAGTTGTCATTCAGATTTATGGTTCTTTGCAGATATTAATCTGGCCGCAGAGCCAAAAGTGAACCGAGGAAAAGCAGGTGTGAAGCGTTCTGCAGCGGAGATGTACGGGTCAGTACCAGAACACCCTTCTCCGTCCCCTCTACTCAGGTCCGGAACTTTATTATTTATAAATGCATTGCGTCCATCCATGGGCATTTTCTTCTCTATCTGTTTTCTGAAAGTGGGAGGGCTAAATGAAGTTTAATGCTTATTCTATGTACCGATTGGCTTGAATGTATTTTAGAATGTTTTTCTAAGCCTCCTTTCTTATTTTACTCCCAAGAATTATGATTCCTTCAATCTTTTTCCTTTAGTATTTTAGTGTATGTGGTATAAATGGAAGTTAGTAATAGGGTAATATTTTAGGTTTTCAGGAAATAACTTTAGAAATTGGGAAGGAGTATTTTTAATGTAGAAGGGGATAAGTACTAGTGAAAGTATTTCATTATGACTCTTTGGACCCAATTTGTTATCTGAAACACTACACTTGTGGTGTATAACTGAAATTAATATTTTTATTAAGTTTTTCTCTATCTAGATAAGGTATGTTTTGTAGCCCAGGGTGCTGAGGAACTCATTTGGAGGCAAGGAATTTTTGTTTAAGGGATTGATTGTGTGAATGATTTGGGAGTGTGTTGAGCCATTGCTGTCTTTTGGCCTTATCTTCCAGTCTGCTGTTGTGAAATTGTGGTAACAGTTCCACACTTACAGTCTTTTTTGGGATTTGTTTTTCAGCTCTTCCTTTGATCTGGATTATGATTTTCAACGAGATTATTATGACAGGTATGGGTTTTATTCTCCTTCTGAAATAAGAATCAAATCTTTAGGTTAATCTGCCTCTGAGATTCTAAAACAAAACATTTTAAAGTCATTGCCTAAAGTATGTTGTAAAGTGTGAAACAAGCCACAGCAGTTAGCTTAATCATTTCCATAGTGCTTTCTTCTAGTAATTCTTTGTGTTCACTTGTAAATTAAGTTAATAATTATCTTTATTATACCAACTAAGTTAAGGTAAGGAAGCTATTACTCCAGTTACGTAGCTAGTGGTAAAAGTGAGAGTAGAATATGTATTAGTACCCTATTCCTTCAGCACTCCCCCCCAATAAAAAAAGGCACTTAATTGTGTGCTTGGTAAGCACCATTGACCTGAAATAGCGCCTTACTTGAAGAAGGAACACTAACTTCTCTGTGCCTCAGGCAACGTCCTAGAACTAGTTGTTTCAATAGTTTATTTGTGCAAGAAGTTACTACCCAATTAGTAGATTAACTTCTTTGCTTTAGAAGTGAAAGTTAATGGATTATAAATAATCATTCTTGCAAATAAGTGTCTTATTTATATTTCATAACAAAGTTTGCTTTCCCAGCTTGAAATCTAGTAGTTACAGATCAAGTTCATGATTAGCACCTTTTTTTGATTTTAAAAAAGTAGCATTATCAGTCCAGGATTCTAGAAACTTGGTCTATAAACTTTTTGGATTGTTTAGTCTTTGGAGTTTTATTCCTTAAAAGTTTTATTCCTTAGCACCCTCCATATTTCTATGTCTTACCTTAGGGATTGGTATTAGACTTGCTCTTTCATTTATATTGGAGATTCCTGGTAAGAAAACTGCCTCTTTTCTACAACTTAGAACATTAGAGTTGCCTAGAGCAGGGGTGTCAAATTCAAGTAGAAATGTATTCTTGGGGCTGCAGTATTGACATGGAACTTAGTAAATTAAACATTTCCTAATTACATTTTAATCTCATTGAGCCAGAGTTTTTTAGTCTGGCCTAGAGTACTGAAGTGTTGTCGGGCAAGTATATATCAGAGGTAGTACAGGATCTGGCCCAGAACCCATTAAGCCATACTTTCCCATGCATTTATTTTCTTAGTTGCAATCTTTTTTCCATTACTTTTTCACTGAATGTATTTCTTTTTCTTAAATTTTTATTGACATACTTTGCTTTGTCACCAGGGATTTTTCTAATATCCCCCTTCTCCCCATTGAAGAAGGGGAGGTCCTTCAAAAGCTGCCTATGGAGAGTTCTCCTTCTGACCTCAGTAGCATATGTAACTTCAGGGTGGGCCAGGTGTGGCCCCTCCCAAATGAGTCAGCTAAAACTCCAGTAATTTTTACCACAAAAAATTTTTACAAGACAGAGAGGAAGAAGAAAACTCCCTAGCAAAGTGATCAATATTAATGCAGAATTTCAAATTGCTTTCTAGAATGGTTGCAACGAGTCCACTAGTGTGTACAACCCTCTGACATTGACATTGTATAATAAATTGAAAATAGATACATGACCTCAGTATTAAAGATCATACTATAATAATTCATAGTTATAGGTTTGATTGAGAATTATAAAAGATAAAATTATAAAGAGAAAATAGTTAATTTTGATTACATGAAACAAGTTTTTTGCACAAAATAGTATATAGCATTGGAAGGGAAGCACTTGACTGATAGAAATGTTTTGTCATATCTTAAGTATTTGATATCCAAGATAAATATTTAACAAATTAGACCACATAAGAATAAAAGTTCCAAAATATTAACAACCCTTTCTTTGGATTCTTTCATGAATCCAAATTACATATAAAAGAAATGAAAATCAGAACAAGCTAACTAATCTTAATTTCTTATGGAATTTAGAAAACTGATATTTAAACCAATTAACCAGTAATCTTATAACCAAATAATGGTCTCAAAGGATAATAATTGACCTCTAAGTCCTTTCCATTTCTACCCTAGTGATTCTTTGATTTTATTATCACTTTATTGGGTTTCATAATTTATAGTTTATTCATAAAGAAGTTTTCAGGTTTTTATATTTAAGCTGGAATACTTTCATCTCTGTAGAGAAAACATTAATTTTTTTTCCAAAACTAAGAGTGTTGGTTTCATACTAACCTAGAAAAATAAAAGAACATCCAGTTTATCTTATTTTCCACCTTAAAATATAGGAGGAGATTGCTTTTTGCTGTTTTTCTCATTGATAAGATAGGAACTGATTTTTTGATCTACAGTTATTTTGTTTTATTTTTTTGGTGAGGCAATTGGGGTTAAGTGACTTGCCCAGGGTCATACAGTGTCAAATGTCTGAGGCCGAATTTGAATTCAGGTCCTCCTGACTCCAGTGCCAGTGCTCTATCCACTGTGCCACCTAGCTGCCCCTTACTGTTATTTTGTAATAAAGAAGTTGGAACTAACAGGATTTATATTCCATAATGTGTGTGGTAGTGAAATTAGAATAGGGAACTCAGACTCAAAATATATTACTCCTTCTTCCTTTATTGCTTAGTCAACTTTTTTAAAAGGTTTGAGGTACTAGTGTTAACATATAAAAGGTGGTAAATTATGGTAAATTGAACCCTAACTGCTCTGCTTCCTGAACATTGGTTATCCTGAGGTCACTGGGTATAAGTTCAAAACCGAATTTTATTATTTCACCTAAGTAATCACTTTGAAATGCCTAGCATAAACCAGCATCTCTTTTTTTTTTAAGTGAGGCAATGGTTAAGTGTCTGAGGCCAGATTTGAACTCGGGTACTCCTGATTTCCAGGACTGGTGCTCTATCCACTGCACCACCTAGCTGCCCCCCAGCATCTCTTTTTATAGTGGGAGAATAATCCTGAAAACAAAAACAAAACATCCCTCATACCCTAAGTATGTGTTGTCATGGAAGTACTGTCATTCAGAACTATTGGATTTTTTTTCCCTCCACAAACGTATTTTATTATTTTCCAGTTACATGTAGAGATAGTTTTCAACATTTGTTTTTATAAGATTTCTAGTTTCAAATTTTTCTCCCTCCCTTCCCCCCCTCCCCAAAGACAGCAAGCAATCTGATATAGGTTATATATGTAAAATCGCATTAAACATATTTCAGATATTGCGTTTTTAAAGTCCTCTGACCTGGTATTTTCTTGCTGTGTATCTTACTGTATGAGGATGCCGTTACTGAGACAGAAAAGTAGATCTTATTTTTAACTGGAGGTATTTGATTTCTACTCAGGTAAAGTGATGACATTAAAAAGAAAATGTTTTCTACCATTCCCCCCTCCTCCCCCCCAGTCTCCTCCAGCAGATTTCTCCCTTCTGCTAGGTATGTCCATTTAGAGTAGGTCATATTATCAATTAGAATATTTTTTGGTTAGTCTAGATTTGAGATCTCTTTAAGTATCATTTCTCTCCCCCCTCCCCCTTTTACCTTATTGTGGTAATTGTATAAATTATTTGTCCTTGTTTCCTATAATTTTTAATACCTGTTTTTGATAGTTCCATGACATGTATATACCTTATAAATAATGCCTACCACCTTACATCAAGCTATTAGTAGTTTGGTGACTTGCTCCTCTGGATAGTCATGTGAAACTGGTTTAGGTCATCCATCTCAGTCACACTGAGACTACACTGCCAACTTCATGCTATCTAGCCCTCCTCTTTTTTTTTCTTAGCAGTTACCAAACATAACAATTTATTATTATGAGGGTTAAGTGACTTGCCCAGCGTCACACAGCTAGTAAGTGTCAAGTGTTTGAGGCCGGATTTGAATCCAGGGCTGGTGCTCTATCCACTGCGCCACCTAGCTGCCCCAAACATACCAATTTTAAAAAATTGCTTTAGAAGAAAAACTAAAATAGTGAACATTATATTAAGAACATTTAAAGTTGATAATAGTTAACATTTATGATTTTAAAATTTGCAAAAAATTTATATACATTGTCTCATTTGGTCCTTAGAACAACTCTGAGGTATAGGCACTCAGAGGTATTATTTCCATTTGGCAGATAAGGGAACTGAGGAAGAGAAAATTAAAATGACATGCCTGTTTTGAATTGGGTAGTGTTTGAAGTGGGAATTTGAACTTCAGGTGTTTCTTCTGACCTGAGTGTAGCACTAATACCAGTACATCATGATATTTTTGCTTTCCATTGCTGAGGCAGTATCAGCTGTTGAGTGACACATTTATAGACATTTGCTGGTGTGGTTCATCTTATTTGTTGATTAGTCTTCTGCTTCTCAAAAAAAAAGGGCAGTCCACTGGTTCCTTAGAATAGTATAATTAACCCATTTACTTAGAAGGATGTATGGGGGGAAAAGAAAGATGTAGGGGGGTGGGGGGAGATGGACTTGTTGGAAAGTCACCTTTGTTCTTTTTATTAAAGGATAAAAGACTATAGAATGATTTTTGAATAGTAGTAAAAAGCAATTTTTCTCTGCCCATCCTATTGTACTACAATTTTGGCTACAAGAAAATTCAGGTAGTTTAGTAGCCAATTAAATATTGCCTAATTTAATTCCCAGTGTTAAACTGATAGAAGTGTTCCCAATTTGAGTGAAGAATTAAGTAGAATCCTTAAGTAACACTCAGGACATGTGTGAGAGGGCAATACTGCATAATCCTACAAAAACAATAAATACTGGTTTGTTGATTGCAACAAGTGGGAAGGATTCCCTATTTTGAAATTAGTTTAAAGAATTAAAAGAAACATCTAGTTGACAATAAGATACTTTTCACCTGTTGCTTTCTGCTTAAAAAGGGGATGCCTAAATTCATTCTTATGAGCAAAAAGCTTTATAACAGAATTGTGAAGATAAGGAATCTATATGCATTGTTATAGAATTAAGTGTCAGGAGATCTAGCTTTTAGTTCTGTCTTTTGTAGCTTTGGCTAAGTCAATTCAATTTCTCTTCATCTGTGAAGGGGGGTGAGGGGGTGGGGGTTGGATTGGATCTGTAGATCTTAAATCTTTTAAGTTTTGAGAGCTCTTTATGGTCTGAGGATTCCGCCCCTGCCCCCGCATAAAAAAGCTTTTAAAAAGGTGGATTATATGTGTCATTGTTTATTATATTATTATTGTATATATAATTACAATAAATATATTATTATGAAAGTAGTTTTGTCCTAATGGATCCCCTGAAGGGGTTTTGGGTTTTGCCCATCTCCCTACCTCCAGCTATCCCTGGACCATGCCCTTTGAGAACTGCTAGACTTGATGATCTATATATATATGTATAGATTCCTTCTCTCTCTACCTTTGTGTCCTACTTCACATTCAGTATATCTGAAACATTTGCTATAAAATGTCTCCTCTTTCTGAATTCTCTTGCTTATGAGGCATCACCATTCATCCTATTTATACCATCTTTTTATTCTTCAAGACTTTTACCTTATCTAATCAAGTCTAGTTTATAAGCCTTTTATAACATTCTTCCCCCTTTTTCTTTGTTACCCTGAAGTTACCATCTACTCTGCATCCATCTTGTGTATACATGTGTACACACAAACAGCTCTACTGAAAATAAAAATTAATTAATTAAAATTATTTTATTATTTATTATTATATTATATATTATATTATATATTATTATTTATTATATTATTTTCCAGTTACATGTAAAGAATAGTTTTCAGCATTTGTTTACATAAGATTTCCAATTTCAAATTTTTTCTCCCTCCCCCAGACAGCAGGTAATCTGATATAGGTTATATTTTATATACACACACACACACACATACATATCTATCCATATCTATGTACATACACATACATAACAACATTAAACATATTTCTGTATCAGTCATGTATATATAAGAGAAGAATTAGAGCAATAAGGAAAAAACTTAAAATAGAAAAACAACAGCACCAAAACTAAAAGAAATATTATGGTTCAATCAGCATCCATATTCCATAGTTCTTTTTTTAAAAATTTTATTTCTGGATTTGTGGAGAGCCTTTTCCATCATGAGTCCCCTAGAACTTTCTTGTACCATTGTATCAGTGATAAGAATCCAGTCTATCACAGTTGATCAACACATAATGTTGATGATATTCTGTACAGTGTTCTTCTGGTTCTGCTCATCTCACTCATCATCAGTTCATGCAAGTCCTTCCAGGCTTCTCTGAACTTCTCCTCATCCTTTCTCGCAGCACAAAAGAATTCCATTACATTCATATACCACAACTTGTTCAGCCATTCCCCAAATGATGGGCAACCCCTCTTGATCTGGAGTTGCATTGATCTGGTTAAAGAAAATGACTACATAAGAACCTTATTATCTTTGTGACCCTCTGTGCAATCTGCTTATCTTCTAAACTTCAGGTTTGTTTTTCTAAAATGGAGAATATATAATATGCAGTTGTTTGAGGATTAAATGAGATAAAGCACCTCGGTTTTGGGGGGTTTTTTGGGCAGGGCATTGAGGGTTAAGTGACTTGCCCAGGGTCACACAGCTAGTAAGTGTCAAGTGTCTGAGTCCAGATTTGAACTCAGGTCCTCTTGAATCCAGAACCTGTTTGCAGAATACTTGATCCCTATCATGACATTTTCCATTTAAGAGATGAGATGAAAGATATGGAAGCCATCTTTTAATGCAAGGTATAATATGAAAGTACATTAAAATGTACTGAGTGCTTTGGTAGTTCAGAAAAAAGAAATCACTTCAGCTGTGGGTATATCAGAAGCCACATGCAGGAAGTGGTAATTGAACTAGAATGTGGTCAAGATTATGTTAATCTTTTGAGAAGGGAGTATTTTATAAAGTATAACTAAACTTTGCAATACTTTGAATAGTCTTATCATCCTTGAGGGTGAGGAAAGCCAAACATTTCAAGGAGGCTTTGGAATTGGTCTTTGAATTTTTTTTTATTTCATTCTCTGTGAATATTTGTAGCTTTACCCAGTGTAGTTGAGAATTTACCACCTGTGAAGAACTGCTGTTCCAATAAGTGAAATCAGGATAAGGTAATCACAGAATCTGTTGTTTGTCCTACGTTCTTGAAGAGTACCATGACATTAGGGTGATGTCATGACTTGGAGTGAATTGGATTTGAGGGAGAGCTGTGCAGTCACCTGCCTCACTCTCTCCAGAGCCATCTGGGTCCAGTGGCAGGATATATATATATATATCAGAACGACTGAAAATGGCCCCAGATGTTTAAGGCAATTGGGGTTAAGAGACTTGCCTAAGGGCATACAGCTAGTAAGTGTCTGAGGTGAGACTTGAATTCAGGTTCTGCCAGTGCTCTATCCACTGTTCCACCTAGCTGCTCCAATTACAGAATCTAGATGGAGTTAAAACGGACTCTGGGGATAGCTAGCCTATTGCCTTCATTTTATAGATGAAGAAATAGGATCAGAGAGAATTAGAGTGAGTAGCTTACTCTATCATCAGGGAACAAAGAGCAGAGGCAGGATTTAAAATTCCGGTTTTTATATGTCAGTGTCATGAATCACTCTATATCCATTGTATCACATGACTTGGCATTTAAGGAAGGGGGAGACTTCTTTTTTCAAGTTAATGTTAAGAAAATTATTGAAGATGAAAATCCTAGAAGCACTTTTTTCAATAGAATCAACCATTTGTGAACAATCAAAATTTTATACCTGCTTATCTAGGAGCAATAAGACTTTTTGTTTGTTTGTTTTTCCACTTTGATACATGTGATTCATGTCCTGTCATAAGTAGTCCATGAAGAATCCACCAAGCAAGCTAGAGGTTATTTTTTTCTGCGTCTTTTTGTATTTTTGTATTTTCTGAGTGTCAATGGAAAATTTTAGATCGACTGTACCATAATTGTTTGATTTGTGATAGCCTTGTCTTTTCCCAGTCATAGGTTTTCTTATAGTTTATATATTTTATTATTTAAAAAAAAATTTTTTTTTGTGGGGCAGTGAGGTTTAAGTGACTTGCCCAGGGTCTGAGGCCGGATTTGTACTCAGGTCCTCCTGAATCCAGGGCTAGTGCTTTATCCACTATGCCACCTAGCTGCCCCCTGAAGTCAAATCATCTTGAGAGCTTGAGTTGTTACTGATTGATACCTGCATATGTTAATGGAGCAGTATTGGTTTAAAAAAGATAATACATGGTAGAGAGCAATTCAGAGTGACTTGAATCACTTTTTATTATCTTAAACAATACAGCATCTGTCCCCAACTCACTAGCTGGATTGTCCATTCAACTGTGTTATAAAATAGACATTGGAC
Source organism: Dromiciops gliroides (assembly GCF_019393635.1). Taxonomy (NCBI): domain Eukaryota; kingdom Metazoa; phylum Chordata; class Mammalia; order Microbiotheria; family Microbiotheriidae; genus Dromiciops; species Dromiciops gliroides. Next base: position 178,693,223 of record NC_057862.1, read on the forward strand.
AATTTTTTATCCTTGTCTTTACTCATGTGGTTTGCTAGTCTCTTGTATTGAATAGGCATAGCTCTGATTGAGGTAATTTGGACCTCAGTGGATCCAGAAACAACATTTGGAGAATCATACTTTCTATAGGGTATTTATCTTCTCGATCCTGAGCCAGACATCTTCATGAAACTAGTATACACATTTGCTCTAGAATATCTCCTTAGTGCCGATTAAAACTTTGCCAGAAAATATTTTGTTCGTAGCAGACATCCTGTTTGAAAATCCATAAGGTTATTTTGCTTTTAATGAAGAAATTTATGATCTTATTTGTTATACCATAGTCAGTTCTTCCATTAATTAACTATACCAGATGTTCTATTCTGTGAAGAAATATATTTAAAAATTTTCCCATTCCTTTTTAATAATTTTATCAGGTAAGCTTTTGAGACACATGAAGCTTATTTTATATGTGCATTGAGAATTGCTGTGCATTGATTTTTAAAAAGTCACCTTTCAGGGCAGCTAGGTGGCACAGTGGATAGAGCACCAGCCCTGGATTCAGGAGTACCTGAGTTCAAATCCGGCCTTGGACACTTGACACTTACTAGCTGTGTGACTCTGGGCAAGTCACTTAACCCCAATTGCCTCACTAAAAAAATAAATAAATAGATAAAATAAAAAAAGTCACCTTTCAAGTCAATTGTGTAAGTTTTTATTTATTAAACTCTTACTATGTGCCAGACTTTATTCTAAGTGGTGGGGATATTGTTTCTGACCTGGCAGTATACATTAAATTGGGGAATACATAAATAATATACACAAAAAATATAGCAAGGTTAGCTGAAATGTTATTTCAGAGAGGAAAGTTCTAGAATCTGTGGAGACATGTTGGAAAAGCTTCATTTGGAAGGTAGTGCTTGAGCTGTGTCTTGGTGGAAGTCAGGGTTTCTTAACATTGGTGCTTAGTAAGAAAGCATTCTAGGCATGAAAGACAAACCATTGAATGTCAAGGCATGAAGATGGAAGGTATTGTCATATGGGGATCATAAGTCGGATGGCTATCAATATTGTAGAATTGGTTGGAGAAGAGGGCAAAAGGACTAGGAAAGTAAAAAAGTGTTTCTGAAGATCTCTAAGTTCCAACAAGTTATTTGATTTTAGTGGTGATGGAAACCACTGGGTTTTATTATAAGTGGGGTATGGTTTGTGGTGACATGATCCAACTTAAAGCTTTAGGAAATTCATTTTTTGCAGGAATACTTTTAATACTCCTATATGGAAACTGATGAGGCCTGTGTTGGTGGCTGTGGGAATGGATATGTTAGTGCAGGTAGAAGGGATGAGGAATTTTTCCTTTTTTATTTAAAAGACATTTGCAAGTCCCCTCCCATTCTAATCCCAGTTTTCTTTGTTTAAAAAAAATTCTTTTAAAGCAAGTACCTTCATAAAACATTGGCTTCTTGAAGACATCAGGGAATTCTTTTATGTCCCTCAATTCACATAATTTTTAGCAACAGAAATTTTAAGATTGATCTCAGAATTCTAACTGGTCTGGTTCCAGAGTTTATGTATGTTAAGCTATTTTTTTCTTATTAGTATTAACGTTAATAAAGATTGTATTTTTTGTGGGGTTCACATAGAAATGGCCCTTATGATCTGGTGTCACATTGTCAGATTTTGTTATTTGCACTTTGAAAATATAGATCATCTTTTCTGTACTAGAACAGCCACCAGTTCAGACCCTCATCACCTCTTGCCTTGAAAACAAGAGCAAGAAATATCAATGTCACACTTGGTAGAAAAGCATTATTTAAAATGGAATAGCATAGTTTTGTACATATTACCGTAGCCTTCTAATTGGTTTTCTTGCCTAAAGATTGCCCTCATTCCAATCTCCCATTTAGCTGTTAAGGTGATTTTCATGAACCATAGTCTTCTTTTTTTTTTTTTTTTTTTGGTGGGGCAATGGGGGGGGGTTAAGTGACTTGCCCAGGGTCGCACAGCTAGTAAGTGTCAAGTGTCTGAGGCCGGATTTGAACTCAGGTACTCCTGAATCCAGGGCCGCTGCTTTATCCACTGTGCCACCCAGCCGCCCCGGAACCATAGTCTTCTAATCAACTTCCTTTTGTTTCTACAATAAGATATGAACTCTTCATATCTCTTTGCCTTGGCAGTGTTTGTTCTTTGTACCTGGAGTGATCTTTTCCCCACCTCTATCTGCTTCTCTGGCTTCCTTTAAAACTCAGTTCAAATCTCACTTTCTACAGCAGCCTCTTCCTTTTTTCTGGATACTCTTGGTGCCACAGCCAACCCCCCCCCCCCAAGTTGCTAATGCCTCTTGTTTCAAATTTACTTTAATCTACTCTGGATCTGGTATGTGCCCTCCTATTAGCTCCTGGTTTTGGGGGTTGGGTTGGACTGCCTTTCTTTGTGTTCCCAGTGTTTGTGAGTGTGTGAATGTGTTTGTATATATATGTAGGGTAAAGGCTTATTAATAAATGACTTGGCTGATTGGTATACTTGGCATTTTTGCTATTTCCTTGGGCATTTGTTGATACTTGAAATCTTTTTCGTGTGGCTTAGTGATTTAAATATTTGGGATGGTGACATTTAAAATGCCCATATATTTTTATGAATTAGTGTGATGTCCTGGCATTCTGGGCCATCAGTATGAACTATGGTAATGACTTCTTCAGGATAATTTGAAGTCTGTAGTGTGGGGATTTGTCTGACAGTTGATGTAATATATAAATGGTGATGTGTGATGTTTAGATAGCATGTTGTCATCTCTTGCTAGGTATTTTATAGGTGCTAAACTATTCTTGTAGTGTTGTTATATAGCTTTCACCATTTTCCTTAAACCTAATTTATATTGCTCACTGAGTCTGGGCTTGTTACTGTTACACTCCCTTCTTTATCAGCATATTGCTGGCTAAATTCTACCTACTGTAGAAGTACTTTTTTGCCCGTGAGATTTTGGTATTTCTCTTTTCCCAGTAACTCAGTAGACATGAAATAGTTCTATTCTTTAGTTTTTATGTTTATTTTATTTGGGGTATTTGCAAATTGAATATACTGTTCCCCCCTTTTAAAAACTGTCCCCCCATTTACTAGCTTGGTTTTCCACACTGAATGCCTTTGCTTTTTGGAATATTTTAATCTATTTCCTTTCCTTTCAAGTGAGTTTAAAATAGTTTTGTTACAGAATTTATTTTACATTGGAACTGTCTAATTTAGTTACCATGTATCTTTGAGTTTGAGGTGCAGGGTTTTTTTCCCCTGGAGACAATTGGGAATCTTGATTCATGCTTTATTTTCTGTATTCAGAAGTTCTAGGTAGTTAAATTGCTTGATTTTGTGACATTTGCTGAATGTTTTGGCTTTGAAAGCTATATCTGATTTTTGTCTCTTTATTGTGTAAATTCCATTTCTGTTTTGAACTATTCTGGAATTTCTGATTCCATGCTTTCTTGAGATTTCACAAGATTCTTTGTGTTCCATTAGGAGGTGGTTCCTTTTCTTTTATTATATAGGTTCTTAGGGGACAAGACCACCCCATCTGGGATTTCCCCACGTGACTGGGCAAAAATTAGTCTCTGATGGAGTGTTCAGGCATTCTCTGTAATAAGAGGGGAAAATAAGTTTATGGGAAGAGGTGCTGTGAGAACTTTAAGAATTAATCTACAGTAATTTTTCTAAAGTTTATACCTTGAAGGTACTGTCATTTTTGTTTGGGCATACGTTATATGCTGCTGTGTTGTTTTACCTTTTCTGGGGGGTTTACTTATTGGAAAAGTGAAATTAAATTCAGTCAGTGGTGAACCCCTGTGAAATTTTTTTCTTTTTTTTAGTGAGGCAATTGGGGTTAAGTGACTTGCCAGGGGTCACACAGCTAGTAAGTGTTAAGCAGATTTGAACTCAGTACTCCTGACTCCAGGGCCTGTGCTCTGTCTGCTGCGCCCCCCCCCCCCCCGGGGGGGGATTTTTGGCAGGTAGTTAGTTACCTTAACCTCCTCCTTCCTCCTCTTCCTCCTTTTCCTCCTCCTTCTTCCTCTTCCTCCTCCTCCCCCCCTTCTCCCTTCTTCATGTGTGTGTAGGGCAGTTGCTGTTAAGTGACTTGCCCAGGGTCACACAGCTAGTAAGTGTCAAGTGTCTGAGGCTGGATTTGAACTCAGGTCCTCCTGACTCCAGGGCCATACCATAACATTCTTTTTTTTTTTTTTTTTAAGTGAGGCAATTGGGGTTAAGTGACTTGCCCAGGGTTACACAGATAGTTAAGTATTAAGTGTCTGAGGTCGGATTTGAACTCAGGTACTCCTGACTCCAGGGCCGGTGCTCTATCTACTGCGCCATCTAGCTGCCCCACCATAACATTCTTAAGGCACGTGAAATTCTTGTTCGACCTAATTCTCCCTGGCAGTCATCTATTCTATTGATCAACATAATATTGATGATACTGTGTACAATGTTCTTCTGATTCTGCTCATTTCACTCATCACGCAAGTCCTTCTTGGTTTCGTTGAACTCCTGCTCATTGTTTCTTATAGCACAATAGAATTCCATTACATTCATATACCACAACTTGTTCAGCCATTCCCCAATTAATGGGCATCCCCTCAATTTCCAATTCCTTGCCACCACAAAAGAGCAGCTATAAATATTTTTGTGTGTGGGTCCTTTTCCCCTTTTTTATGATCTCTTTGGGAAAAAGATCGAAAAGTGGTATTGCTGGGTCAAAGGGTATGCATAGCTTTATATCCCTTTGGGCAGAATTGCTCCCCAGAATGGTTGGATCAGTTCACAGCTCCACCAACAATGCATTATTCTTCCAATTTTTCCACAGCTTCTCTAACATTTATTATTTTCTTTTTTTGTCATATTAGCCAATCTGATAGGTGTCAGGTGGTACCTCAGAGGTGTTTTAATTTGCGTTTCTCTAATCCATAGTGATTTAGAGCATTTTTTCCTATGGCAATAGCTAGCTTTGATTTCTTCATCAGGAAACTGCCTGTTCATATCCTTTGACCATTTCTCAATTGGGGAATGACTTGGATTCTTATAAATTTGATTTAGTTCTCTATATATTTTAGAAATGAGGCCTTTATCAGAAGTACTGGCCATAAAAGTTGCTTCCCAGCTTTCTGCCTCTCTTTTGGATTCATTGCTTCTATTGGTACAAAACCTTTTTAATTTAATTTAATAAAATCATCCATTTTTCATTTCATAATACTCTCTATCACGTTTGGTCATAAACTGTTCTCCTTTCCAAAGATCTGAAAGGTAAACTATTCCTTTCTCTCTAATTTACCTATGGTATCACCTCTTATGTCTAAATCATGTATCCATTTTGACCTTATTTTAGTATAAGGTGTAAGATGTTGGTCCATGCCTAATTTCTGCCATACTATCTTCCAGTTTTCCCAGCAGTTTTTGTCAAATACTGAGTTCCTATCCTAGAAACTGGAGTCTTTGGGTTTATCAAACACAGCATTACTAATGTCATTTACTACTGTGTCTCCTGTGTTTAGCCTATTCCATTGATTCTCCACTCTATTTCTTAGCCAGTACCAAATAGTTTTGATGACTGCCGCTTTATAGTAGAGCTTCAGATTTGGTACAGCTAACCCACTTTCCTGTGCATTTTTTTTCCCATTATTTCCCTTGATATTAGTTTTTTTTTTTTAAGTGAGGCAATTGGGGTTAAGTGACTTGCCCAGGGTCACACAGCCAGTAAGTGTTAAGTGTCTGAGGCCGGATTTGAACTCAGGTACTCCTGACTCCAGGGCCGGTGCTCTATCCTCCCTTGATATTCTTGACCTTTTGTTTTTCCAGATGAGTTTTGTTATTATTTTTTCTAGCTCTATAAAACACATTTGCTTTTGCATTTCCTACTGTGAACCTCACCTTTTAACAGAAGTCCAGAGGATGGTTTAACAAGATGAAAACAAACATTTCAAAACTGTTTTTTTCAAAATAATGATTTATTTACTAAAAGTCTTTGACAAGGTACTTGACATTATGCTAAAAACCCAAAAAGTGTAGCTTAGAATGATCTTTTAAATATTATAAAAAGTACCTAAAACCAAAAATAAAAAGTATGCAGTGGGGATGCACTATAAATTTTCCTAATGAGTATAGGAATAAAGAAAGCAAGGATGCCCTTCTTCCCCACTATTTCATAGAGTTTTAGAAAGATTACCAATAGTAATAAGAGGAAGAGATAAACGATTAGGTAAAGAAGAGATAAAATAGTCCCTACTTACTGTATCCTTGTATTGCTAAGGATATTTAAGTCATTCACAGTTCTTTGTCAAACAGTATTGCTTTCACTGCGCACAATGTTCTCTTGATTCTGCTCACTTGACTCTACATAAGTTCATACAAGTCTTTCCAGGCCTTTCTGAAATCATCCTGCTTGCCATTTCTTATAGCACAATAATACTCCATCACCATCATATATCACAATTTGTTTATCCATTCTCCAGTTCATGGGCATTCCTTTGGTTTACAATTCTTCTTAGCCACCATAAAAAGAGCTACTATAAATATTGTTTACAACAAGGTCTTTCTTAAGAGCATTTCTCTTTAACAAGAGTTATAGGCAAATCCTACTTTCAATAATTTCAAAATGGATAAAATACTTAGGAATCCTTTTACCAAAGCACATAAGAACCATGTATATATTCAATTACAAAGTGCTTTGTAAAGAAATACAAACAAAGATCAGTTCTCAAGTATTAACTACCTTCTTGTGTTGGAGTACACAATGAGTGAAGCAGTACCTACTTATAAGGAGTTTACATTCTAATGAGGGAGACAAATGCATATAAAATCTATAGCAAATTAAAGATATAAACACAAAGTAGTTAACTATAAGTTTGGGTAAGAGTATTCGAAGTTGGGAAGCTATGAGGCAGAGGTAGGGACGGTGTGCATTTAAAAAGGGAACAAAAGAGTTAAGCAATAGAAACTAAAAAAAACAAGGTAAGCAAAAAAAAAACTTTTGAAAGTACACAACAGTGTGTACTACTCCAATGAAATGAGGTACATTTTCTTAATTTGGTTTTTATAGCTAAACAACAGTTTTGCTTTAATGGTTTTTTTCTGTTTATAATTAGTAAATAGAACAGTGTATTGTTTTTTCAGTTTGTTTACTCTGTACCAGTTCATCTTTTTTTCCCTCTTTCCCTAAATTTAATCAACCACCGTTTCAGAACTTAAAATGTTCCAGTTACAGTTTTGGGCAGAGTAATATTTGTGGGGTTTTTGTGGGTTTTTTTTTTTTTTTGGTGAGGCAATTGGGGTTTTGTGACTTGCCCAGGGTCACACAGCTAGCAAGTGTCAAGTGTCTGAGGCTGGATTTGAACTCAGAGGTACTCCTGATTCCAGGGCCGGTGCTCTATCCACTGCACCACCTAGCTGCCCCCAGAGCAATATTTCTTTACATTTGTGTGTCAGGTGTTTTTTTTTTTTTTTTTTAATTCCCCCAGTTGATGGGTACTTTATTTCCTGCTCTTTTGTACCAAAAATACTGTTTTGGTATGTTTGAAACTTCTGTCTTTGATTTCTCTGGTTATATATGCCTAGTAGAGGAATCTTTTAGCTTAAAGGGTATGGAAATTACACATACTTGGTCAAGTCTTTTCTCTAGCTCCATCTTTTTTTTCTATTTTATTTGGCATTTTTAAAAAATTCTTGGTTTTTTTTTTGTCTTCCTGCTTTTATATCCCATACATTTGTAACTATTCTTCTATCTAGCAACCTGTTCCTTATAGTAAAATAGTAAACGTGAAAGAAAAAAATAGGTATTGAAAACTTAAACCAATATATCAATTCCCTGCAGCCATATGATTTCCCATATCCATATCCCCACTTTTGAAAAAAAGTGGTAGTGGTACATTTTCTTATCTTTCTTAGTTAATTAAAATTGCCATTTTTATTTCTTCATAAATGTGGTAGTTCCATTATTGAAATAGATAGAATACACAGTATTTTTGGTTGTTGCCCTCTTTTTATTTCAGCTTATTTCCATCTATTTGACTCTGTGTGTGTGTGTGGTTTGTGATACAGTGCTTTTCATCAGTGTTTTATAGATGAATTTATATTTTAAACCAGTATTCCCTTTAGGTGTCTTTTTTTGTCTGAGATGATTCATAATTAGCTTCAGTTTTATATCAATGAAATCTATCTATGAAATAGCTTGTTTCTATCGAAAAATTGGAACACTAAGGCATTCTTGGTGGAATTGTGAACTGATTCAACCATTCTGGAAAGGAATTTGAAACTGCCCAAAGGGCTATGGACTCTGTGTACCCTTTGAACCCAGGTAAAATACCATTACTAGGTCTGTATCCTAAAGAGATCATAAAAAAGGGAAAAGGACCCACACGAACAGAAATATTTATAGTAGCTCTCTTTGTGGTGGCAAAGAATTGGAAATTGAGGGGAAGCCCATCAATTGGGGAATGGCTGAACAAGTTGTGGAATATGAATGTAATGGAATCTATTATTGTGCTATAAGAAATGATAAGCACGCAGATTTCAAAAAAAAACCTGGAAGGGGCAGCTAGGTGGCTCAGTGGATAGATAGAACACTGGCCCTGGAGTCAGGAATACTTGAGTGCAAATCCGGTGTCAGACATTTAACCGGAAAAGACTTAAGTAGATTGATGCTGAGTGAAGTGAGCAGAACCAAGGGAATATTATACACAGTAACAGGAATGCTGTGTGATGATCAGCTAGTAATAAACTTAGCTCTTCTCAGCAGTACAGTGATCCATGACAAAGGACTCGTGATGGAAAATGCTTCCACATCCAAAAAAAAGAACTGTGGATTCTTAACGCAGATTGAATCATACTGTTTCTACTTTTTTTGTTTTTACTTTTTTGAAGATTTTCTCTTTGTTCTGATTCTTTCACAATATGACCAATGCAGAAATATGAAGGAAAAAAATAGCTCGAGTCAATGGGTTTTGTTTTGTTTTGGTTTTTTGGCAGGGCAGTGAGGGTTAAGTGACTAGCCCAGCTAGTAAGTGTCAAGTGTCTGAGGCTGGATTTGAACTCATTCTGACTCCAGGGCTGGTGCTCCATCCACTGCGCACCACTTCCTTGCCCATCCAGTCACTGATGTCAGCAGCTTATTGGGTTATATTGTAGTACATTTATATATGTTTTCCAGTCTTTGAGCCTTTTGAATTTGATGTTGATTTTGACCTTTGCTGTAGGCAATTTGGTTACTGAGGTAACTGATTTTTAAATTAATTACATATTCATAATCAATTCTTCTCACAATTTGGTTTGCCATATCTTACCAAAATCTTTCATAATTATAATTTTCCTTTTTTTTCCATTCTCTAACTCATATACTGAGTTTTGCCATCTGTGATACTTTAGAGAAAAGGGCAAGCCATCAAAGAGTAAAGAATATTAGAAATAACAAGTTATCAAGCATGCATCCTGATATGTCAATTATGTCTTTTGGTTAATTGTAAGTGAAAGTGTAGGTAAATGCATAAAAATCACCTGTTATTAATAATTCATCAAAAGTGGTAAGGGCAGTATTAAATCACCATTTTGTGCAGCAGAATAATACAAGTAATAATACTCTGTTTAATAAGGGGAAGGGAAATGAGCATTTATATGGTGTCTGTTTTGTGCTGGGTGTTGTACCAAGTGATTTTTATAATTTGCAATTGTTTCTGAATGCAAAGTTACATATTTACAAATTATATAATGTAATACATACAAATTGATAAACTGCTGTGTTTTAGTGGCCATTTTATATTACCTCATGAAATCATTGCTACCTAAAGGACAAGGCTGTTCTCTAAAGTAAGGACAGCTATATTAATTTTGCTGTTGGTAATCTTTTCAATAAAATATTTAGGAAAATGATTAAGATTAAATATTGGCTATAATAAAAGGATAATTTTAGAAAATAAAGTTTTAGCCAGTTTAGATTTGCACTCACACCTTGTTATAAATTGTGTTTGCACCAGCTAATAAGACATGGAAATTTCTTTTTCATTCTCATTTTTTTGCGGCGCTTGGAGAACATGAAAGAAATTTGTCTTCTGGTAGCCCCAGAAACCATGGATGAGATAAAATGAATTTATTGTTTTATATAGGTTAGGTATTATTTTCTTCTGTTGCTTTTTTATATAAAGATTTATCATATCATTTATTATATTATCATTTGTTTCTTATAGGATGTACAGCTACCCAGCACGTGTACCACCTCCTCCTCCTATTGCTCGTGCTGTGGTGCCCTCAAAACGCCAACGTGTGTCAGGAAACACTTCCCGCAGAGGCAAAAGTGGCTTTAATTCTAAAAGTGGACAGAGGGGCTCTTCATCCAAATCTGGCAAATGTATGTTATTATAATTGAAGCTAACTATACTTCATTAATTTCAATGTTTTAAGGATCTAGAGCTTTGTTAGAAGTAGATAGGAATATTAGGGGTTGAGTATCAGTTTGCAAGTAAGTGACAAAAACAGTAATTTTGGTGTCCTACTTTCTCGTGCCCTCCTCATTCATTAAACTGTTTCAGGGTAGATTCAACCAGGTGGAATAATAAAACTAATCCTACCATAGTCTGCTCCTTGGGAAGTTACAGTTTAATTTTTTAAAAAAGTTCATATACAGGAAAAAACATAAATGAAAGGTGTTTTTTTTTACATGCGTTGGGAAGAAGTGTTTTTGGTTTTGTTTTTATCCTTTTGAAGGTCCTGCAGGTAATAGTTTTTTGGGAATTAAGTAGAAAGGAATGAGTCTTTAAAATAGAATGAGGGGGCAGCTAGGTGGTGCAGTGGATAAAGCACCGGCCCTGGATTCAGGAGGACCTGAGTTCAAATTCCGCCTCAGGCACTTGACACTTATTAGCTGTGTGACCCTGGGCAAGTCACTTAACCCCCACTGCCCCACAAAAACAAACAAACAAAAAATGAGAGTGATAGAGTACTATTAACAGATATTAGAAAGTATACACTGCCTAAAGAATCCAACTGGTTTCCACAAGTTTATTGATTCCAGCTCAAGCTTTGCCTAATGATGGTCTGGTGTCTAGTTTTAGAGTTCTGTGGGGATGCTTGTGCTTTCTTTGTTGAATCTAACCTAGTGGTTTGTTGTTTGGGGTTATAGTGAAAGGTGATGATCTTCAGACAATTAAGAAGGAGTTGACCCAGATAAAACAGAAAGTGGATTCTTTATTGGAGAGCCTGGAAAAAATTGAGAAAGAACAAAGCAAACAAACAGGTAAATGGTGTTCTATCTCAGATGTTGTTGGGTACTGTTACATCACAAGGTAGTTGAAAGTATATGCTGAAGTAGTGGGATATGAACTGTGAAATTGGGAAGGGAATTTTTGTGGGAGGATTTAGACTCGTGCTGCAGTTGTATGATCATTAGCTGGGGATTGTCTACATCCTGTGGACCATTACTTGCCCCCTAGACAGACTTGTCCTTCTCATCCCCAGTAAGAGATGAAGAATGATAAGTCAGAAGAGGAGCAGAGCAGCAGCTCCCTGAAGAAAGATGAGACTAATGTGAAGATGGAGTCTGAGGGGGGTGCAGATGACTCTGCTGAGGAGGGGGACCTACTGGATGATGACGATAATGAAGATCGGGGGGATGACCAGGTGAAAACTGTGGGGAAGGAAAGAAAGATACGGGTGGAAGGGGGGGGACTAGGGACACCTGTAATGCTTCTAACTCTGTCCTTTTGTCTCTTTTGTAGCTGGAGTTGATCAAGGATGATGAAAAAGAAGCTGAAGAAGGAGAGGATGACAGAGACATGCGCCAATGGCGAGGACGACTCTTAAGCACATTTTGGGGTTTTAGAAATCTCCCATTGTTTCTTGTACCTAGGGCGCTTGTCTTTGATCAAACTTCTCATCAAGATTCTCTCCCTTAGTATCTTCCAGCACATGTTCAACTGTTGTACCCAACTTTATCCTTCCCATGTTCATTAATTCTGCCCAGCGCCTAGTCATTCCTTTTCCCACTTCAATTCTCCTAGTAGTTATATTAAGTCTCCTGTAATTTTACTCTTTTAATTTTGATACCTCTTTATGACTTAACAATAAAAAGGATTGTATGGTTTTTATCAGCTGTCTCCAAAGGAATCTCTTGTTATGCAGGGAGTAAGCACAGTTCTCTGTTCAATCCAAACATGAGACTGGTAGCTACTTCCAAAAGTGAAAAGGCAATCTCATTTAATTCAGTTCCTTGTACCTGAGAACTTTTGAGTGTCTTCTCTTCTATCTAGGATTACAATGTGGGGCTACAAAAATGTAACAAATCTTTTTGTTTTGTTTGTTTTTTGTTTTGTGAATGACAGTTGTCAGTAGAAATGCATAAAGAGGTACATTCAGAAGAGGAATTAGTGTGTGCTTATATATTTTTTTTAAACAGACTTTGTTTTCTAAAGTTGATATTGTGGGTTATTCATGTGAAACAGCCTGATGTTTGGAACTTTTTTCTCAAAATAAAAAAAATGTATTAAACCAGGAATTTGAAGAGGAAAAAATGACCCCAACCCCTGGTTTTTCTTTTTTAACAATGCTTTTCATTGTTTTGTAATTGTTTGCTTATTGAATGTCCATGATTTAAAGAAGTATTTTTATTAGAAGTTAGTACTTAAAGATTTATCATTTAGGTCCTACCCTCCAATTATCTTTTAAATTTTGTTTTACAAGGCTGCATTTGTAGTAGGTAGCTTTTGCTCACAATTGGTTGTTCTTTGTAGAGTAAATTTAGGGAATTCATATGCCACCTCATTGAAATTTCTTGTTTCTGTAGGTCCTTTTTCAGATGGTATCTGCATATTACTTACTTAGTTACATATTGGGCTTCACTTTTAGACTGGCGATAAATTTCATACCATTTAGTAAATAACCAAAGACAGATGTGTGTTGGGGCAGGACATTAAAATTTTGAATAAAATTACATATTATAAAGGAGAAGGCGAGACACCATTAAGCTTACTAAGGATTATGAGCCATTCATAATTTTCTTTAGGGAGGGAAATACCTCCACAATATAAGGAGTGGTTAAGACTGTGATTGTTAGAGGACTAAAAAATAAATGAAGCAAGAAGTGAAGTTGGGGGACAAAATGGTGTCATTTGATGGGTAGGGAGAATCAGGTTCTTTTCAACGATGTTCTCTGTTGCAGGAGATCCTGTTAAATCAGAGGCAATTAGTCTGCATTGTACATTTGTGTTTAATACTTGCAAATTCTCTAATCATGGTTTTAGGATCATTTTGGCAAAGCAAATAATAAAATACACTGAGTTTTCCAAGCATTTTTACCCTCAATTTGGGCTTCAAAAGTTGCCTAATACCTGACATTTTTATTCATATAAAATAGACTACAGGAAAGTCACATCATGCTGTCTATTGGTATTTTGGGTTTTTGTTTTTTTTGCAGGGCAATGGGGGTTAAGTGACTTGCCCAGGGTCACACAGCTAGTAAGTGTTAAGTTTCTGAGGTCATTTGAACTCAGGTCCTCCTGAATCTAGGGCTGGTGCTTTATCCACTGTGCCACCTAGCTGCCCCATTGGCCATTAGTTTTTGCAATTAGAACATAGTGAACAAGAATCTCAAATCTTTCCATCTTATGTAGTTTCTAAAATTCCATAGGACCATGTTTTTTTATCAGGGAAGTGATATAAAAAGCATTTTGTCAGATTGTCATTTTACTAACAATCCCTTAGTTCAAAGTACCAGCTGTTAATTTTTAAATAATATCATTACTTATCCTAAAGCCCAACCAGTTTGTAAGGGTCTCCAGGTCATTTATAAGGTAATCCTTAATGGTTTCTTGTTACTGAAGCCCTAGCTTTTATAAGACAGTAAATAATAGTAAGTAGCTTGTATTATACATAAAATGCTTTATTGATTTTGGGGTTAGTGATTCTTGGTGTCATGACTTTGCCCAAAACATTAATGACAATCTGCTTTCCTGTTTGTTCATTGGTATTAAGGACCGGGGTCAACTAAAATGTTCATGATCTGATCCAGAAGGGAACCTCTTAAATAATATTATTGTCCATGGCACATTAAAATGGCTGTGAGGGGGAAAAAAAGCAAAGTAGTTTAATTTTGGGATGACTCCTGTCTCAGCATGTACTCTTTTTTTTTTTACTAACTTCTGAGTTTGAATGAAATGTCTCCAATTTGCCCCATGTTTCAATCTTCTCATTCAAAAAAGTCCATTTCCTTAGTTTATTTACTACAGTTGAGTAAGGGAAATTATCTCATCAAAGTAAGTTCTCGTTAATGGCTTAATCTTTGCAGAGGATATTTGATTTTTTTTGGCAGGGGGGGGCAGGGCAATGGGGGTTAAGTGACTCTGCCCAGGGTTGCACAGCTAGTAAGGGTCAAGTGTCTGAGGCCAGATTTGAACTCAGGTACTCCTGAATCCAGGGCTGCGCCACCTAGCCGCTCCCTGGATATTTGATTCTTAAAAGGGAAACATCTAATGTCAGTTGAACCTCTTCTTGCTGGCATGTGTCGGGAGATACCAGTATTCCCACTACTTAATCTTGTATTTATTTGGAAGTTGATAAGAAAATACCTTGCATATAGTAGGCACTTCTTGAATGTTTGATAGAATTGAAAGAAAAGCTCATCCTGGAGGATTCCAAAACAAGTTGGAAACATTTGATCTTGAGGTTAGCCATGCTGAATTGAGTGTCATGTGAATAAAACAGTATAGTGAATCTTAAAGAAACTTCTATAGTGTAGTCCAGAAAGAACATTGTAGAAAAAAGTTTAAGTGGACTTTTTATTTTTAATGATCATTAAAAGGCCCACCTGTTCTTAACAACCTTTTTGATATAAAATTTGTCAAGTGTGTCAGGATTTTATGTCAACAGTATAGAACCCCTGGTCAAAAGTTAAAATGTACCATCTTTACTCTTCCATTCATTAATTACTGTGGACTTTTTTTCACTTATTTTAAGAATGCCCTAGCTGTCATCAAGGAGAAAATAACATCTCTAGGAAGTGTTTTGTTGGCAAGGGTTAGTTAATAGTTGGTAGTTAGAAGGTCCCAGTTGATAGAGTGCCAAGCCTGGAGTTAGGAAGGCTCTTCCTGTGTTCAAATCTGGCCTCAAGACCACTTACACTTAACCCTGTTTGCCTCATTTTCCTTGTCTGTAAAATGATCTGGAGAAAGAAATGGCAAGCCATTCCAGTATATTGGCCAAGAAAATTCCTAATGGGGGTGACAGAGAGTCAGACATGACAAACTGTTGAACAACAGCAACAGAAGTTTAAAGGGGCAAACTTTGGTAAGATATTTCCAGATTAATCTAAAAACTGACTGAGGCCGTTTGAGATTTTCTGGTGCCTCCTTTAATGAATTAAATAGGTATGCATCTAGACACAAGTCTGGTTCTCAAGCATCAAAAATAAGTCAAGTCCTAAGAATTGGAAGGACATAAAGTGATCTTGTCCAGTCATCTTATTATACAGATGAATTTCTGGCATAGCTTCCACAAGGTCACAGAATTGATAAAGGGCAGGTTTAGGACTAGAACACAGGTCTGTCTCACTTGTCGTTTCTCCTTTTTTATTGGTGATTCTGTACTTGTGTTTTGATGATATCCAAAGTGAACTCATTTGAAATGGAAAAAAAAGACTGCCATCCTATTTCAAATTGGTCAAGATTTACCAAAAAGGAGATTCCATGATAGTAAAAAATAGCTAGTTTTATTTATGAAAAATCAGATTACAGTGCTGGCAATTTCTGTTTACCACTTTGTACTATATAGCACCTATATGGTGATCCATAAATTTTACAGAAGAAAAGGTAACTGACAATATAAGAAAGCAAATACAATCTTATTGATATGTATGTTTTGTATTTATATTATATATTAGCTTGACAGGTAAGTGGCACTAGCCCTGAAGTTCAAATCTCACCTCAGGCACTTACTAGCTGGTGACGTGACCCTGGGTAAGTCACTTAACCCCAGTTGCCTTACACATCTAGGGCCATCTCTAGTCCTGATATCTATCTCTGTCAGTGGACCCAGTTGGCCATGGAGGAGTGAGATCGGTGACTTTACACATCCCTCCACACACTTCAATCCAGTTCAAGCTATGACATCATCCTGATATCATGGTCCTCTTTGAGAACAAAGGACTGACAAACAATATATTAGCTATCATGTTTATGAGCATCCTAAATGCTCAAATTATTGGAGCTTCTGTCCTGATTGTTCTCTTTTAGCCCTTAGCTCAGACATTTGTGCCACTTGCCATGCCACTATGTAATTTTAAAATTCTAAATGTGGGTTCTAATCTGTTCTCCCCCAGTTTTGGGGGGGAAAGTGACTAAAAATCACTGATACACGAGTTAGGTTTTTAAAGGGTTTATTGAAAACTGACCTGACAATCCTAGCCTTCCTAATTTCCCACTTCTGGATGTCTTGAAGCCAAAGAGGACGAAACCCTCCCCAGCATCTGCTTCCTGCTCCCCTCCCAGAAATGGAAGGTCTCCTCAAGCTGATTGGCTAGTGTCATTCAAATTCCTTAAGTACCAGCCAGACCTGTTTACAATCTAGCAGTCAGTAGCTCTTCCCCAACTCAATTAGCCGAAATCAGTCTCCAGGTGAAACCCCTGAGTTCCATTATCATTGACACATACCCCCCTTTGTTTCCTTGAGAAAACACACCCTATGCTAACAAACAATATATAAATAACAATATAGGAAAAATGAGTAAGGAAATTTTGTCAAGAGGGGTGGTCACTCATGAACCGGCACTTTGACACTGGTATGCAGAGGGAGGGCCTCTGCAGAGAATACATGTTACAAATGGTTGTATATAATAACAAGAAGGAAAAAAACCCCAACAAAACAAAACTGTTCATTTAAAAGTCTCAGATCTTGTCTTCTTGGAGTGGTCATCAGAAAAAAAACTAGACTCTGGTTGTCTCTGGATTCACTTCAGCCTATTGAACTGCTGGATCTTTACTAAGGCTTAGCATAGCATTAAGTTCTTCAAAATATAACTCATACTCAAACATATATATCATATACATCCTCCCCCCCCTTTTGGAGGCTTTATACCCATATAATACAGAGTTGGGGCAGTTATACAGTCTAACACTTCTAACTGCCATGTGTCTGGATCAAGGCCAAATTTTGTAATATGTCTATGATAGACACCAGAAAATGTTATGGAAAGGTTACCATGCCACATCTTGTTCCTGAGACATCTAACAATTGTGCTAGGCCACAGGTGGATGGATTCTGACCATGCTATCACTAGGAGGGAGAGAGGAAGATACTGGATTATGTTCAGCAATTTGGGTCTACATAGTTACCCTCAAAAGCAAACCATGGACTTCTGTGTACCATCTCTCTGTTGTACATATATTCTGTCCAGGGCCTGCATTGAGCTCATTGTAAGAATAAATAATTAGTCTCTGAAATGATAAAAATCTTATATTAATTTCACCAAAGACAACATGATGGTAAAAATGCATGTTATGCTGCATAACCGAGGATATACTTGTAATATATAGAATGATTCCAAACCATACCCAGAGTATACGTAAGTCACAATGACATATAAATGATAAATGAAATAGCTGATAATATTAGACATTATTACATATTTTTTGAGCAAGTAAACATCTTGTACATGAATTCTCTAGTATGACAATAACATACTTAAAGTGAAAGTCTCAATATTCAATGTTCATTGATAAATCAAGCAATAGGTTTCAATAACCCTTTTAAAGCCTCCCATAAACCCATTGGTTCTTTAAAAGAAAAAAAAATTGTGATAGCTTCTGAGGCCCAATGGCCCCATAGCATATACTTAAAATATCTTTGAAAAGTCAAAACAAAAAAAAAGCAAAAGATTTGCTAAGCACCCTTTATTGCTCATGAGGAAACTCAAGATGTGAATTCCAGGCCTTTTCAATGCCTTTCAAAAACCAAAATGGGCAGCTAGGTGGTGCAGTGGATAGAGCACTGGCATGGGAGTCAGGAGGACCTGAGTTCAAATCTGGCCTCAGACACTTAACACTTACTAGCTGTGTGACCCTGGGCAAGTCATTTAACCCCAATTGCCTCACCAAAAACCCCAAAACAACTCAAAAAAAAGAGTGGGGGAGATTTGAGGGTAGGCCAGAAACAAGGCCATGTGCTTCAGTGGTTCCCTGTAGAAGGAAAAGTTTGTTAGTTAATTATGCTGCTAGAATCTGAGGTTTTAGCTCGTTAGCATCTCCTTGAGTTTTATTTGAAATTTCTTTTATCTATAAATGGTGCAGGGTTTAGATGAGAACAATGAATCCAGGATTCTTTTTCTCCAATTATAATAGCAGTAGGAGTTGTCAATAATACCTGAACAGGTCCTTCCCAAGCAGGCTGTGTCCCACTTGTCTCTGAATGTTCTTAATATATACATTATCTCTAGGACTTAAATCATGCAAGGAAAAATCTAAAGGACCAGCTTGTACAGCAACTCCTGCCTCATGGAGTTCAGCCTAGTTTGTAATTCCTGTATATAGGACGGCAACAGAAGTATCAACCTCCCACCAGTGATGTATTAAACTGGGGAAAAAGTTTTAGTTTGGATAGGAGGGTGACCAAAAAGCATCTCATAAGGAGATATATTAAGTTATCCTCTTGGTCTACTGTGTATATAGAATGATGCCAAATGGTAGAACATCAGGGCCAATTTCAAATGGGTTTCAGTACATAATTTGCCAATCACTGCTCTTAAGCTCTTTATTCATACATTCAACCTGGCCTGAACTTTGTGGGTGGTAGGGTGTATGAAATTTTGGAGTTACTCCCAAGAAAGAGTAGATTTGGGATAAAACCAAATCAGTAAAATGTGTGCCTTTGTCAGAATCAATGCGGGCTGGTGGGCCAAAGCGAGGAACTATCTCTTTAAGAAGAGTCTTGAATGGGGCAGCTAGGTGGCACAGGGGATAGAGTGCTGGCCCTGGATTCAGCGAGTACCTGAGTTTCAAATACGGCCTTAGACCCTTGACACTTACTAACTGTGTGACCCTGGGCAAGTCACTTAACCCCCAATTGCCCTCACCCCCCCCAAAAAAGAGTCTTGGCCACAAAGGTAGCTGTGCCCTTGGGGGCTGGGAATGCATCACCCCCCGAGTGAGTTGGTCAACTATTAACAATAAGGCAAAATTTATAATGTCCTGCCTTTGGCACTGTGATGTAGTCAATTTGCAAGTGCCTCAAAGGGTGTATATGCTAGAGGATGTCCTCCATAAGCTTTGGCCTTTGAAAAACATGTTCATTATAAGATTGAATGTGGTGCAGCACGAGCAGTATTCGAGATGCCAATGTTAGTCACACCTGGTGCTAATTGCCTTTGTGTACCAAAATGGCCTTTATTGTGAATAGACTTTGTGAAATTCTACCTGGTGGTAGAATTCTGGGAAGAAGTGGCTTACCTTCCGGAGACACCTAGACACCGTTGGATTTTGTTGCCTCAATTTCTTCTTCATTTTCCACCTCTCTGACTCATCATAAGTAGGTTGAGAGGAACATCTTCAGAAGGTGAGAGGTTAACTACATGTTCAGGAGCTTCTAAAGCAGTGAGCTTGGCTGCAGAATCAGCTCGTGCATTCCCCTTTGAAACAGGATCATTATTTCCTGTGTGGGTAGGGGCAATGTACAATGGCTAGAGAAGAGGGCAGTTTTCAGGGCATCTAGAGAGGTCCTTGATAAGGTCCCCATTAGCAATGGCCTTGCCCAAGGCTGTTAAAAAAAAAAAAAAACCTCTTTGTAGCCAAAGCATGCCCACTGGAGTGGCATATTCCAAAACAATATTTTGAATCAGTAAAAAATGGTGGCACTCTTCCCTTTGGCTATATTACAGGCCTGTGTAAGAGCCACAAGTTCAGCAGCTTGCACACTAAATAGGAAGGCAGAGGAAGCTGCCCAGACAGTGTCCATACTCAAACTACAGTAGCTCCAGTGAAATAGGTCCCCTCTCATAAATGAAGAACCATCACATATAGAGGACAACATCAGGCTTCTCTAAAGGTGTATCCAAAAGATCATCCCAGGGTTTCTCAGCCATATCAACTAAAGAAGCACAGTCAAGCAATGGCTCCCCCGAGAGTGGTAAGTTAGGGAGCAGTGTAGCTAGGTTAAGGACTGTACAACATTTTAGAGTGATATTCTCATTACCCAAACAGGACTACTTCGTACTTAGCCAGCCTTTGATCTGAAAAGGCTTGTGTCCTATGACGTAGCAAGAGAGCCTCTACTTCATGAGGGCATTGCATGATTAGTGGGTTACCTGGGACCAAAAGGGGTGTGGCCGCCACTGCCCAAAGGCAAGGTGGTGCCCCAGAGGCTTGCAGGGTCCAGTTGGGGTTGAATAGTAAGCTATGGGGCGTTGGTTGGGTCCTAGTGATTGAGTTAGAACTCCAGAAGCCACCCCCCTTTGTTCATGTACAACAAGAGTGAAGGGCTTACTGTAATCTGGGAGGCCTAGGGCAGGTGTTGATAATAGGGCCTGTTTCAATTCTTTTAGAGCTGAGAGATGTCTTTCCAGTGCAAAGGCTCTGGAACACTATTTTTTTGTTAAGGATATCAGGGGTTTAGTGAGCTCCCCAAAAGGGGTCTACTGTCTACAGAACCCTGTAGCTCCCCAAATGGCTCTTAACTGTTTCTTAGTAGTGGGACAGAAAGTTGTTGAATGGCCTGGACTCCCTTAGGAGAGGACAGGAGTGAGTTCCAGCAGCCAGAACAAAGCTTAAATATTCTACCCTGGGGCAAACACCATTGTACCTTTGACTTGAACACCTTGTGGCCTCTCTTGTGTATCTCTAATAATAAGTGACGGCTATCTCCCTGACAAATTTCAGCATTAGGGGAGGCAAAAAGTAAGTCATCAACAATATTGTACTAATGTGGAGCCCTTTTAAAGGTAATGGAGGCCAGATCCTGCTGTAAAATTTGGGAAAATAACGTAGGACTGTCTACAAATCCCTGTGGGAGTCTGGTCCAGGTCCATTGTGTATTTTTCCCGGTGAGAAGCAAATAAATATTGGAAGTCCTCATGCACTGGTGATGGAGAAAAAGGAAGAGCAGAGATCTACCACCGTGAAGCATGTAGAATCACATGGAATGGAAGAAATTATCGTGGCAGGGCTGGGGGACTATGCATGTCCCGGTATAACATAAGAGTTATTGCTCTAAGATTTTGTACGAAACGATAAACAGGTGTACCATCTGGCCCAGGCTTGGGTGTTTTAACTGGCAAAATGGAAGTATTGCATGGAGAATTATGGCATGGAACAATAATACCCTGGTTTGTCAAAGCCTCAATTATAGGAGAAATTCCCTCAATGGCTTCTCTAGATAAGGGATATTGTGGAATGGATGATACTGGGCCACCTTTGGTCTTAATGATAACAGGCACAGCAGATTTAAGGAGACCTACATCAGTAGAGGAGGAAGCCCCATAGGGACTCAGGAATATCAGAAGGATTTCAAATGTATTCTTGGGGCAGCTAGATGGCATAGTGGATAGAGCACTGGCCCTGGAGTCAAGAAGACCTGACTTCAAATGCGACCTGCGACACTTAACACTTATTGGCTGTGTGACCCTGGGCAAGTCACTTAATCCCAATTGCCTCAACCCCCCCCCCCCAAAACCCCATCAAATGTATTCTCCACTGTTCCCTGACTGTCTGAAATCAAAATTAGCAGTAAGTGGACCGTGTTCTCTGGTACCTCCAGGGAAATGCTGCCATCTGGAGAACAAGATATAGTTGCTCTGAGTTTACAAAGGAAGTCACGGCCTAATAGGTTTGAAGGAGTCAGGCATAAGTAGTAATGAATGTTGTACTGTTAATAGACCCAAATTCACCATGCAAGGGGTTAATTTTGCAACGGATTGGGCTTTTCCTGAAACACCCACTACATTTAGAGATCTAATAGGTGTGCATTCAGGGTCAGGTTTTTGCACTAGGAATGATCTTGAGGCTCCTGTATCTAATAAGTAATCATAATAAGTATCTCCAACCCTAAGGGTTACCTGGGGTTCATTATTTTGGGGAGGTGAATGGACTGGCACAAGAGGGCTAAAAAGTTCAGGGTCTGGGAATGTATAATCTTTTGTCCTTCCCTCCCCGCCCCCACCATACACATACATAGTCTTCTATATCTCTCTGTTCTGCACCCATTTGAAAGTGCCTGTAACTGTTTTCATTCTGCCCACCTGTGTCTCTCTGAAAAGGTCTGTTTTGTCTCCATCCTGCACCCCCATGAAAAGATCTATCTCTATTTTGGTTCTGCCCGTCTGTATTCCTCTGAGACGAATTATATATATTTTCATTTGTTTTGTTTCAAAATCCTACAAAATCCTATAAAATGTCCTTGTTTATGGCAGTACTGACAAAATTTAGGGGTTTGATATTGATTCTGTGGTTGGTAATAATTCTGGGCTTGGTAGTGATTCTCAACTGCCCAGCTTCGTTGCCTCATTATTTCCTGTACTGGAGCTAAAACATCTTGTCTTTTCTTTTTCCTCCCTCTCATTTCCTTCATAAATATATGTTGCTATTTCTTTAAGTCTGTCAGGACTCAAACTATTCCAATCTAGATACTGCCTTTTAAAATATTTCTGAATTTCTGGTAAGGACTGGTATACAACATGAGAGCAGATAATATGGGAATCTCTAGGGTTTAATGGGTCTAGCCCAGCATGTTGCTTGGCATGCTTACACAACCTATCCTAGAATCTATTAGGTCTCTCATCAGGACTCTGAACTGTATCTATAAATTTTTGACAGTTATCAGTCCTTCTAGGACAGGATTTCATTGCCTTCAGGAATGTGTCTCTCACCTCTTTTAATAGATCAAAAGACCTAGGGTTATTGGGGTTCCATTCAGGGTCTTCAATAGGCCACCCAATATCAACCTTTGCTGTGGCTTCTAGGCCATTGGCTGCAGCTATTATGTCTGCTCTTTCCCCTGGGGATAATATTGCTTCCATAAGCTCATTAACATCATTCCAAGTGGGCTGATATCCTCTGAAAATTGTCCTAAAACGGCCAATAACCCCTGTGGGGTCCTCATCAAATTTAGGAATTTCTCATTTCCATATACCTAAATCTTTGGGGCTAAATGGTATATATCTTCTAAGACTTACTACAACATTATCCTTACCATGGGAGGGGATCTCGTGAAGGTGGAGGATTTTTATCCTTTCTGTCTCCTCTAAACATGAATTTTCTCTTTTTTTCTTTTTTCTTTCCTTTGTTGATGTTTCAGCCTGAGAGGCAGATGTAAATTCACATTCAGGCCCAAAGCCTTCCTCCTTTTCTCCCTTTTCAGTCAATTCCTCACTTGCTACATTCCAGAGGTTCCAATAAGTTACATCTTTGGGGGACTCAAAATGAAGGATCATTTGTAGTGTTTTCAGTGTTAAGTGATCAAAAGATCCATTCTCTAACCATTTGTTTCCCAGTAAACTAGAATACTTCTTATGCCACATAAAACACAGTTTGATAAGCCTTGCTTTTGTCATGCCTGGCTCAATCGGTAGTTTGTAAGTGTCCCAAGCTGCAATTATTTTCCCAAGGTGGGGAGTCCTGAATGATATAAAATGTTCTATCTTCCATCCCCCCTTTTTGTAATTCAAAAATTTCCTCACTATAACACAAAAGTAAAAATTAAAATTAAAATAGAAATAGAACATTAGAATTCATAAGGAGCAAACTTAGGTCAATCCTGGCCTGGTTGAAAAGCCAGGAGAAGAGGCTTAGTCCTCTTTGGTCCCATAGTCCCTGGTCCATTTTGTAAAAGGGAGCAAGGCTTGAAAATAGGAGGCTAAGAGTACTTAAGGGTTAAAATATATACTTAACCTAGATACTAGCCATTAAGAGAAACCTCAATTTTAAGAGACAGGCACATGTGCAAATAAGGAAAAAAAAAATTCTTACCTGCTTGGAAGATCAGAAGGTCGAGGATCAGCTTCCTCTTTGTGGTCAGCCAAACTGTGTAATTTAAAATTTTAAATGTGGGTTCTAATCTGTCCCCAGTTTTGGGGGGATACTAAAATTACTATAAATGAGTTTAGTTTTTTTAAGGGTTTATTGAAAAAATAGTAAAAGAAAGAGAAAGATTGAGAACAGATTTCCTATAACCTGGCAATCCTAGCCTTCCTATCTCCACTTCTGAAGTTCTCTGCCAGCACACTGATGTCTCGAAGCCCGAAGAGGAAGAACCCTCCCCTAGCTTCTGCTTCCTGCTTCCTGCTCCCCCTCCCAGAAATGAGGTTCCTCATAGCTGATTGGCTAGTGTCATTAAAATTCATTAAGTACCCTTAAGTACCAGCCCAGATGTGCTTACAATCTAGTAAACCAGTCAAAGTACCCTTAAGTACCAGCCAGACATGCTTACAATCTAGTATGCCAATCAGTTGCTCTTCCCCAACTCAATCAGCCCAGATCAATTTCCAGGTGAACCCCTGAGTTCCATTATCTTGACACACCACCACCTGTGGCTATTGGAAGGTATGTGTCCACTGAGCGTCCTCTCAGATTATAGTATTATAGAGAGGTAGAAGGGGTCTTAGAAGTTAAACTTGGCCCCTGTATAGTTGGGTACACAAGCCTAGAGAGGTTAAGTAAATTGTGTAAAGTTACATAGGTAGTAGTAAGTTCCATAGTTGGCATTTTTGAATACTACAAATGCTTTTTTGCCCTCTACTAACATTATCCTGTGGCTTACCAAACCAAAATATCGTTCTGTGGTGATCATATGTGATGGCTTTCATTTGTCACAAAGAAGAAAAGTAAAGGTGGTTAAGATAGCACCATAGCGCTAGGTGGCACAGTGGATAGAGCATTGGCCCTGGAATCAGGAATACCAGAGTTCAATATCCGACCTCAGACACTGACACTTACTAGCTGTGTGACCCGGGCAAGTCACTTAACCCCAATTGCCTCACACACACACACACAAAAATCTGTGAAAATAATACCACGAATTTGAAAGGGACTTAAAAGGCCATCTAGGCTTTGTTTTGGAAATGAGTGAATTGAAGCCCTAAGGAGTTTTTAAACTTATCTTGCTATTGGTTATTCAATCATGTCTGACTTTCTATTACCCCATTGTGGGATTTTCTTGGCAAAGATATGTTTGCTATTTTCCCCAGCTCATTTTTACACATGAGGAACTGAGGTAAATAGTTATGTGACTTGCCCAGGGTTACACTGCTAGTAAATGTCTGAGGCCAGATTTGAATTCCTGAAGATGAGTCTTCCTGATTCCAAGCTCAGTGCTCTATCCACTGTGCCACATAGGTGTTGGTTTTAGTATGTAATACGAATTTCAATCAATCGCTAAGTTATCAAACACATGCTACTACCAGGCACGTGCTAACAGCCAGAGATACGGATTAATAGTCTCTGCCTTCTGGGAGTTTAAAATCTAAGGAGAAAGACAAAGGAAATTGGATGGGGGTGGGGAGAAGGAGGACATGGTGAAAAAGTTAAAGAAGTTAAAAATCAGTGCTACAATATACTTCATATGTATCTTTTGATCCATGGCTCTTCCCCTCCTTCCAACTTCCAGATAGGTTAGGCTTTGTAACTGCAGTTCTCATGAAGGCCACATTTCCACAGTTCTCCAGCATCACTTCTCTCAAGAGAACCTTCCTGAGGGGTTTTCAACAGACCCTTCCTTCCTTTGAATGAAGTACATAGGCACATTCTGAAACCTCAATGATACCTGGGACCTGGCTAACAGCTGGAGTTATCTAGGCTTGCTTAGGTAGAAGAGCAGGTGCAATGGTAAACGGTAGAATTGTTGAGCTAATGGCCCTTGTATACATAAAAGTGTTATATAAAGTCATTTATTTGGTCAGGAAGAAGATGAGGCAGCAAAGGAATAGAGTAAGAGTAGAGCTGCTGAAGTCAAGGGAGGAGAAAGCATCCAGTAGTTTGAGGTAGTGAGCAGCTTAAAAACTTTCAGCATTGGTGTGGAATGGGTAGAGGGAAAGGATTAGGAACCTGCAATTCTGGCCAAACTGCTGAGTGAAAAGAACACATTGATAAGCTTTTACTAAGCAAGAGGATGTAAAGTGGAAAATTAGTTTCTGATCACAAGTTGACTATCATGACTTCACACTGTGATTGGGGAAGATATTTTGTATAGGAAATGATAGAGCTGGGATTTAAACTAGTTAACTTTATCCCTATCACTTTCCATTGTACAAAGCTGTTGATGCATATCTGGTTGGAATGCCATTCCAATGAGGACAAAAGGAGAGAAAAGCAAAAGATGTTGTGAAAGTATGCTATAGATCTGACCAGATGGACAAAGTTAAAACTTTCCAAATAAAAAATAAAATAGGCATAGAGTCTACCAGGTAGTGTTGGTGGAGTCCTTGTACCACCTTGACATCTGAGATATCATTCTATTCAAGGAGTGTTTATTTTTAATCTCATTCTGGAGTTAATTCTAACCAACAAATAGGTTGTAAGAGTGATGAAAATATTGGGAGAAAGTAACCATAACTGAGTATAAAAAAGGAATATGTTTTCTACTTTTTAGAAACAGAGATAGCAAAATAGTAGTAATTCCAAAAAGATAGTGATGAGAGGCTTGAAATTCTTACAATTTAGTCACAAAGAAAAGGGAGAGAGACTTCTAAATCAAATGTGACTGAACATGGAATTTACTGATGATCAGACATCTTAGAGATATCAACAATATCAGGAAGGTAGATTTCTAGATCTATGCAGTGACAAAAATGTTAAAGAAAACTAATGACTAACTGGAGAAGAAAAATATGAATAGAGACACCCCTTAGTTATGATAAAATATTATTGACTGAGAACAAAAAGAAAGAATTGCTGAACTATTTTGCTTCTGTCTTTTAAGAAAACTATCTTTGAATTCCATGGAATCAACATAGAGATGAAGGCCCAGAAGGCATCTAGGCAATAAAGTTTTTAGGTCCTCACAAATTACATCCCATGTGTAACAGTTGGAGTGACACCACCTGCTGGAGAGTTACTGTAGGAAAGCTCCACCATGAGCAGAAGGCATCTGAGGGTAAGCCATGTGGTTTGCAAGATCAGTTCCTTGGCATCAGGAAGTAACATTTGCTAGTGGGTACTGTCGATCAAAGCTACCAGCCAATTAGCTTGGAGTTCTGTGTGTGCATGTGGATGGGATGTTCCCGGTTCTACAGGAGGCTTGTGGGACGAAGAAGGGGCGAGGCTCTCTCTCACTCTCTTTCACGAGGACCTCTGGGGGGGGGGGGGGAGTGGAGCCGGAGACACGGGCTCCCTGAGATAGATAGCTGAATCTAGGCCTCTTTCTCTTTTCATCAAATTCTTATTCTCCTTAATAAATGCTTAAAAGTTTAAACTCTTGTTAAAGCTTATAATTTATTGGCGACCACTCATTAGATATTTTAGACAGTATGGCTAGATAGCAACTTTACACATGGTACAGTGATCTTGACATGGACCCCTGTCAGAATTCTAGAATGCATTTAAAAATCACATGGCAACTCAAACCTCAGTCGGTATGGTTTCAAGGTTGCTCTGGGGTGCTTGGCAGCCCAGGTCTTGAGGGCCTGTGACTGGATTCGGGCTGCTGTTTGCTCCATGGTGAGTGGAGGAGGCATCCTTTTTGATGAAGAGCAGGCTACTGGTTTGGAGAGAGATTATGATGGCTGCAAGGAATGATTTGGATCCCTACAATATGTTAGCTCCAAGGGCAGCTCTAGGGACTAAGGAGGAGCCCGAACCTGATCCTTTTCCATGACTGACAACTATTGTATCTGTGAAGAGGACAACAGTGCAGTTATCTGGTTCTGGTTTCACAAAGGCAAGGCCCAGGGGCAGCTAGGTGGTGCAGTGGATAGAGCACCAGTCCTGGAGTCAGGAGTACCTGAGTTCAAATCCGGCTTCAGACACTTAACACTTACTAGCTGTGTGACCCTGGGCAAGTCACTTAACCCCAATTGCCTCACTAAAAAAAACCAAAACAAAACAAAGGCAAGGCACGGCATTGCCCCAAATGGAACCCATTACAAGCTGGTACCCCACCAGTTGAACCACTGAGCCCCTGGATTGGTTTACCTGAGATATGCTGTCATGTTTTCTTCCCTCCAATAAAAGATTAGCCATTTCCCTGGCTCTCATAAAAATCACGTGGCATGTGAAGAGTTAGGGAAATAATCAGTAACTTTCCATTTCTAGGAGGCTTTCAAGGTCAGGTGAATCATGTGAAATTTTATTTTGATCCCTGTCAGAGATTTGACAGTCTGGATACTTCAGGACTTCTGAGCCTACAAGTTATAAATAGTTCAAATAGTCCTTTACTATTGTAGATTGAAGTCATTCCATCTCTTCTGTGCAATATCTATATGGGTATCTTCTGTAAATATTCCCACTGGATTCTTTTGTCAGGGGAAAGAAGCCTTTAGAGAGTATGCTAAGGTAAATCTGATCCTGACAAAATAGAGGCTATGTCTAAAGAATGTGTCCAGGATAGTAGATCACTTGGGATTACCAGTTTTGGAATCTTTAAAAGGACTTGGTGCCTGTTTTTGCTACTTACTCTCTGTGGCTTTTTAGATAAATTATACAGATTTCTGTCCTTCAGTTTCCTAGTCTACGAAATTTGGGTGTTTGGATGAAATGAATTCTAAGGTATCCTCTAGTTCTAAACCTATTTTTTTGTAAATATCCCTAACTTTACATGATCAAGCCACTTTTTTTAGGTCACATGCATCATTGATGATGTCTTATTGTACTTCCCACAACAATTTAGCCTTGTTAGTATATTTCAGTCTATTTAGTCTGAGTTTCCATTGCCTTTTCCAGCAATCACTTGTGATTGAGATTCTTTTGAGATTATGGTCCTCCATGATTTACAGTCCTCTGGCATCATTAGGGAAGTTTTGCTCTAAAAAGATGGCATTTTATATCAATTAAGGAGCATTGAAAAGTCATTGAAAACACTGGTTACTCTCTAGGATGATCCAGGTCATTCTAAGTGATTCAGTGCCAGCTCATTTTTCTTTAGTGTTGAATATATGTGTACAGATGGATTAAAGTGGTTGTGTGTCCTATATGTGACAATCTGGGTAATGTATATTTTTTTAATCCATGTGAATTTTCATATGTGTATAGCTAGGCAGATCTCTTTGGAGTGATCTGGGATGTCATTGGGAAGTCTTCATAGCATTTTTTTTTTTTTTAGTGAGACAATTGGGGTTAAGCAACTTGCCCAGGGTCACACAGCTAGTAAGTATAAAGTGTCTGAGGCCGGATTTGAACTCAGGTACTCCTGATTCCAGGGCCGGTGCTCTATCCACTGCGCCATCTAGCTGCCCCTCTTCATAGCATTTTAGAGTGAGGTGCAATCAGTACAATTTCATCCATAATCAGGAAATTCTATCTATATAACCTCTTAATAGGGGACCAATTTATTTTCTGCAGAAACTTTATGCATGACATGTGAATAATCTAGAGAAATGTAAACTGAGTGATAGTACCATGCAGCAGATTCTTGATTTGTTGAACAACCATACTCTGAGGTTTGATTAATAGATCAATAACATGAAACAAAGTAATGGAGCACCTTGAGTTCTCATCCTTAACCCTGTGCTAATCAAAATTTTAAAAAAAATTTTTTTTTAGTGAGGCAATTGGGGTTAAGTGACTTGCCCAGGGTCACACAGCTAAGTGTTAAGTGTCTGAGGCCGGATTTGAACCCAGGTACTCCTGACTCCAGGGCCGGTGCTCTATCCACTGCACCACCTAGCTGCCCCTGCTAATCAATATTTTTAAAGTTTATTTTATTTAAAAAATTTTTATTTTGAACTTTGCACCAAAAAAGCAGTTTTATACACAGCAGAACACAAAGAGGATCCTATATGAAGTCCTGAAACTATCTCATAGCATGTAATTCCCCCCTCCCCCCCATTAACATTTATTTTCCCTGCTTAGATCTTCTAGGTGGTGCAGTGGATAAAGAATGGAGCCTAGAGTCAGGAAGAGTTGCTATCTGGCCTCAGACACTTACTAGCTCTGTGACTGGGCAAGTCACTTAACCCTGTTTGTCTCAGTTCCTCATCAGTAAAAATGAGCTGGAGAAGGAAATGGCAAACTACTTTAGTATCTTTGCCAAGAAATCTACAAATGGGGTCACAAAGAGTTGGACATGACTGAAATGACTAAACAATGTTCCTTGCTTAGTCCTTCCCAACTCATTGGAAAACAACAAAAACAAAACCCTTGTGACAAATTGGATAGTCAAGTAAAAGAAATTCTATGTTGGCTATATCTAAATGTATGTCTCATTCTGCATTTTGTGTTCACCTCTCTGTCAGTCTTCTGGAATCATGGTCATTGCATCTATTAAGTCAGAGTTTTGTCTCTAGAATGTGTCAGTTGTTTTTCTAGTTCTGCTCATTTCACTATACAACAGTTCTTATAAGTCTCAGGATTCTCTGAAACTCTTTTATTATTTGTTTTACATCCTATTACATTACATTTATGTGCCATAATTTGCCTCAGCCATTCCTGAATTACAGGCATCTTCCTTAATTTTCAGTTTTTTGACTCTAGAAGAAAAGTTGCATTTCTTTTTTTTTCAACTTGGCAAAGTTGATGGTGTGAGGTTGAACCTCAGAGTTACTTTAATTTTAATTTCTTTAATTATAAGTAATTTGGAACATTGGGTTTTTCTCTCAGAAAATTACTTGTTTATATGTTTTGACTATCACTTGAAGAATGACTTTTTTCATAAATGTGAGTCATTTCTTTATATATCTTTGAAATGAGACCTTTATCAGAAATTTACTGAAAGATTTTTTCCTTAGTTAATTGCTCATCTTTTTTTGTTTTGTTTTATTTTGTGGAGCAATGAGGGTTAAGTGACTTGCCCAGGGTCACACAGCTATTAAGTGTCAAGTGTGAGTTAGGATTTGAACTCAGGTCCTCCTGAGTTCGGGGCCAGTGCTTTATCCACTGTACTACCTAGCTGCCCCTAATTGTTTCCCTTTTGATTTTAGCAGCATACACCTACAACACTCTTTTTTCTTAAATTTAATTTTTTAAAAAATTAATGAAAATCCACTTTTTCCTACTGCTACCTCCAGCCCTATCCAGTGAAGAAGAAAAACATCCAAAAAAGAAAAGCAAAACCTTTATAATAAATGTGCATAGTCAGGCAAGACAAATTATTGCTTTGACTATGTCCAAAAATATGTCTTAATTTTTATGTTTGGTCATAAATCCTCTTTTCTTCCTGTTTCACTGTTGAATGAAATGTATTTTTATATCTAATTATGTTTTCTTCCCTCCTTTAAACAGTTCAGATGAAAGTGAGGATCAAGTGTGACATGCTCACCTCACCCTTTCCTCATTGTTTAGTCTTCTACTTGATGCACACAAATTGTGAGATAATTTCCTCTACCATTTACCCAAATTAGAATGTCAAAGGTTTAACTTTGTCTCTTTTGATTGCTTGTTCTTATTTACCTTTTTGTAGTAAACAAAAAGGCTTCTCACTGAGGTGGATGCTGGATGAGAGATTCTACTTTGTTCCAGCCACAAAGCTGCTGCTTACTTTTGTTCTTGTTACTTCTCTACTACACAATCTTTGACCTGGGAACTCTTCTTGCCTTAGACATTGCACTGCACTGGATCTGTGGTCCAGCTTTGAGGTGTGATCAACAGAGCTGCCGGTTGGCATCTCCTCCTGATCTCCTTGCAAAAGTTCAGGCCCTTCTGTGCCAGATCTGGACCTCTTTTTGCCCTGGGGCACTGAAGGCAGGCTCTCATTCACTCTTCATTCTGGAATATTCTACACAGCTTGTTCTTAGGTATATTTTGTCCCCAGATCTCTTTGTCTCTTTCCCTATGCTGACCAGGACTTTTTAAAAAAATAGCTCACTTTAATTTTTTTTTCTTGGATTTTTTGATTAGGATGCAATATGGGATAGATCTTTATGAAGTGCTTGTGGGGCTTGGTTGTACTACTTCCACTTTGCAATCTTGGTTCCCACTTTTTTTAAAAAAAGCATAATATAAATTCTACATTTTACTTTCTTTTTTTTTTGGTGAGGCAATTGGGGTTAAGTGACCTGCCCAGGGTCACACAGCTAGTAAGTGTTAAGTGTCTGAGGCCAGATTTAAACTCAGGTCCTCCTGACTCCAGGGCTGGTGCTCCATCCACTGCGCCACCTAGCTGCCCCTACATTTTACTTTCAAAACTCCTGCTTGCCTATGCTTTCTTTTAAAAATTTTCATCATTTTGCTAAACCCAACTCCATTCTGTCTCCCATAATTAAAATCTGAGAGAAAAGGAAAATGTATTTCTCAACCTTGTGTCTATCAGCTCTTTGTCAGGAGTTGGGTACCATGCATCATAGGTCCCCTCGAGGGATGATTGGTTATTGCTTGGTTATGTTCTTCTGTCTTTCAGAGTTGTGTTTCTTTACAAATTATTGTGGTCTTGTGTGAGGAACAGGAAGGAGGACTGCGTTACTGGATCATACCTTAGCAGGATCAGGAAGGAATTAGGAGTAGGTTTTAGGAAGACTGAAAAGTAAGGAAAAGAGAAGTCGTGGTTCTGAAGGGACTTAAAAGCCCTAGCAGAGGATTTGTATTTGGTCCTGGAGTTAATAGGTAACTAGCAGAGTTTATTGACTAGGGAAGACCTGAGTTTTAGGAAAGTCAGTTTGACAGTTAAGTGAAGGTAGGACTGGACTGGGGGGAGACTTGAGGAAAGGAGACCAATCAGAAGTGGCACAGAATTAGGTAATAAAGGATTTCTAACAGTTTGAAAAAGGAGGTGAGAGTGAGATGAGGATGATCAAGAGGATGGTAGTGCCTTCAATAATATTTATAAGTTAGGAAATGGAGAGGGTTGGGGGGAAGGATAGTGAGTTCAGTACTGGACATATTGAATCTGGAGTCTAGATATCCATAGGACATCAATTTCTAGATAACTGATAGGTGGAGATGGTGAGGCTAGAGGTCAGAAGAGAGCCTAGGGCTAGATGAATAGATCTGAGAATCTTCTGTGTAGAGATGATAATTGAATCCATGGGAGTTGATAAAATCACTGAGTGAAACAGTATACAAGGAGAAGAGAAGGAGGCACAGGACAGAACTCAGTCTAATGGAGAAGACAACTTGTAAACAACCATGTACAAGCAAGCTATATCTACAGGTTTAGTTGAAAATCCACAGAGGGAAGGTGCTAAGAGAAATTGGGAAAGTCTTCCTATAGAAGGTGATATTTTAATTGGGATTTCAGGTAAGCCAGAAGCAGAGATGAGGCATTTCAGGTATGGAATTTGAAAAA